>NC_090449.1:8705354-9032854 GCF_031143425.1 Pleurodeles waltl
ATCCTAAACACAAGAGTACACAACACACTACCGGGTGAAGTGTCCAACTCACTGGCCTCCTGCAAGTCCATGTAGGCATTGACATAATTGTTAGAGAAAATATTCCCTCACATCTCCCCGGTCTTCTCCAAAGGCTAACCGGCTTTCATCATAGTCAGAAACAAAAAGTTGCTGGAGCTCCAGGGTTGGCTCAGAGGCAAAAGCACAGTTCTGCCTGAGCCTGCCTGAACTGGGGCTGGTGCTTCAGGACACGATCAGCCAGGGCAGAGATGAACGTGGCTCAGAGTCAGATAAGACTATAGGAACAGGGGTAGGTACAACTGTAGTCATCTCAGCTTAAGTCACACAGACATACTTGTATGACAGAAACATACATTTGCATGGAGTAAAATCAAAAGATGGGCCTAACCCACTGTAGTCCAGAAAATGTGTGAACACAAAGTAAAAATGCTAGGTTGATATCGGGTATGACAGTTACCAGAGTCTTGACTTAAATTGGTGGATCAAAGTCTAAGCTAGAAAAGCGACACATGGCTTACCAAGGGCCAAAACGATACCTAACAAGTGCAAGCACAGAAGCCCTAGCTAAAGGGCCATTTCTGAGGGTGTTAGGTTTAAGATAAAGGTCTAGAGATCCTGAGATTGTTAGAAGAATCTGTTTTCATTTAACAGGATTTTGAAATGACACGCCAACAAAGAAGGGAATTAAATGATCTCTCAGTGTTTATTTGAGCACAAGGAAATCTTTTCTTCTTAGAACTATTGTGTAGTACTGAGCAATTCAAATCTTTGCACTGTTCCAAGTTATTTATTGACTTTTTCATGTGGTTGAGTATTTCTTCTGCATGTCCATATCTTAGCAGCTTAAAGGTCATTTCTCTTGGATCTTTAAGTGACTCCATAGAGAGTTTATCCATTGGGATTCTAGATGCGCTTTCTAACTCAAAGTCTTTGTAATAGATAAGTCCAGGACTTGAGGAATACTAGATTCTAGGAACTCCACATAACAGTTGGGCATGTTTTCTGATTCCTCGAGGGACCCAAATATTCTCAAATGTCCTCTGCGGTTGCAATCTTCAAGATCTATGATTTCTTTTGTTAAGATTGCGACTTTGGAACATAAGGATCTTGCTAGCTTTTATGTTTGCGTAATTATTATTTTTTGTCTTGAAGATGGCTGATCCTTGATTCGGCTTCAGAAATTCTTCCTGCTATGTCATATCTGCTTGCACGATATTTATATTTGTTTTTGGCCCTTGGGCTAGGTCCTTTTAGACTGAAAGTCTCTGGAGGAATTGATCAGATTTTGATTATATAGACGAGTCAGGTATAGGTAAGCCAGATTTCTGGCCTGTTTTATTGTCTTCTGCATCTTTGATCTTGCTCTCCTTGCTTTCAGCTATGATGTTAAGAGTAAGTAGTTTGGAGATTTCTCCACAAATACAGCAATATCCAACGAGAATACTTTGGCCATACCATACCCCCAACTTCTTTGTAGAAAAATATGAAGCTCTCATTTTAAAGGAACATGTGCACAAATTATTCTTTGGACATTACACAACACTTTCTGGACTCTAGAAAAAAAATCACAACCTTGGACTTATTGACTCACAACTTTGGTGGAATTGTAATTTAGAAATAAGTTGCCTACCTCACTTTATTTAGTTGCAATATGTCCTCTCCCTATGGCAACAAATACAAAACTGTATACACTCACTTTACTACTGATGCAACATCAGTTCCTTAATTATTGCTTGCAGCCACAAGCACCCCCCTTTTGAATCAACAGATTTTTTACTGACTGATCTGATGTTAAGGGAACTAACAGGATTCTACCAGAATGGAAAAGTGCATTGAACATATATTTCACACTTAGTGGGCATGGCTAGGATTCATTAGAAGTTCAGACAACACATCCCAACAAACATCATACTCTTTTCCTTTCCAAGAAACCATAGGACTCCACTGAAGTCTACCTTCAAAAGAATAAACCACCATTATCGGTGTAGACTGTATAATGAGGGCAGTGGGTTGCGGTCAATACAAGTTTTTTTTTTTTAAATGGTTTTTAAGTGTAGTATCAGTCTTGGAATTGCAGGTGGTCCACTTCCAGGACCTTAGGTGTTCTTAGTTAAGAATCAATCCTATGGTGGTCCAAAAATGTGCATTTGAGTTTGGTGACCTAACTGGAGAAATTCAAAGGCCCGGATGCCATGACCACTTGTGTTCTTTGTCACCCAGTCATTCAACTACATTACGATACGTTTAAAAGAGAGCCATGTTAAAATTCTGGAGGATCAACTGCTCAGCTTCTAGGAGCCACTTATGTTGCGTAAATCCAACGGTCCACATACATGTATTTGAACATTATGATAACTTGCCTCCAGAGATGCAGAAGCTCAGCTCCCAGATTTGCATTCATTCCTTGCCATGCCAACCGTTTTCCAGTTACTTGCACTAGAATGTGGTGCTCAGCAGCTGAAGCTCACCTTCCATGGACAACGTATATAGTTTAAGCACAAGTTAGACGGAATTTGTGCTTATTTGCACTTGACTGGCAGATGCTGAGCTGCCAGAACCACAAGTTTAAAGATACCCAACACGCTGTTTCTAAATATGGCATCCACGGTGGAACTTTAAAATGATTCACTATGCACACTATGCCACAGGATATTTCCTTTATTTCAACATATATTATTTTAATGCATCTTGCATATGCTTGATGAGAGAGTGTGTGAATGTGGTGTGTGGGTCTCTCTCTCTCTCTGCATTCAAGTTTTAGTTCAAGAAGTAATCAAGGACTATCAGACTTCCCAGGAATATCTGGGAAGATAGGAGACGATCATCCGGTATCAGTCTAAACTAGTGGACACAAAAATAATTTTGCCATGCAGTTTTAACAGGATTCATGCCAGCATCACTGAATGAAAAAAAGGGTTTTGCCGCTTACAATGGTGCCAAAATGGTCAGAATGTCAAGATATGCCTTCACAGAGGTCAATGCCAAGGTTTCAGCTGTTTTCCAAACAGGTGTAAATGACAAAACATCCTCTGACACCGAGCCAGGCGTAAGGGATGTCTTCTTTTGGTGAAGTGTCCAGGCCACTCCCTTTCTCTAAGTCCAGATACAAGCCAGAATCAGAGCTATAGTGGGGAATGAGGATATCAGCCTTCGAATGATCATCATTTAGATGGCTTAATCCTTACAAGGCATTGGAGGCACAGCCAAACAACTCCCTCAATGGGGCAAATCTCTGCACCCAAGGAAAGCACTTTAGCAAGAAAACGTAGTTGAAGTTTGCCTTAGCCTTCTCTCTTGATGTACAATTTCTTCTGACTTTGATGGCTTCGAGAGCAGGTCTGTGGTCAGCTCCAACCACGTCTAAATAGTAATCAACAAAGGAGGTGCAACCCTACAGAGCCACAACCTGGCAGGGTTCGACTACTTCCTTGTCACTGAGGCTGGAGACCACAGAATTGTGGCCCCAGCAAGCATCAGAGTTGCCACAGAAAACGAGGAGCCATCTTGAACAGATCAAACATAGCCAACCAGAAGGCCTCAACATGCGTCAGCCAATGGAACCCAAAAATCCAGCCCCACCTTTTCCAGCATCCGGATTGTATCAGACGAGAAGGTGATGGGCATCAAGACTAAACCCTTCCAGGAGCAGAACGGTTTCCTCAAAGAAAAATAATTTCTCTTTCGTCTGGTGAGGGTTTGTGCTTTTGTGTGGGAAGATCACTCTGTAGGGCTTTGTCAAAAAAACAACTTGGTCTCCCACTTCTAGATAGCTTTTGGGTGCAAAAAAGCATAGGAGTTTCAGGATTCGGCATCATGTTCCAATCACTGATAACACAGCTAGATGTCATGTGGGTATAAATATATATTCTTGAGGCATCTGCAACACGGATAAAACTCTGATGAGTTTAGAGGTGGTATTTGACCAATTTGCTGTTAAAATGCTGAGGAATTTTGTCAGCTAGATACCATGAGCAAGCTCAACCTCTGGCGCAGTGTGCAAAACAGGGAATTACACCAGTGCACTGGTTGGTATCTAATGCACTCCAGTGCCAACATGCCTGAAGGCAGAGTAGTGGCTAAAGGCACCTGGTGCCACTTTGTGGTACTGGGAAAATATTGCTAGGGGGAAATACTTTTCTGGACCAATCTACAGCTTGTAACACTTGGAAGAATAACTCATACTTATGGCGAGTAATGTGCAGGAAGATGTATCAATCAGAAGAAAATTAGTTACTAATCTGTAACTCCTGTTTTCCAGTATTGGTATCTTTCATAGATTCACAAACTTGAATCATTCCCCGTCGTTGACGTGGAAGTCTCACTGTACCATAATAAAGCAATGCATATCATAATAATAGGCCATAATGGCAATGAACCATTTGTTTTATAGGATATGTCCATTTGGAAAAAGGACCAAACTGCAAACTTCGCCCAATCAGACAATATCACCGTCTAGAACAGTCCCAAGAGATGCTGAATCCCTCAGATTTTCCATCACAAGTGAAATAGAATAATGTTGAGTTAAAAGGGGAGCCTCTAGGGGGAGGAGGGTGCCTCACGTGTATCTATGAAAGATACCAATACTGGATAGCTACAGTTACAGGTAACAAATGTTCTTCTCCAGTATTGGATCTTTCATAGATTCACATGCTTGAATCAGAATAGTTAACAGTAAACTGAAGTCAACCATAATAGCAAGACAACATAGCAGAAGGTGGGAAAGATCAGCATCAAAGGCTCACCTATTGAAACAGATGTTGTAACCCCACTTGTCCCACAGCTGCACCAGTCTTGTCAGATGCATCTTAATAATGATGCCCTGTAAAGGTGTGCCTGATGGACCATGTTGCTCCTTGGCAGATGTGTTGAATGGGCACACCAGCAAAAATGGCTGTGGAAGAGGAGACAGCTCTGGTGGAATGGGCCTTGACTTTGTTGTACAATGGTCTTTCCGCTTAAGGGTGACAAAATGGGATGGCAGATTCAATTCATCTGGCTGTGGTCGGTTATGAAACTGATAAACCTGTTCTTACATCTCCATAAGCCACAAATAACTGATCCGCTTTGCGGAATTGATGAGTCCTGTGCAAATAGAATTTGAGACGTCTTTTGACGCCTAACTAATGCAATGACTTCTCTGCCACGGTTTCAGGATTTGGAAATAAATGTTCGTAGTAAATTAAATGAAAATTAAATTTATAAAGCACTCTACTACCCTGGGGTGTCTATGCGCTGCTGCTCCAGGAAACAGAAAAACTATAGGAACAAGAGGAAACATGCTATAGCTACTAGCAAGCAGGTTTTAAGAACCTTTCGGAAGCACAGCAGTTCCTTTTTGTTCTTAAGATCTAGGGGCATCGAGTTCCAGAGCATGGCTAGATAAACCTCCTGCCGCCCCAATTTGATCTTTCGAACTTGGGTACCACTAGGTTTCGAGCTAAGGATGATCTAAGTATTCTATTGAGTGTGTACCATCGGAAACGTTGTTTGGAATATGTCGTGCATCGCTTTGAAAGGGATGCAGAGGGCTTTGAAGTCTATGCTTTTTTTATGGAATGCCAATGAAGCTGGGAAAGGCCGTGGGAGACAGATTGAAATTTGGAGATTTGCAGGCGCAAACAAGCTGCAGCATTCTGTAGTATTTGCATTATATGTAAGCATCTTTTCCAGATGTTAGGGAATGAAAATGTCACTTACCCAGTGTACATCTGTTCGTGGCATCAGTCGCAGTAGATTCGCATGTTCTGCAATAGCTCGCCATCTGGTGTTGGGCCGGAGTGTTACAAGTTGTTTTTCTTCGAAGAAGTCTTTCGAGTCACGGGACCGAGTGACTCCTCCTTTTGTCTCCATTGCGCATGGGCGTCGACTCTATCCTCGATTGTTTTTCCCCGCAGAGGGTGAGGTAGGAGTTGAATTGTAGTAATAGTGCCCATGCAATGGAGTGACTAAGTATGCACCTATTTAAGGTTGAGATGATACATATATAAATAATTGAAGGTAACTTCCAAACTGCTACAGGCTCCCGGGGAGGCGGGTGGGCACATGCGAATCTACTGCGACTGATGCCATGAACAGATGTACACTGGGTAAGTGACATTTTCAGTTCGATGGCATCTGTCGCTGTAGATACGCATGTTCTGCATAGACTAGTAAGCAGTTATTTCCCCAAAAGCGGTGGATCAGCCTGTGGGAGTGGAAGTAGTCTGAAATAATGTCCTTAATACGGCTTGACCTACTGTGGCTTGTTGTGCGGATAACACGTCTACACAGTAGTGCTTGGTGAATGTGTGAGGCGTAGACCATGTGGCTGCCTTACATATTTCTTGCATTGGGATGTTTCCTAGAAAGGCCATGGTAGCACCTTTCTTTCTGGTTGAGTGTGCCCTTGGTGTAATGGGCAGCTGTCGTTTAGCTTTAAGGTAGCAGATTTGGATGCATTTAACTATCCATCTGGCTATACCTTGTTTTGAAATTGGGTTTCCTGCGTGAGGTTTTTGAAATGCAATAAAGAGTTGTTTAGTCTTTGATGTTTTTTGTTCTGTCAATGTAATACATTAATGCTCTTTTGACATCTAATGTATGTAGTGCCCTTTCAGCTACGGTATCTGGCTGTGGAAAGAACACTGGAAGTTCCACTGTTTGATTTAGATGGAACGGTGAAATAACCTTTGGCAAAAATTTAGGATTGGTTCTTAGGACGACTTTATTTTTGTGTAGTTGTATAAAAGGTTCCTGTATAGTAAACGCCTGAATCTCGCTTACTCTTCTTAGGGAAGTAATGGCGATGAGAAATGCCACCTTCCAGGTTAGGAACTGTATGTCGCAGGAGTGCATGGGTTCAAAAGGTGGACCCATAAGTCTAGTTAGGACAACATTTAGGTTCCATGAAGGAACAGGTGGTGTTCTTGGTGGTATAATTCTCCTAAGGCCCTCCATGAATGCTTTAATGACTGGTATCCTATATAGGGAAGTTGAATAGGTAGTTTGCAGGTATGCAGATATTGCTGCAAGGTGAATCTTAATGGAAGAGAAAGCTAGGTTAGATTTTTGTAAGTGAAGCAAGTAACCCACTACCTGTTCTGGAGTTGTGTGTAATGGTTGTATTTGATTAATATGGCAGTAGCAAACAAACCTCTTCCATTTACTTGCATAGCAGTGCCTGGTGGATGGCCTTCTGGCTTGTTTTATGACTTCCATACATTCTTGGGTAAGTTGTAAGTGCCCGAATTCTAGGATTTCAGGAGCCAGATTGCTAGATTCAGCGATGCTGGATCTGGGTGCCTGATCTTTTGGTTGTGCTGTGTCAACAGATCTGGCCTGTTGGGCAATTTGATGCAGGGTACCACTGATAGGTCTAGCAGCGTTGTGTACCAGGGTTGCCTTGCCCAAGTTGGTGCTATCAATATGAGTTTGAGTTTGCTTTGACTGAGTTTGTTTACCAGGTAAGGAAGGAGAGGGAGAGGAGGAAAAGCGTAAGCAAATATCCCTGACCAGTTCATCCATAGGGCATTGCCTTGGGATTGTTTGTGTGGGTATCTGGATGCGAAGTTTTGGCATTTTGCGTTCTCCCTTGTTGCAAACAAGTCTATCTGAGGTGTTCCCCAGAGTTTGAAATAAGTGTTCAGAATTTGGGGGTGAATTTCCCATTCGTGGACCTGTTGGTGATCTCGAGAGAGATCGTCTGCGAGTTGATTTTGTATCCCTGGTATAAACTGTGCAATTAGGCGAATTTGGTTGTGAATTGCCCAATGCCAAATTTTTTGTGCTAGCAGGCTTAACTGCGTGGAGTGCGTCCCCCCCTGCTTGTTTAGATAATACATTGTTGTCATGTTGTCTGTTTTGACGAGAATGTATTTGTGAACTATTATTGGTTGGAAAGCTTTTAGTGCTTGAAAAACTGCTAGAAGTTCTAGGTGATTGATATGCAGTTTTGTTTGATGTACGTTCCATTGTCCTTGTATGCTGTGTTGATCGAGGTGTGCTCCCCACCCTGTCATGGAAGCATCTGTTGTTATTACGTATTGTGGCACTGGGTCTTGGAAAGTCCGCCCCTTGTTTAAATTTATGTTGTTCCACCACAGAAGCGAGAGGTAAGTTTGGCGGTCTATTAACACCAGATCTAGAAGGTGACCCTGTGCTTGAGACCACTGTGATGCTAGGCATTGTTGTAGGGGCCTCATGTGCAGTCTTGCGTTTGGGACAATGGCTATGCATGATGACATCATGCCTAGGAGTTGTAATTCCATCTTTGCTTGTATCTTTTGTGTTGGATACATGCGTTGTATGATGGTGTTGAAATTTTGAATTCTTTGTGGACTTGGAGTGGCTACTCCTTTTGATGTGTCTATTATGGCTCCTAGGTATTGTTGTACCTTGCGTGGCAGAATTTTGGATTTTGTGAAATTGACGGTGAACCCTAGTTTGAAGAGGGTTTGTATGATATGATTTGTGTGATTTGAGCACTCTATTAACGAATGGGCCTTGATTAGCCAGTCGTCTAGATATGGGAACACATGTATCTGCTGCCTTCTTATGTGTGCTGCGACTACCGCTAGACATTTGGTAAAGACTCTTGGTGCGGTTGTTAATCCGAAAGGCAGTACCTTGAATTGGTAATGTATTCCTTTGAATACAAACCTTAGGTATTTCCTGTGCGATGGGTGTATTGGTATATGGAAATAAGCATCCTTGAGGTCTAAAGTGGCCATGTAATCGTGCAGCTTTAGCAATGGCAATACTTCTTGTAGTGTGACCATGTGGAAGTGGTCTGATTTGATGAAAGTGTTCACTACTCTGAGGTCTAGGATTGGTCTCAGTGTTTTGTCCTTCTTTGGTATCAGAAAGTACAGTGAGTAAACTCCTGTGTTTATTTGTGTGTTTGGCACTAATTCGATTGCATTCTTTTGCAATAGTGCCTGCACTTCTATCTCCAGGAGATTGGAATGGTGTGTTGTTAAATTTTGTGCTTTTGGTGGTATGTTTGGAGGGAATTGTAGAAATTCTATGCAATAACCATGTTGGATAATTGCTAGAACCCAAGTGTCTGTAGTGATTTTCTCCCATGCTCTGTAATAATGACCTATTCGTCCCCCCACTGGTGTTGTGTGGAGGGGGTGAGTGACATGTGAGTCACTGTTTAGTAGTAGGGGTTTTGGGGCTTTGGAATCTTCCTCTATTTCTAGGGAATTGCCCTCCTCTATATTGTCCCCGAAAACCTCCTCTATACTGTCCTTGGTAACTGGACGGTGTGGCTTGTGAGGTGCTGGCTTGTGTGCTTTGACCCCGAAACCCCCCTCGAAAGGGCGTTTTACGGAATGAGCTGTAATTCCCTCTGCTCTGCGGGGAGTAGAGTGCGCCCATGGCTTTGGCAGTGTCTGTATCTTTTTTCAGTTTCTCAATCGATGTGTCCACTTCTGGACCGAACAGTTCTTTTTCATTAAAAGGCATATTGAGAACTGCTTGTTGAATCTCTGGTTTAAATCCAGACGTTCGGAGCCATGCATGCCTTCTGATAGTTACAGATGTATTAATTGTCCGTGCAGCTGTATCTGCAGCGTCCATGGAGGAGCGGATCTGGTTGTTGGAGATGGCCTGTCCCTCCTCAACCACTTGTTTTGCCCTATTTTGTAAGTCCTTGGGCAGATGTTCAATGAGATGTTGCATCTCGTCCCAGTGGGCTCTGTCATAGCGCGCAAGTAGTGCCTGGGAGTTCGCGATGCGCCACTGGTTTGCAGCTTGTGCTGCGACTCTTTTACCAGCTGCATCAAACTTGCGGCTTTCTTTATCTGGGGGTGGTGCATCTCCAGATGTGTGAGAGTTGGCCCTTTTCCTAGCTGCTCCTACAACGACAGAGTCTGGTGGCAGCTGTGTAGTGATGAAAACCGGGTCCGTAGGAGGCGGCTTATACTTCTTTTCTACCCTTGGTGTGATTGCCCTACTTTTAACCGGCTCCTTAAAGATGTCTTTTGCGTGGCGGAGCATACCAGGGAGCATAGGCAGGCTTTGGTATGAGCTGTGGGTGGAGGAGAGTGTGTTGAATAAGAAATCATCCTCGACCTGTTCTGAGTGGAGGCTTACGTGGTGAAATTGTGCTGCTCTAGCCACCACTTGAGAGTACGCGGTGCTGTCTTCTGGTGGAGATGGCTTCGCAGGGTATGCCTCCGGACTGTTATCTGACACTGGGGCGTCGTATAGGTCCCATGCGTCCTGATCTTGGTCACCCTGGCTCATGGTGGTGTGAGCTGGGGAGTGTGATGGAGTTTGTGCTGGTGAAACGTTAATCACGGGCGGAGGTGAGGGTGGTGGTGTAACTCTTTTCACCACTTTTGGTTGTGGTGTTTGTTCCGTGTGGAACTCCAACCTCCTCTTTCTCCTAATGGGGGGAAGGGTGCTTATTTTTCCTGTCCCCTGCTGAATGAAGATACGCTTTTGCGTATGGTCCACATCAGTTGCTTGTAGCTCTTCCTCAAACCTATGCTTCTGCATTTGGGAGGTTAGCGAGTGCTCTTCTGTATAAGAGCCTGAAGCTGGGTCGCTTGCAGTTTGTTTCGGCATCGAAACTTTGTCTGCGTGTTTTTTCGGCTCCGAGGTGACTTTTTTCCTTTTCGGGGCCGAAACCTCTCGGCGTCGATCTGTTTCTGTGCCGCTGTCTCGGCGTCGAGCCGTGTCCACACCGGCATCTCGGTGTCGAGGCTTGTCTCCAGCACTTTCTCGGTCCCGAGAAGGCTGCGTGCCGGTGTCTCGACCGGAGTCGGACGATCTCGGCACTGTTTGGGCCTTTTTCGGTGCCGATGGTCGGTCACCGAATTTATGGGTCGAGCCATGGCCTGGTGGCAGTGGCGTCCCCTGGGCCTTGTAAATCTTCCTCTGTGTGGTTTTCGACGTCTTACTCACGGTTTGTGTATCGTCGAATCCTTCGGAGTCGGAGTCTTGGATCGAGAAGGTACCTTCCTCTTCCTGTTCCTCGAACTCCCGGTGGGCTGTCGGTGCGGACGCCATCTGAAGTCTTCTGGCTCGACGGTCTCGGAGTGTTTTTCGGGACCGGAACGCACGACAGGCCTCGCAGGTGTCTTCGCTGTGCTCAGGTGACAGGCACAGGTTGCAGACCAAGTGTTGGTCTGTGTAGGGGTATTTATTGTGGCATTTGGGGCAGAAACGAAACGGGGTCCGTTCCATCGGCGTTCTTCAGCACGCGGTCGGGCCGACCAGGCCCCGACGGAGGATCGAAAAAACTACCCCGAAGGGCACCGGAGCTGTTCGATCTTCGATGCGGTGTTGAATGGAAGTACGCCGATCCCGAACGCAACAATACCGACGAAAATCTTCCGAAATTAGCTAATTTTCCGTTCCGAAACTCGGAGCGACAGGAACACGTCCGAACCCGATGGCGGAAAAAAAACAATCGAGGATAGAGTCGACGCCCATGCGCAATGGAGACAAAAGGAGGAGTCACTCGGTCCCGTGACTCGAAAGACTTCTTCGAAGAAAAACAACTTGTAACACTCCGGCCCAACACCAGATGGCGAGCTATTGCAGAACATGCGTATCTACAGCGACAGATGCCATCGAACTAAAGCATTACAGTAATCAATTTTAGAGGTCAGGGTAGAGACTATATTTTTTGTAGACCACAAGAGATGAAGGGAAGACCTTTACTGAGTATTTTTAACAGGAAACAAGATGAAGAGGTGGGGGTGTTGACATGGCCATCAAAGGAAAGATTACTGTCAAAGGGAACACCTACCTTTAGAGACCAGGGAGCAAAGCTCCCCAACTCCTGTAGCCGCCAACTAGGAGGCCAAAACGACATGTTCCTGCCAATCAAAATCACTTCATTTTCCCGGGGTTTAGTTTTAGATAGTTGAGGGCCATCCAATTCCTGATCTAAAGCATGCAGTCATGGAATCGGGAGGCAGTATCGTCAGGGTTAATGGCCACTGGTACAACTATCTGGGTGTTGTCGGCGTAGGACAAAACAGAGTAATCGAACAATTTGATCAGCTGGGCCAGATGGGTCACATATAGATTAAAAAGAGTGGGCTTCAGCGAAGAGCCCTGTAGGACCCCACCTGGTAAGGAGAATGAGGAAGACTTGAACTCAGCCATGGCAATGAACTGCTCTTAATCGGAGAGGAAGGATTTCATGAGCTGAATCGCTTTGTCCCTTATTCCTAGTGTGGAAAGACAGGTCTATTACCAGGTCTTGGTTGCCCTAGTCGAATGCTGCTGAGAGATCAAGTAGAATCAGGGCAGCATTACTGCCAGCATCTAGTGATTGTCTGATTTTCTCTGCTGCAGTAATCGGAGCCAACGCCATTCTATACTGACTTCTAAAGCCAAATTGGGTGTCGTCAAGAAGCCCACTGTTGGAGAGTTCTACATTAATGGTCTTCTCTACTGTCTTCGCAGGAAAGGGAAGACGAGAAATGGGATGACAGTTGTTAGGATAATTAGCATCCAAGGTAAATTCTTCTAAAAGAGGAGGATGGAGGCTATTTTCCACTTTCTTGGAAAGTAGCCAGTCATAAACATATTATTGATGATATCCGCGAGATGCTTGGATACAATATCAGGTACAAGGTGAAGGATTGTGGGAGGGCAAGGGGGAACCCGGGTTAACCAGGCTAAGAAGGGACTGCACAAAAGAAGTGGAGAAGGGGAGAACAAGGTCAGAACCGCATTGCCTAAGGAAGAGGTTCCCACTGTTGAAGTGGAATGTGGGAAAGAGATATTGTCAAGCTGGAAAGTATATCATCCGAGATAGATGCAGTTGGGATCAGAGGACACAAAGTATTCGTGAGGGCAGGAGGGCAACGCGTTGAGAAGAGTTGTAAATAACTCCTACCTTTTCCATACATAAAGAGGGTAGGGAGTTACAGAAAGCCTGATCAGCAGTGTGGTTTTTGGAATCTGGAAGCTTGGTTAGTTGTTTCACTTCCTCAAAAAGTTCTTTGGAAGAGTTAATTGAGGACTGAATTTTGGATGTAAAGTAAATGAGTTTTGCTTTATAGGCTGATCGATACATTTCCTTTTCCAAAGGATCATAGTTGATGTGTCATTTCCTTTCTAACTGACGACAGGCTTGTTTTGTAACCTAAGTTCATCCTCGAACCAAGGTTCTGACGGTGACATTCTGTGATTTTTATACGCTTTAACAGGGGCAACAAGATTTAAAGTGGAATTAATCCACAGATAGTAATTGCAAGTAGTATTACTGGTTCATTTACATAGAAGTCCGAAGGTACCTTAGGATTGGTCCTGAGTATTAAACTGTCTGACTTGAATTGGAGGAAAAGTTTTTTTTTTTATATTGTGAATGCTTGAATGTCAATGACTCTCTTTGTTGATGTGTTACGAGAAGTGCTGTCTTACATGTGAGATATTTTAAATCTGCTTCGTGAAAGGGCTCCAATGTGCTTTCATAAGCTGTCCCAGCACATCAAGGAGCCACGGTGGAGGTGGTCTCCTTACTGGAGGAAATGTCCTGAATAGACATTTGAGGAATTGTTTTTTAGTTTTACTAGACCATAATGAAAACGTGTAAATAGAACGTCTAAATCTGGATATTGCCACAGATGGACTCTGATGGTTAATCTGGATCTCGCCAAGTGGAGCAGATATGGGAGAATTTTCTCCGGTGGTGATGTAAAAATTTTAACTTTAGATTCTACACACCAGATGCAGAAACATTTCAATTTGAGCTTGCATGTTCTGTAAGTGTTTTCTGCCCTTGCATTTGCAAGGATTTCCCTACAGCCTGAAGGAATATCTAACATGGCAAACTCATTGAACTCTGGAGCTAGGCCATGTGTAGTGATGTCGGGCTGGGAAGACGGACCTGCCCTTGGTTCGTCAGCAGCATTGGTATTGCTTTCAGCTGAAGGTGGGGTTGTTCTGACAGGAGCAGGAGCTCAGTGAACTATAACTGCCTGGGCCACGTGAGAGCAATGAGAACTCAGCAAGGCTTTCACATCAGTTTCTTGAGAAATCTTGGGATCAATGGGATTGGGGGGAAAGCGTAAGCATAGATCCCGGACCATCTCATGGAAAATATATTCCTCCACGATCTGAGCTGTGGATGCCGACTTGCAAAGAATTAGCATTTCCAGGTCGCTCTTGTCACAAACCGGTTTAGGTCTGGTTTGCGCCAGCATTGGAAGAGGTCCAGAATTTGCTGGTTGAGCTCCCGTTCGTGGCAGGTGGTATTGGTCGTACTTAATGAGTCTGCGAGGATACTGGATACTCCGAGCACATGTTCTGCTCTGAACATTATTTGGTTTTGAGGAGCCCAGTTCCAGACTTCTTGCACTTGATGAGATAGCGCTGGTGAGCTTGTGCCTCCCTGCTTGTTGATATAAAACATGCCAGTGGTATTGTCTGTGCAAATTAACACCGATGACTGTGCTATCTGGGGGGAGGAAAGATTTTAACGTCAAGGTGATGGCTTTCAGTTCCAGCAGGTTTATGTGTAGTTTTGTCTGTTGGTAATCCTGTTTGCTGCTGATTGGTCTTGTAGATGTGCGCCCCATCCTTCCAGGGATGCATCCATTGTTATGATGTATTCAGGGATTTGTGATAGAAATGATAGACCTTTGGATAGCTTTGATTTGTGTGTCCACCAAAGCATGGCTTGGGTCATTGCTGGAGTTATCTGAATGATGTTGTCGAATGATCCCTGCATTTGTAGCCAAAGTCTGTCCGGCTCCACCTGAAGTGGCTGCATCTGGAGACAGCAAATTGGAATGAGAGGGATGCAGGAGAGCATTGTGAGGAGTGATTTGTATATTCGGCAAGAAACTAACTTTTTTGCCATTAGTTGTTTAATTTGTGTCTGGTTGTCTAGCGATGCAAAAGCTTTATTGTGGACTATATCCAGCAACAATCCCAAGAATGTTAAGGTTGTTGTTGGATTTAAATGAGATTTTTGTTTGTGGACTGTGAGACCCAGACTGCTGAATAATGAGACAGGTTGCTGTGTCCTTTGCTGCTTGCAGATACACAAGTGCCTTTAAGAGCCAGTCTTTCAGACTTGGAAAAACCTGAACTCCCCTGTGTCTGAGATAGGCCGCCCCTGGAGTTTTTAATTTTTGAAGCCATATTGAGAGCCTACCTTCCTTGTCCTTCAAGGTTTTCAGAGAAAAGGTACAACGTTTACCATCTCTCACCTTATGTTCCGGAAGAAGGCAATATATACACTCCTTATGAAGGTCATTAGAGTGGAACCTCTTCTTCCCAAAAGTGCCACAATATCTGAAAACTTTTTTTTAGCTGGTTGTGACATGCTGGTCTGGTTGTATCATCTGTAGATATTTCTACTAAATAATGTTCTGTAAGGAAATCTTCTCAAGGGTGGAGATAAAAGGTAGAAAGTTGAGCAGAGCTCAAGAAGACTCCCATCACACGACATGCAGTAGAAATCTCGGGGATTCAGCCTCTCTAGCTATTGTCTGATTGGCTAAAGTTTGGTCTTTTTGTTTTTTTTTAAATTCAAAAATAAAATAGAAGGACACTGATAGTCTATAAAAATCATTGTCATTATGGTCTATTATAATGACACACATTTCTTTATTATGGTACCGTGGGACTCCCACTTTCACAATGGGGAATGATTCAAGCATGTGAATCTATGAACGATCCAATACTGGAGAACTACTGGAACTGCCACTACTGTTTTGGGCAGAATTTTGGCATGCGGTGAAGCAAAAGTCGGGCAAGACAGGAAACTTACACTTTCAAATCAACAGTGTTCGTATGGACAGAGACGTGTGAATGTAGCACAGCCTATAAGGAAAGTGGTTTAGTGTCATGAATATGTGGCTGAGGCTACTTCTATGGAGTCACTGAATGTGGAGACTCCATTATACCGGGACTGCCGCAGGGAGAAGGCTGTGCATATAGCTATACATGTTATTCTTGCCACGCTTAGGGTGACGTTCCAATTTCGGCTTGTTCAACCCTCCCTAGTAATGGCAAGTGGTTATGTCCGATTATTGTGGGACTGTCTAGGGAACAGACAAATATTCACTACCTTCCTGAACTGCAGGTGGTCTTTGATGTTTCTTGCGTTTGTTGCGAGAAAATTAGAAAGATTTACAGCTTCAAAGGTGGCTCCACCGATAAGTCTTCTTGAAAGAAGTGACTGCCATAAGAGATGTCAATCTGGATCAGAGGGTTCTCTTCTGTAAACAACTTTGTAGCTTTATTTTGATAAATAATTGTCTACTGGGTTGCCCTGTACCTCAGAGTAAAGTCAGAAGAAGCAGAACGTGTGCCCCTGTGTCCTCTGGAGCCATTCACAACAGATAGGAAAACCTACATTCATCATAAAACACAAAGAAAGATGATACAGATACAAAAGAATCAAACCAGATAGGTAAGTTTACTTCATCTCTCTAGGAAAGAAGAAAGCGCTAGAAAAATATAAATTACATCATGAACAGAGAACACAAAACCCAAGCGGGCACTGTAGTATGGTCAACCTCCACTCTCTACAAAGACAGTGGGTTGATGCCCCTCCCCCCACACTGCAGTCCCTACACACTTCAATAAACAAAGAAATACATTTACAACTTCTCCTACGCAGGAGGAACATTCTTTTTCTTGTCCCATTCGGGTTTTATATATAAAAACAAAAAAACAACCCCCCCCCCCCCAAAAAAAGAGAAAGAAAAAAAAAACACACTCAAATCGCATCCTTTTCCCTGCTTAAAAAAAATAAGTTTATAGATCTTTCTTCAGTGCTCTCTCATATACCCCAGCCCCCTACTAAAAAAATAAAACAAAGGTGAGAAATGTTAACAGTCCAGTTTGTACAAATGCAACAGTGTCCAAAAATCTCTGGCGAAGCAGTTAATCACTATAAAACATCATGGGTCTCCCAAGGCCAGTCTCTGCAACCCTGCACTCGCGGCTGGGCCGAGTTATACACCACGCAGTCAGTGAAAAATTGAAGATTAAAAAAAAACAACCTTAACGGAAAGGAAAACTGCTCATAAAAAAAAACTGTGGGCATCAATGATCGACGAGATGTTGGTCATAGGACGCCCTCGGTGGTGAAGATCCAGATGCTGGAGACCACTTTGTTCCTAATGGCATCCAGATTTCAAGGTCTGAATGCTTCCATCATCACTTCTATTCTAATCCTCCTACATTAAAGATTTATGCTGAATCCCAGTTGGGGGTGGGGTGAGGCTTGGTTGTGCTTTGTCCCAGGATGTTCATGTCCAACAAGTAAGATATACTGACCACTTAAACAAGGAGTTCTTATGGATGGTGGATGGGGGGTGGGCATTCAGTACTACCAACCACAGCCATGGACCCCACCAATTCTATATGAGCTAGATGGGGCCAGGGAGCTGTTAGTCCATAGATTTCAGTGTATAGCACACATCACAGACTTTCTTGCACCACATCGTAAGCTTTGCCTTGAGTCAAACAGCCTTTATCTTCTGCCTCTACAGGCCTAATCTCAGGTAATCGCAGGATGTGCTCTACATGATTGCAGACCTGGCCCTGGATCATGGCGGGTCTTCAGAATACAGCTGCTCACGTAAATACTTGTCTTACTGGACCTCTCGCATCTGCCACCCAAATTATACCTTAAACAGCATATAAAGTTTATCAATGTATGTCCAATGACTCTGTCAGCTCCAGGCCAGAGTTCCTCAGCCCATACTAATTGTTAGAGACCAGGTACAAAATGACAGGTATTAAAAGTCACAGTCTGAAAGACCTACCGTGACACCCAGAAGTCTAACTTGATATGAGAGGTATGCTTAAGGCAGGCAACATCTACACACTTGACTCAGGCAGGAAATATATGCGCTTGATCATAATTCACCAGAAAAAACAATCTGCTTAAGGAATAAATAACATGATGCTTTAATGAAGCAAAAATATTGACTGTGATATTCCCAATTCTGTGTATGATGGACAGGCTTGAGGCAGTGAGCAAGTGAAGATTCTGAAAACTCACCAAATAGCATTTGCGGGACAACTAGCAAAACACAATAAAACTCATAGAGATCCACAAGCACTGAATTAAAATGTTGCACAGTGCAAAACGTCAAGGTTGTGAGCCGAGCCTACGTTATCTGTTGTTCGTTTAGCAACCAATAAGGCACACAAACGATAATCAAACCTCTGCTAGTGTATAGGTTACAACCAAGCCCTTGGAGGTACAAGAACGAAACTGGTCCCCCAGAAGTGCTAGAAGCAACATCAAACACTTGGAACGGCACATGGTACTAACAAACCCCCAGAAGTACTGAAACCCCCCATCAAACCCCAGGAAGTGCACATGCCATCAACAACTCCCCAGAAGTAATGAAACCACCATCAAACCCCACTAAGTGTACATGGAACAGACCAACCCCCAGAAGTACTGAAACCACCATCAAAAACCCTGGAAGTGCACAAGCCATCAATTAACCTCCAGAAGTACTGAAACCACCATCATACTCCTGCAAGTGCACATGCAATCAAGTTACACCTGGAAATGCATAAGCCATCACCAACCTCCTGGAGGTGCATAAACCACAAGCAAGTCCTTGGGGTGCACACTCTGCTACAGTATTCCTGTAGGTGTCATGCATAGGGATCCACTGAACACCACCAAATCCCTGGAGGTGCGCAAACCTCTATATTAAAGTCCAGGAGGTGTACAACCAAAGGAGGTGCACAAGCCTCTTTGAGGTGCCCACGCAACTTCTAAATCCCGATGTAAACCACCACCAAACAACTGAAAGTGATGAGCTATTATCAAAAAACCTTTAGCAAGGTGCAAAATACGACTAAACTCCTGGAGATGGAGAAAACACAACCAAGCATGTGGAGGTTCACAAACTTCAACCAACTCTCTAAAGGTTCAGATTCCACAATCAAAATCCTAGAGGTGAATAATCTCCGCCCAGTTCACAAAAAGGTTACTATTTTGTGGCTGGTCTGATATGACACAAGTGGTGTGCCTGCATATGGCCATCAAACTGTCCAGACATTCAAACTACAACGCAAAGCTAACTCATGCTCCACCTGAAGCACACACAGACGCACAAATTCCTCAACTTTTTTCTGCCATATCTGGTGGACAGACAAGTGCAGAAAAAAAGAATCACCATCTCTCATGCTCAGCATATTTTCCTCCTGTGTGGGTGAATGGCTTTCAAAATGACACCCCACCCACTTATCACTACACACTGCCCCTTTGAAGACCGGGCCATCACCGTATGCAGCACCCACCATGTTGCTCCAGTCAGCTCCAAGATGCAGTAGTTGGGATGTAATAAATGCCTGCCTTGCAGCCCCATCTAACCAGAGGAGATGCTACTCTGCCTACAAGAAGCACAATAACCTAAACAAGATGGGAAAGTGATGGCTTCTCTCTGGGCCGATATCTTACCCCCCGAAACAGAGATGAAGGGCCATTGCCATGTTCATTCTCCTAAGAGACGTACTCCGCATAGTAAGGATTACTGCAAACCCTGGCACACCTGTATCACACTCCATTATGACATGTGGTCCTTTGTACTAAGTGCTCTCCATAATGTGTTTGAAGATTTTCAGAACTGTCAGGCACTCTGCTCCTTGTATTAAGGTCCTTGGACATCCTCCAAGAAATCATGGTCTCAGACTTCGAGGCAAAGCCCCGCCCCTAAAATGTTGAGCCCCAAACCAGATTGTTACCTGTTTTGTCATAATTTCTTCCCCCTTTAAGAAACGCCTCCAAACCCCACACAGGCCCCACTAGAATACCACTCTCAATCTACCTTCTGGATGAGATGTCCAACTCATACACCAGGCCCATGAACGTCCCATATATCCCTTTCACAGGCTATTCCATATTCCAGCCAGAGCTGCTTCTCCTACCCCAGGACATGCTTTGTTACTCTCTTTCTATGCTTGTCAAGGATCTTTTCAAGGCGCCACATCATGATCAAGCCCTGTAGTGGCTTCTCCCCCAGCCTCTTGACACCTACCCTTTTTTGTCTACTTCTTGTGCAGGTTTATAAACTTATTCCCAGCAGGCTGATTTTGTGTCAGCCAGTTCAAAGTGGTAGAACTTGCCATGGTTTGCACCTACACCCGAGTACTCACAAAGACGGGAAGTGAAGGCTCGTAGCTCCTTCCATGTGCTGTTGAGGACCCACGTAGGGATACTCCAGAGACAGAGGTCTTCTTCCACTCTATCTCCACACCTTTCCAACAACGCCGGTTAACCCAGGATTTCCACTCACTCCTCATCTGAAGGAACCCTTTATTTTGACATGGCTGACCGCTGCTTCCACTCAAACTGCTGTCAGGCCTCAATGTACGGAAACAAAGGACTTCTATCCCAACCCAAATACCCCTTCCAGAAGCTGACCAGCTGCTCCCGAAACTAAAAAGGGGCATGTGACTGTAGGGCAAATGCTAGCTTCTGTTACATAAGAAGCATTACCTTGGTTTTGTCTATCCTAATTCAGGACCCAAGTATGAAATGTATGCCCCCCATGAAGCCCTAGAAAAGAGGACATTGGGTGGGCAGGGAAGCGTGAAAGTCTGTAAAGATATAGAGGCAGTGAGGGCCAGAACAGGATGAAAAAAGAAATGCAGTGTCATTTTTAGTCCCAAACTAAACTGCATCCACGGATGTCCAGATTCCGGTGATGAGCAGAGCTGGTTGCAATACATGGATAGACTCCGTATTTGCCTTGAAGGTACTGTGTGGAAGGGGGTCTCGGGGCTCTCCCTCAAGAGTTTAACACTGTAAGTTGCTCTGTGTTTCTGTATAAAACAACAAAGTCCTTTGTGCCAAGTGGCCAGATGAATGTTAAAACTGGAAGCTACAGACACCAGAAGCCAGAAGCACGGCGTCCTAAGCCCCTCGCAGGGATCATGAAGGCCAACCCTTTGTCTATGGAAGGAAAGCAGCAAGAAGAACATACGTCCTGGCCTAAGCTTCACATCAGCAGTTTCCCGTTTCTGTGGATTTTAAGGATCTTGCCAAGACGCTGCTTTGCGGTGGCCAAACCTTTCTTGGGTCGTTTTCCTGTAAAAAGCAAGCAACAAGGTTAGAAGGCAGCAGTGATGCAAATAATCTGCACAGGTCAGAGTTGTGTAGGCTACAGTGTCATGCAGGCTGCTGCGCCGGCCAGAGTTGCGCAGGTTGCTGCGCCGACCAGAGTCGCGCAGGCTGCTGCACTGCAGTATGTGACGACAAAATGTGTGTTGTATGCCTTTTATACACAACACTGTGACCCTTACCTCACAGCTCCAACAAGACCCACATTCCTTCCCGCCATAGCTTTGCTAATGTGACTGCAGCAGACTCCTGAAGAGCCAGGGATGTGGAATTCCTATCGCCCGACGCCCGGGACATCTTGTTTGGGGTCAAGGGCAACAAGTTTTTATGTTTACTTTGTCCTTGGGACAAGTAGGCCCAACCCTCTGCAGCACAAACCCTTTGGCTGCCTGTTTACAGAGAGTGGAACTCTCTGCAGTTGAGATAATGTGTTTCCAAAAGGTAATGCTGTTCGAACTTGTATTTATGGTTCATTATTTGAAAGCCTTCATTATTAGGGTGAGTGCTGTAAATAAATGTTTTAAGGTCACACTTCACTACTGACGTTGGTTCCAGTACAAAAAAACAAAAAAACGTGTATACACATGTTTGAAAAGTTTAGGCTATGGGGCTAAGTATAATGCTCCCAGAATGCTCTCTGATTAGATGCAAATGAAGTGTCATTTAGTAAAATGTGTTGATGCATGCTACTATTGCCCAAAAATATTTCTAATAGAAAATCAGTGTAACCATTTTTAACACGATTATGGGAAGCATGAAAATAAACAAACACTGACAAAGCCAACTGATCTGACATATTTTTATAAGTCTTTTAGTTTCATCAAAGCGTATCTTGTTTTGACATGGCTTTTGTAACACTTTATTGTTTTGGGAGCTACCAGGCCCTCAACATTGTAACAAACACTGGCAAAAAAAAAAAAAAAAAGTTTTTGAACTCTAAAAGCACACGTTGCCACCAGTGGCATAACAAAGGCCCCGCAGCCGCCCTCCAGGGGGCCCCTTCAGCACTGCACCTGCCCTGAGTGAGTCTGGAGAGGGGGCTCCTCCATGTTCTTTGCAAAGGGGCACCCTCCAGTTTCGTTACGTCACTGATTGCCACTGTAGTTCCTGACACTGAACAAAACTACTTTGTGTGCCAATATGCTCCTTGTGGAAGAGCAGAATGCGATCACTCACAGTAAAGCCAGCCGAAAGAGAGCGAAATAGAAGTTTAATAAAAAAAAAAATGTCTTTGTTAACACCAGACCTAATTAGGGACCAAGACCCACATGTAGGTAGCTTTTTGCATGTCGCAAACAGCGACTTTCGCTGTTTGCGAAGTGCAAAAAGCACATTGCGATGCACAAACCCAGTTTTGCGATTCAGTAACCTGGGGTGTTCCCTTCCTAATTGCGACTCGCAGTGCAATGTAGGATTGTTTTGTGACCGTGAACGCGGGCGCAAACCAATCGCAGTTTGCACCCATTTCAAATGGATGCTAACACTTTCGCAAAAGGGAATGGGTCCCCATGGGCCCCCCTCCCCATTGTGAATGTCTCTGAAAAAATGAAACGAAAACGTTTAATTTTTTAATGTTTTTGTAATGCATCTCGTTTTCCTTTAAGGAAAACGGGCTGCATTACAAAAAAAAAAAAAAAACAGCTTTATTGAAAAGCAGTCTCCAGCAGGCCACCATCCCTGTGAGGGCCGCCATTCGCAAGGGGGTCGCAAATTGTGACCCACCTCATGATTATTCATGAGGTGGGCATTTGCCAAGCCCTTGCAAATCACAGATGGTGTCAGGGACACCATTCTACATTCGGATTTGCGACTCGCTCTGACTCGCAATTTGCGGGTCGCAAATCTGAACCTACCTACATGTGGCCGCAAATTCTTAAAGAAAGTCACAAAAGTGCACTCATGGTATATGTCTTACCCCTATAAAATATTTGTGAACTGTATTTTAGCATGGGTAAATACGCATGTGTAGATTTGCTCATGTGAAAATCTATTGAGCATTTGCAAGTTCATTTTCCCTCCAGCCACTTTCTTCCCAACCTTGAAAGAAGTTCTAATTCTGCCACTGTCAGGAGTAAATGTCCAACCTTTCTTATTATGGGAAAATATTAGAGAGAAGCTGGTGAAAATCTTTAAAACATGCAGGTTAGTAGGTTTCCAGACTCAAGGGCATTCCAGCCCTGGAACTATTGCTTACTGCTTCCTCCAGCCCCAGTATGCAGATCTGCAGAAAGGTGGCAAAAAAAGGAAATTGCTACAGTATGGATTGAAACTGCAAGTATTCAAGCCCTACTATGGTAGTAGCCTGGCATAATCAGAGAGACTATTATCAGAGCTCTTACATAATGAGATTGCTGCCATAATTTGTCGCCACACTACATGGCACCGAAGGGACAAGTAGATCTTTTTACAGGACAAGTAGATTTGAGAAGCAACCTGTCCCCTGGACAAGTAGATATTTTATTAAATTCCACACCCCTGAGAGCATGTCAAGCTTGCGACTGACAGACCCGAGCTCCCCCGCTTCACCTCCTTGGGTTACCATGTGTCACCTCCATCGACATGGATCCTCAAGGTTCTGCGTCCAGCGCGCTGTCCCTTTCTTAGCCCTTCACCATGCTACCTACACCGCCAATGTCGGTCCCTGGCCTCTAAGTCCCACTGTTTGTCAAGCCGCCAAGACATTCGATAAGGGGCATCCAGCTAAGGTAGAGCTCAACCAAAGGCTGAGATCATCTACTTGCCCTTGCCAAACAAATATTCCTTCCCCACAACATTTCCCCTTCCACTGCGACTGGAATCATGGATTTCACTTCGATTCCCCAGCCACTGCATGCCATATGTTCTGAAAAATTTACATTTCCTCCAAGTTTTAAAGGCCCACAAACTCAGCCATAATTGTAATTCGTTTAAAATGAAGCCAATTGCAACAGACTTGTACTGATGTTTACCTAAACAGTAATCCTCTTAAAAAGGATGTTGTAAATGGAATGAAAGGAAGTCAAATCAGTTTTCTAGTAGCTTTTCTGAGTTGAAAATGCAAACCTGCAATGCCCCCCCACCCACAGAGTCCCTCAAGGGCATGAGCTGGCCTTTCTCTTCTTCCCTGCTTCTCTTAGCAGAATCCAGGAGCGCGGGCTCCGGCCTCACAGCTTCTTGACAGGAATTTCAATTTTAATCATATTTCATTTAACATTTTTCACATCACAATGACTTTGTAAATGTACCTTCTTACGGCTTTTGTTTTTATTCACAGCCATGACCAATATCCTTAATCTTTCTGAGGTGCCTTCTTGTGATGGGAAGAAATCTACGAAGGAGGACCTTGGGCTGCTTGTCGTCTATCAGAGCCACACAGCAGAAGACTGTCCAGTTTACGAGGAAACCTTGAGTTGCATCGCCATGAAGGCTTCAGAGCCAAAGGAAGAGCATTATACAACAAGGAGTTCAAGAATGCACTCAAGACCCCAAGTTGAAGGGGGGAGGGAGGTTGAGGGCGGGGGTGACTAAACAATAAGTTGCATAAACCCTTCTGACCCTGGTATACGCCAACACAACTGATGTGTTCCAGAACAGCCCTGGAACACCCACTTCTAGAAGTGATGATTATAGGGACTTATCCGGATGTTCTGTTTAGGGGAAAAGCAAAACTTTCTTGATTCTGCAGTCCAAGTTATCGGACAATTTTAAGACAACTTTGCACATTGGCAAAGCAACTCCTGCAAACGTTCTGGTTCTCCTTAAACCTGCCCTGAGTGGTGTTCTCTCGGTTACAAGATCTTCATTAATGGGCATGAACTGTAAAGGCTGCAAACTCGCCTCCAACAAGCAGCTAGAACAGCACCTCTTTGCAAAGACATATCTAGATCTGCACATTAATGTGAGAAATGACCTTGAGGTAAGGAAGACTTTCCAAAAGTGGGGTTTTGCAAAAATTTGTTCGAGACATATCGTTTCATACTATCACAATGACTGAAATCCAGTTTAGAAGAAAGCTGACGCGCTATGAGAGAATTACAAGATCGAAGAATTACACTGTTGTATTCAGCATAAACTACAGGCCGTCAACGATCTGTACCAGGGACATTGCGGACTAGTTAAGGTTTATCTGAAGCTGCAGGAGTGGCTGCTGCTTGAAAATGGTGCCAGGTTGGACCAGACTGGAAAAGGCTACGTCTGTGCGCTGGTTGATGAGAACTAACCTACATGATGCAGTGGCATAATATATTGACCCAAAAAATGTTTTGTTTCTTTGTTGTGTCAAAAGTGTATCACAATGTATTCCTCTAAAAAAAAAATGAACATGCTTGTGGGCTTTTGTAAAGAAATGGCTCCCTGTTGCAGTTACCCCCCACTTTTTGCCTGATACTGATGCTGACTTGACTGAGAAGTGTGCTGGGACCCTGCTAACCAGGCCCCAGCACCAGTGTTCTTTCACCTAAGATGTACCATTGATCCCACAATTGGCAGACCCTGGCATCCAGATAAGTCCCTTGTAACTGGTACCTCTGGTACCAAGGGCCCTGATGCCAGGGAAGGTCTCTAAGGGCTGCAGCATGCATTATGCCACCCTAGAGACCCCTCACTCAGCACAGCCACACTGCTTACAAGCCTGTGTGTGCTAGTGAGAACAAAATGAGTAAGTCGACATGGCACTCCCCTCAGGGTGCCATGCCAGCCTCTCACTGCCTATGCAGTATAGATAAGACACCCCTCTAGCAGGCCTTACAGCCCTAAGGCAGGGTGCACTATACCATAGGTGAGGGTACCAGTGCATGAGCATGGTACCCCTACAGTGTCTAAACAAAAACCTTAGACATTGTAAGTGCAGGGTAGCCATAAGAGTATATGGTCTGGGAGTTTGTCAAACACGAACTCCACAGCACCATAATGGCTACACTGAAAACTGGGAAGTTTGGTATCAAACTTCTCAGCACAATAAATGCACACTGATGCCAGTGTACATTTTATTGTAAAATACACCCCAGAGGGCACCTTAGAGGTGCCCCCTGAAACTTAACCGACTATCTGTGTAGGCTGACTAGTTTTAGCAGCCTGCCACAAACCGAGACATGTTGCTGGCCCCATGGGGAGAGTGCCTTTGTCACTCTGAGGCCAGTAACAAAGCCTGCACTGGGTGGAGATGCTAACACCTCCCCCAGGCAGGAATTGTCACACCTGGCGGTGAGCCTCAAAGGCTCACCTCCTTTGTGCCAACCCAGCAGGACACTCCAGCTAGTGGAGTTGCCCGCCCCCTCCGGCCAGGCCCCACTTTTGGCGGCAAGGCCGGAGAAAATAATGAGAAAAACAAGGAGGAGTCACTGGCCAGTCAGGACAGCCCCTAAGGTGTCCTGAGCTGAAGTGACTCTAACTTTTAGAAATCCTCCATCTTGCAGATGGAGGATTCCCCCAATAGGGTTAGGATTGTGACCCCCTCCCCTTGGGAGGAGGCACAAAGAGGGTGTACCCACCCTCAGGGCTAGTAGCCATTGGCTACTAACCCCCCAGACCTAAACACGCCCTTAAATTTAGTATTTAAGGGCTACCCTGAACCCTAGAAAATTAGATTCCTGCAACTACAAGAAGAAGGACTGCCTAGCTGAAAACCCCTGCAGAGGAAGACCAGAAGACGACAACTGCCTTGGCTCCAGAAACTCACCGGCCTGTCTCCTGCCTTCCAAAGATCCTGCTCCAGCGACGCCTTCCAAAGGGACCAGCGACCTCGACATCCTCTGAGGACTGCCCCTGCTTCGAAAAGACAAGAAACTCCTGAGGACAGCGGACCTGCTCCAAGAAAGGCTGCAACTTTGTTTCCAGCAGCCTTGAAAGAACCCTGCAAGCTCCCCGCAAGAAGCGTGAGACTTGCAACCCTGCACCCGGCGACCCCGACTCGGCTGGTGGAGATCCAACACCTCAGGAGGGACCCCAGGACTACTCTGATACTGTGAGTACCAAAACCTGTCCCCCCTGAGCCCCCACAGCGCCGCCTGCAGAGGGAATCCCGAGGCTTCCCCTGACCGCGACTCTTTGAATCCAAAGTCCCGACGCCTGGGAGAGACCCTGCACCCGCAGCCCCCAGGACCTGAAGGACCGGACTTTCACTGGAGAAGTGACCCCCAGGAGTCCCTCTCCCTTGCCCAAGTGGAGGTTTCCCCGAGGAACCCCCCCCCCTTGCCTGCCTGCAGCGCTGAAGAGATCCCGAGATCTCTCATAGACTAACATTGCGAACCCGACGCCTGTTTCTACACTGCACCCGGCCGCCCCCGCGCCGCTGAGGGTGAAATTTCTGTGTGGGCTTGTGTCCCCCCCGGTGCCCTACAAAACCCCCCTGGTCTGCCCTCCGAAGACGCGGGTACTTACCTGCAAGCAGACCGGAACCGGGGCACCCCCTTCTCTCCATTCTAGCCTATGTGTTTTGGGCACCACTTTGAACTCTGCACCTGACCGGCCCTGAGCTGCTGGTGTGGTGACTTTGGGGTTGCTCTGAACCCCCAACGGTGGGCTACCTTGGGCCAAGAACTGAACCCTGTAAGTGTCGTACTTACCTGGTAAAACTAACAAAAACTTACCTCCCCCCAGGAACTGTGAAAATTGCACTAAGTGTCCACTTTTAAAGTAGCTATTTGTCAATAACTTGAAAAGTATACATGCAATTGAAATGATTCAAAGTTCCTAATGTACTTACCTGCAATACCTTTCAAACAAGATATTACATGTTAAATTTGAACCTGTGGTTCTTAAAATAAACTAAGAAAATATATTTTTCTATACAAAAACCTATTGGCTGGATTTGTCTCTGAGTGTGTGTACCTCATTTATTGTCTATGTGTATGTACAACAAATGCTTAACACTACTCCTTGGATAAGCCTACTGCTCGACCACACTACCACAAAATAGAGCATTAGTATTATCTATTTTTACCACTATTTTACCTCTAAGGGGAACCCTTGGACTCTGTGCATGCTATTCCTTACTTTGAAATAGCACATACAGAGCCAACTTCCTACATTGGTGGATCAGCGGTGGGGTACAAGACTTTGCATTTGCTGGACTACTCAGCCAATACCTGATCACACGACAAATTCCAAAATTGTCATTAGAAATTCATTTTTGCAATTTGAAATTTTTCTAAATTCTTAAAAGTCCTGCTAGGGCCTTGTGTGTTAAGTCCCTGTTTAGCATTGTCTTTTAGAGTTTAAAAGTTTGAAATTAGATTCTAGAAACAGTTTTAGATTCTTTAAAAAGTCTTCCAACTCTTAGCAAAATAATGTCTGATACAGAGATGAATGTGGTGGAACTCGACACCACACCTTACCTCCATCTTAAGATGAGGGAGCTAAGGTCTCTCTGTAATATCAAAAAAATAACCATTGGCTCCAGACCTACCAAAATTCAGCTCCAGGAGCTGTTGGCAGAGTTTGAAAAAGCCAACCCCTCTGATGATGACCTCACAGAGGAAGAAATTAGTGACTTGGAGGCCAATGTCCCTCCTCCAGTCCTAAATAGGGAGAACAGGACCCCTCAAGTCCTGTCTCCAACTGTGTTAGTCAGAAATAGTGAGTCCCTCACAGGAGGGTCCCACATTTCTGAAATCACTGAGGATGCTCTCAGTGAAGATGACCTCCTGTTAGCCAGGATGGTCAAAAGAGTGGCTTTGGAAAAACAGCTCCTAGCCATAGAAAGGGAAAGAAAAGAGATGGGCCTAGGTCCCATCGATGGTGGCAGCAACTTAAATAGGGTCAGAGATTCTCCTGACATCCTAAAAATCCCCAAAGGGATTGTAACAAAATATGAAGATGGTGATGACATCACCAAATGGTTCACAGCTTTTGAGAGGGCTTGTGTAACCAGAAAAGTAAACAAATCTCACTGGGGTGCTCTCCTTTGGGAAATGTTCACTGGAAAGTGTAGGGATAGACTCCTCACACTCTCTGGAACAGATGCAGAATCTTATGACCTCATGAAGGGTACCCTGATTGAGGGCTTTGGATTCTCCACTGAGGAGTATAGAATTAGATTCAGGGGGGCTCAAAAATCCTCGAGCCAGACCTGGGTTGATTTTGTAGACTACTCAGTAAAAACACTAGATGGTTGGTTAACTGGAAATGAAGTGTGTGACTATGTTGGGCTTTATAATTTGTTTATGAAAGAACACATTTTAAGTAACTGCTTCAATGAAAAGTTGCATCAGTATCTGGTAGACCTAGGTCCAATTTCTCCCCAAGAATTGGGAAAGAAGGCAGACCACTGGGTCAAGACTAGGGTAACCAAAACTTCCACTGGGGGTGACCAAAAGAAAGGGGTTACAAAAACTCCCCAGGAGAAAGTGGGTGACACTAGAAACAAAGAAAAAGAGTCCTCTGTAGGCCCCCAAAAACCAGAACAGGTGGGTGGGCCCCAAGACACAACCCAAAACAAAGGTGGGTACCAGGGTAAGAACTGGGATGCCACTAAGGCATGGTGCCACAACTGTAAACAGTCTGGGCACCACACCAAGGACACTTCTTGTCCAAAAACAAACCCCAGAACAAGATTCCAGGGGTAACCAGTGTAGCCATGGGAGATGACTCCTCAGATGAGGAGGTCTTCATAGCCTTCAACTGGAAACAGGGCCCAACAGGTGAGTTGGAGATTCCAGAGGGAAGTAGACACTTCCACCACCTACTGGTGAATGGAATCCCAACCACTGCCCTGAGAGACACTTGTGCCAGTCACACTATGGTGCATGACAGGCTGGTGCTCTCAAACCAGTACATCCCAGGTGAGACTGCCAGGGTAAGAGTTAGCCTAGACAGGGTCACTAAGAGGCCTGTGGCTTTAGTACCCATAGAAGTGGGTGGCACTCTTAGCTGAAGAAGGGTAGTAGTCAGTAGAGACCTCCCCCTTGATTGTCTCCTTGGAAATGACTACCCAGAGGTTAGTCAGAGCCCAAGAGAGGAACTGGTCCAGTGCCAGTCCTCTCCCAAGGATTCTGGAAGTCCTGCCTCTGCAGTAAATGCCAGCAGGCCCCAGAAGAAGAAGAAAAGAAAACAGAGTAGGAAGGGTGGACAACCTTTAGCCAAGGTTACAGCAAGCCAAGGAGATTCTGCTCCAGTAGGGGAGAACTCCAAAAATGGCCCTGATAAAGTCCAACCTGACCCACAAGAAGTCCTGGCTAGTCAGGCAACTGTTAAACCTGAGTGGGTGGCTCCTCAGCTAACAGAAGAAAGAGTGGAAGAAGGGTGTTTACTACAAGATGTGGTAACCCCCCACTCTAATACAGCAGACAGGCAACCTGAACCCAAAGAGGCCTGTAACTTAGCCCCTTCCCTTTTAGGTGAAGAGCTAAAGGTGTGGTTCTGGGCACTGACAGCTGTCAGTGGCCTCTGCTGGGTGTTAGCCTTTATGGCTGCACTATCCTTAGCATGGTGGTCTGACCCCATGCCAAATAGCAAGTTAGGCCCCCTGACCCTATTGGTCATGGTGGGGTTACTCCAGCTCTGGGTAAGCTAGGGGTAACCCTGGCCAAGATAAGGTTAGCAGAGGTGGATACCTCTAAGACCAAAATAGAAAGAATGGGTGGAGACATTGAAGAGGCAGACAAGAGGCAATTCAGACTAGGTCCTATCACTGTGGAAGTAGGTCAGTTCCCCAAAGGGAATGACCTGAACAGAAGGATGTAAGGCAGAGTAGGCCCTGCAACTAACCAGCCTATTTCTCCTACTCTTCCTCGCCTGACAGACTAGGAAGACTCTCCCAGCTTGGGCTGAGTCTCCTGGCCTGTGGGCTGGGGGGGGCTTGTGTAAAGAAATGGCTCCCTGTTGCAGTTACCCCCCACTTTTTGCCTGATACTGATGCTGACTTGACTGAGAAGTGTGCTGGGACCCTGCTAACCAGGCCCCAGCACCAGTGTTCTTTCACCTAAGATGTACCATTGATCCCACAATTGGCACACCCTGGCATCCAGATAAGTCCCTTGTAACTGGTACCTCTGGTACCAAGGGCCCTGATGCCAGGGAAGGTCTCTAAGGGCTGCAGCATGCATTATGCCACCCTAGAGACCCCTCACTCAGCACAGCCACACTGCTTACAAGCCTGTGTGTGCTAGTGAGAACAAAATTAGTAAGTCGACATGGCACTCCCCTCAGGGTGCCATGCCAGCCTCTCACTGCCTATGCAGTATAGATAAGACACCCCTCTAGCAGGCCTAACAGCCCTAAGGCAGGGTGCACTATACCATAGGTGAGGGTACCAGTGCATGAGCACTGTGCCCCTACAGTGTCTAAGCAAAACCTTAGACATTGTAAGTGCAGGGTAGCCATAAGAGTATATGGTCTGGGAGTCTGTTTTACACGAACTCCACAGCACCATAATGGCTACACTGAAAACTGGGAAGTTTGGTATCAAACTTCTCAGCACAATAAATGCACACTGATGCCAGTGTACATTTTATTGTAAAATACACCCCAGAGGGCACCTTAGAGGTGCCCCCTGAAACTTAACCGACTATCTGTGTAGGCTGACTAGTTTTAGCAGCCTGCCACAAACCGAGACATGTTGCTGGCCCCATGGGGAGAGTGCCTTTGTCACTCTGAGGCCAGTAACAAAGCCTGCACTGGGTGGAGATGCTAACACCTCCCCCAGGCAGGAATTGTCACACCTGGCGGTGAGCCTCAAAGGCTCACCTCCTTTGTGCCAACCCAGCAGGACACTCCAGCTAGTGGAGTTGCCCGCCCCCTCCGGCCAGGCCCCACTTTTGGCGGCAAGGCCGGAGAAAATAATGAGAAAAACAAGGAGGAGTCACTGGCCAGTCAGGACAGCCCCTAAGGTGTCCTGAGCTGAAGTGACTCTAACTTTTAGAAATCCTCCATCTTGCAGATGGAGGATTCCCCCAATAGGGTTAGGATTGTGACCCCCTCCCCTTGGGAGGAGGCACAAAGAGGGTGTACCCACCCTCAGGGCTAGTAGCCATTGGCTACTAACCCCCCAGACCTAAACACGCCCTTAAATTTAGTATTTAAGGGCTACCCTGAACCCTAGAAAATTAGATTCCTGCAACTACAAGAAGAAGGACTGCCTAGCTGAAAACCCCTGCAGAGGAAGACCAGAAGACGACAACTGCCTTGGCTCCAGAAACTCACCGGCCTGTCTCCTGCCTTCCAAAGATCCTGCTCCAGCGACGCCTTCCAAAGGGACCAGCGACCTCGACATCCTCTGAGGACTGCCCCTGCTTCGAAAAGACAAGAAACTCCCGAGGACAGCGGACCTGCTCCAAGAAAGGCTGCAACTTTGTTTCCAGCAGCCTTGAAAGAACCCTGCAAGCTCCCCGCAAGAAGCGTGAGACTTGCAACCCTGCACCCGGCGACCCCGACTCGGCTGGTGGAGATCCAACCCCTCAGGAGGGACCCCAGGACTACTCTGATACTGTGAGTACCAAAACCTGTCCCCCCTGAGCCCCCACAGCGCCGCCTGCAGAGGGAATCCCGAGGCTTCCCCTGACCGCGACTCTTTGAATCCAAAGTCCCGACGCCTGGGAGAGACCCTGCACCCGCAGCCCCCAGGACCTGAAGGACCGGACTTTCACTGGAGAAGTGACCCCCAGGAGTCCCTCTCCCTTGCCCAAGTGGAGGTTTCCCCGAGGAACCCCCCCCCCCTTGCCTGCCTGCAGCGCTGAAGAGATCCCGAGATCTCTCATAGACTAACATTGCGAACCCGACGCCTGTTTCTACACTGCACCCGGCCGCCCCCGCGCCGCTGAGGGTGAAATTTCTGTGTGGGCTTGTGTCCCCCCCGGTGCCCTACAAAACCCCCCTGGTCTGCCCTCCGAAGACGCGGGTACTTACCTGCAAGCAGACCGGAACCGGGGCACCCCCTTCTCTCCATTCTAGCCTATGTGTTTTGGGCACCACTTTGAACTCTGCACCTGACCGGCCCTGAGCTGCTGGTGTGGTGACTTTGGGGTTGCTCTGAACCCCCAACGGTGGGCTACCTTGGGCCAAGAACTGAACCCTGTAAGTGTCGTACTTACCTGGTAAAACTAACAAAAACTTACCTCCCCCAGGAACTGTGAAAATTGCACTAAGTGTCCACTTTTAAAGTAGCTATTTGTCAATAACTTGAAAAGTATACATGCAATTGAAATGATTCAAAGTTCCTAATGTACTTACCTGCAATACCTTTCAAACAAGATATTACATGTTAAATTTGAACCTGTGGTTCTTAAAATAAACTAAGAAAAGATATTTTTCTATACAAAAACCTATTGGCTGGATTTGTCTCTGAGTGTGTGTACCTCATTTATTGTCTATGTGTATGTACAACAAATGCTTAACACTACTCCTTGGATAAGCCTACTGCTCGACCACACTACCACAAAATAGAGCATTAGTATTATCTATTTTTACCACTATTTTACCTCTAAGGGGAACCCTTGGACTCTGTGCATGCTATTCCTTACTTTGAAATAGCACATACAGAGCCAACTTCCTACATTGGTGGATCAGCGGTGGGGTACAAGACTTTGCATTTGCTGGACTACTCAGCCAATACCTGATCACACGACAAATTCCAAAATTGTCATTAGAAATTCATTTTTGCAATTTGAAATTTTTCTAAATTCTTAAAAGTCCTGCTAGGGCCTTGTGTGTTAAGTCCCTGTTTAGCATTGTCTTTTAGAGTTTAAAAGTTTGAAATTAGATTCTAGAAACAGTTTTAGATTCTTTAAAAAGTCTTCCAACTCTTAGCAAAATAATGTCTGATACAGAGATGAATGTGGTGGAACTCGACACCACACCTTACCTCCATCTTAAGATGAGGGAGCTAAGGTCTCTCTGTAATATCAAAAAAATAACCATTGGCTCCAGACCTACCAAAATTCAGCTCCAGGAGCTGTTGGCAGAGTTTGAAAAAGCCAACCCCTCTGATGATGACCTCACAGAGGAAGAAATTAGTGACTTGGAGGCCAATGTCCCTCCTCCAGTCCTAAATAGGGAGAACAGGACCCCTCAAGTCCTGTCTCCAACTGTGTTAGTCAGAAATAGTGAGTCCCTCACAGGAGGGTCCCACATTTCTGAAATCACTGAGGATGCTCTCAGTGAAGATGACCTCCTGTTAGCCAGGATGGTCAAAAGAGTGGCTTTGGAAAAACAGCTCCTAGCCATAGAAAGGGAAAGAAAAGAGATGGGCCTAGGTCTCATCGATGGTGGCAGCAACTTAAATAGGGTCAGAGATTCTCCTGACATCCTAAAAATCCCCAAAGGGATTGTAACAAAATATGAAGATGGTGATGACATCACCAAATGGTTCACAGCTTTTGAGAGGGCTTGTGTAACCAGAAAAGTAAACAAATCTCACTGGGGTGCTCTCCTTTGGGAAATGTTCACTGGAAAGTGTAGGGATAGACTCCTCACACTCTCTGGAACAGATGCAGAATCTTATGACCTCATGAAGGGTACCCTGATTGAGGGCTTTGGATTCTCCACTGAGGAGTATAGAATTAGATTCAGGGGGGCTCAAAAATCCTCGAGCCAGACCTGGGTTGATTTTGTAGACTACTCAGTAAAAACACTAGATGGTTGGTTAACTGGAAATGAAGTGTGTGACTATGTTGGGCTTTATAATTTGTTTATGAAAGAACACATTTTAAGTAACTGCTTCAATGAAAAGTTGCATCAGTATCTGGTAGACCTAGGTCCAATTTCTCCCCAAGAATTGGGAAAGAAGGCAGACCACTGGGTCAAGACTAGGGTAACCAAAACTTCCACTGGGGGTGACCAAAAGAAAGGGGTTACAAAAACTCCCCAGGAGAAAGTGGGTGACACTAGAAACAAAGAAAAAGAGTCCTCTGTAGGCCCCCAAAAACCAGAACAGGTGGGTGGGCCCCAAGACACAACCCAAAACAAAGGTGGGTACCAGGGTAAGAACTGGGATGCCACTAAGGCATGGTGCCACAACTGTAAACAGTCTGGGCACCACACCAAGGACACTTCTTGTCCCAAAAACAAACCCCAGAACAAGATTCCAGGGGTAACCAGTGTAGCCATGGGAGATGACTCCTCAGATGAGGAGGTCCTCATAGCCTTCAACTGGAAACAGGGCCCAACAGGTGAGTTGGAGATTCCAGAGGGAAGTAGACACTTCCACCACCTACTGGTGAATGGAATCCCAACCACTGCCCTGAGAGACACTTGTGCCAGTCACACTATGGTGCATGACAGGCTGGTGCTCTCAAACCAGTACATCCCAGGTGAGACTGCCAGGGTAAGAGTTAGCCTAGACAGGGTCACTAAGAGGCCTGTGGCTTTAGTACCCATAGAAGTGGGTGGCACTCTTAGCTGGAGAAGGGTAGTAGTCAGTAGAGACCTCCCCCTTGATTGTCTCCTTGGAAATGACTACCCAGAGGTTAGTCAGAGCCCAAGAGAGGAACTGGTCCAGTGCCAGTCCTCTCCCAAGGATTCTGGAAGTCCTGCCTCTGCAGTAAATGCCAGCAGGCCCCAGAAGAAGAAGAAAAGAAAACAGAGTAGGAAGGGTGGACAACCTTTAGCCAAGGTTACAGCAAGCCAAGGAGATTCTGCTCCAGTAGGGGAGAACTCCAAAAATGGCCCTGATAAAGTCCAACCTGACCCACAAGAAGTCCTGGCTAGTCAGGCAACTGTTAAACCTGAGTGGGTGGCTCCTCAGCTAACAGAAGAAAGAGTGGAAGAAGGGTGTTTACTACAAGATGTGGTAACCCCCCACTCTAATACAGCAGACAGGCAACCTGAACCCAAAGAGGCCTGTAACTTAGCCCCTTCCCTTTTAGGTGAAGAGCTAAAGGTGTGGTTCTGGGCACTGACAGCTGTCAGTGGCCTCTGCTGGGTGTTAGCCTTTATGGCTGCACTATCCTTAGCATGGTGGTCTGACCCCATGCCAAATAGCAAGTTAGGCCCCCTGACCCTATTGGTCATGGTGGGGTTACTCCAGCTCTGGGTAACCTCTCTGGGTAAGCTAGGGGTAACCCTGGCCAAGATAAGGTTAGCAGAGGTGGATACCTCTAAGACCAAAATAGAAAGAATGGGTGGAGACATTGAAGAGGCAGACAAGAGGCAATTCAGACTAGGTCCTATCACTGTGGAAGTAGGTCAGTTCCCCAAAGGGAATGACCTGAACAGAAGGATGTAAGGCAGAGTAGGCCCTGCAACTAACCAGCCTATTTCTCCTACTCTTCCTCGCCTGACAGACTAGGAAGACTCTCCCAGCTTGGGCTGAGTCTCCTGGCCTGTGGGCTGGGGGGGGCTTGTGTAAAGAAATGGCTCCCTGTTGCAGTTACCCCCCACTTTTTGCCTGATACTGATGCTGACTTGACTGAGAAGTGTGCTGGGACCCTGCTAACCAGGCCCCAGCACCAGTGTTCTTTCACCTAAGATGTACCATTGATCCCACAATTGGCACACCCTGGCATCCAGATAAGTCCCTTGTAACTGGTACCTCTGGTACCAAGGGCCCTGATGCCAGGGAAGGTCTCTAAGGGCTGCAGCATGCATTATGCCACCCTAGAGACCCCTCACTCAGCACAGCCACACTGCTTACAAGCCTGTGTGTGCTAGTGAGAACAAAATTAGTAAGTCGACATGGCACTCCCCTCAGGGTGCCATGCCAGCCTCTCACTGCCTATGCAGTATAGATAAGACACCCCTCTAGCAGGCCTAACAGCCCTAAGGCAGGGTGCACTATACCATAGGTGAGGGTACCAGTGCATGAGCACTGTGCCCCTACAGTGTCTAAGCAAAACCTTAGACATTGTAAGTGCAGGGTAGCCATAAGAGTATATGGTCTGGGAGTCTGTTTTACACGAACTCCACAGCACCATAATGGCTACACTGAAAACTGGGAAGTTTGGTATCAAACTTCTCAGCACAATAAATGCACACTGATGCCAGTGTACATTTTATTGTAAAATACACCCCAGAGGGCACCTTAGAGGTGCCCCCTGAAACTTAACCGACTATCTGTGTAGGCTGACTAGTTTTAGCAGCCTGCCACAAACCGAGACATGTTGCTGGCCCCATGGGGAGAGTGCCTTTGTCACTCTGAGGCCAGTAACAAAGCCTGCACTGGGTGGAGATGCTAACACCTCCCCCAGGCAGGAATTGTCACACCTGGCGGTGAGCCTCAAAGGCTCACCTCCTTTGTGCCAACCCAGCAGGACACTCCAGCTAGTGGAGTTGCCCGCCCCCTCCGGCCAGGCCCCACTTTTGGCGGCAAGGCCGGAGAAAATAATGAGAAAAACAAGGAGGAGTCACTGGCCAGTCAGGACAGCCCCTAAGGTGTCCTGAGCTGAAGTGACTCTAACTTTTAGAAATCCTCCATCTTGCAGATGGAGGATTCCCCCAATAGGGTTAGGATTGTGACCCCCTCCCCTTGGGAGGAGGCACAAAGAGGGTGTACCCACCCTCAGGGCTAGTAGCCATTGGCTACTAACCCCCCAGACCTAAACACGCCCTTAAATTTAGTATTTAAGGGCTACCCTGAACCCTAGAAAATTAGATTCCTGCAACTACAAGAAGAAGGACTGCCTAGCTGAAAACCCCTGCAGAGGAAGACCAGAAGACGACAACTGCCTTGGCTCCAGAAACTCACCGGCCTGTCTCCTGCCTTCCAAAGATCCTGCTCCAGCGACGCCTTCCAAAGGGACCAGCGACCTCGACATCCTCTGAGGACTGCCCCTGCTTCGAAAAGACAAGAAACTCCCGAGGACAGCGGACCTGCTCCAAGAAAGGCTGCAACTTTGTTTCCAGCAGCCTTGAAAGAACCCTGCAAGCTCCCCGCAAGAAGCGTGAGACTTGCAACCCTGCACCCGGCGACCCCGACTCGGCTGGTGGAGATCCAACCCCTCAGGAGGGACCCCAGGACTACTCTGATACTGTGAGTACCAAAACCTGTCCCCCCTGAGCCCCCACAGCGCCGCCTGCAGAGGGAATCCCGAGGCTTCCCCTGACCGCGACTCTTTGAATCCAAAGTCCCGACGCCTGGGAGAGACCCTGCACCCGCAGCCCCCAGGACCTGAAGGACCGGACTTTCACTGGAGAAGTGACCCCCAGGAGTCCCTCTCCCTTGCCCAAGTGGAGGTTTCCCCGAGGACCCCCCCCCCCCCTTGCCTGCCTGCAGCGCTGAAGAGATCCCGAGATCTCTCATAGACTAACATTGCGAACCCGACGCCTGTTTCTACACTGCACCCGGCCGCCCCCGCGCCGCTGAGGGTGAAATTTCTGTGTGGGCTTGTGTGTCCCCCGGTGCCCTACAAAACCCCCCTGGTCTGCCCTCCGAAGACGCGGGTACTTACCTGCAAGCAGACCGGGACCGGGGCACCCCCTTCTCTCCATTCTAGCCTATGTGTTTTGGGCACCACTTTGAACTCTGCACCTGACCGGCCCTGAGCTGCTGGTGTGGTGACTTTGGGGTTGCTCTGAACCCCCAACGGTGGGCTACCTTGGGCCAAGAACTGAACCCTGTAAGTGTCGTACTTACCTGGTAAAACTAACAAAAACTTACCTCCCCCAGGAACTGTGAAAATTGCACTAAGTGTCCACTTTTAAAGTAGCTATTTGTCAATAACTTGAAAAGTATACATGCAATTGAAATGATTCAAAGTTCCTAATGTACTTACCTGCAATACCTTTCAAACAAGATATTACATGTTAAATTTGAACCTGTGGTTCTTAAAATAAACTAAGAAAAGATATTTTTCTATACAAAAACCTATTGGCTGGATTTGTCTCTGAGTGTGTGTACCTCATTTATTGTCTATGTGTATGTACAACAAATGCTTAACACTACTCCTTGGATAAGCCTACTGCTCGACCACACTACCACAAAATAGAGCATTATTATCTATTTTTACCACTATTTTACCTCTAAGGGGAACCCTTGGACTCTGTGCATGCTATTCCTTACTTTGAAATAGCACATACAGAGCCAACTTCCTACATTGGTGGATCAGCGGTGGGGTACAAGACTTTGCATTTGCTGGACTACTCAGCCAATACCTGATCACACGACAAATTCCAAAATTGTCATTAGAAATTCATTTTTGCAATTTGAAATTTTTCTAAATTCTTAAAAGTCCTGCTAGGGCCTTGTGTGTTAAGTCCCTGTTTAGCATTGTCTTTTAGAGTTTAAAAGTTTGAAATTAGATTCTAGAAACAGTTTTAGATTCTTTAAAAAGTCTTCCAACTCTTAGCAAAATAATGTCTGATACAGAGATGAATGTGGTGGAACTCGACACCACACCTTACCTCCATCTTAAGATGAGGGAGCTAAGGTCTCTCTGTAATATCAAAAAAATAACCATTGGCTCCAGACCTACCAAAATTCAGCTCCAGGAGCTGTTGGCAGAGTTTGAAAAAGCCAACCCCTCTGATGATGACCTCACAGAGGAAGAAATTAGTGACTTGGAGGCCAATGTCCCTCCTCCAGTCCTAAATAGGGAGAACAGGACCCCTCAAGTCCTGTCTCCAACTGTGTTAGTCAGAAATAGTGAGTCCCTCACAGGAGGGTCCCACATTTCTGAAATCACTGAGGATGCTCTCAGTGAAGATGACCTCCTGTTAGCCAGGATGGTCAAAAGAGTGGCTTTGGAAAAACAGCTCCTAGCCATAGAAAGGGAAAGAAAAGAGATGGGCCTAGGTCCCATCGATGGTGGCAGCAAATTAAATAGGGTCAGAGATTCTCCTGACATCCTAAAAATCCCCAAAGGGATTGTAACAAAATATGAAGATGGTGATGACATCACCAAATGGTTCACAGCTTTTGAGAGGGCTTGTGTAACCAGAAAAGTAAACAAATCTCACTGGGGTGCTCTCCTTTGGGAAATGTTCACTGGAAAGTGTAGGGATAGACTCCTCACACTCTCTGGAACAGATGCAGAATCTTATGACCTCATGAAGGGTACCCTGATAGAGGGCTTTGGATTCTCCACTGAGGAGTATAGAATTAGATTCAGGGGGGCTCAAAAATCCTCGAGCCAGACCTGGGTTGATTTTGTAGACTACTCAGTAAAAACACTAGATGGTTGGTTAACTGGAAATGAAGTGTGTGACTATGTTGGGCTTTATAATTTGTTTATGAAAGAACACATTTTAAGTAACTGCTTCAATGAAAAGTTGCATCAGTATCTGGTAGACCTAGGTCCAATTTCTCCCCAAGAATTGGGAAAGAAGGCAGACCACTGGGTCAAGACTAGGGTAACCAAAACTTCCACTGGGGGTGACCAAAAGAAAGGGGTTACAAAAACTCCCCAGGAGAAAGTGGGTGACACTAGAAACAAAGAAAAAGAGTCCTCTGTAGGCCCCCAAAAACCAGAACAGGTGGGTGGGCCCCAAGACACAACCCAAAACAAAGGTGGGTACCAGGGTAAGAACTGGGATGCCACTAAGGCATGGTGCCACAACTGTAAACAGTCTGGGCACCACACCAAGGACACTTCTTGTCCCAAAAACAAACCCCAGAACAAGATTCCAGGGGTAACCAGTGTAGCCATGGGAGATGACTCCTCAGATGAGGAGGTCTTCATAGCCTTCAACTGGAAACAGGGCCCAACAGGTGAGTTGGAGATTCCAGAGGGAAGTAGACACTTCCACCACCTACTGGTGAATGGAATCCCAACCACTGCCCTGAGAGACACTTGTGCCAGTCACACTATGGGCCATGACAGGCTGGTGCTCTCAAACCAGTACATCCCAGGTGAGACTGCCAGGGTAAGAGTTAGCCTAGACAGGGTCACTAAGAGGCCTGTGGCTTTAGTACCCATAGAAGTGGGTGGCACTCTTAGCTGGAGAAGGGTAGTAGTCAGTAGAGACCTCCCCCTTGATTGTCTCCTTGGAAATGACTACCCAGAGGTTAGTCAGAGCCCAAGAGAGGAACTGGTCCAGTGCCAGTCCTCTCCCAAGGATTCTGGAAGTCCTGCCTCTGCAGTAAATGCCAGCAGGCCCCAGAAGAAGAAGAAAAGAAAACAGAGTAGGAAGGGTGGACAACCTTTAGCCAAGGTTACAGCAAGCCAAGGAGATTCTGCTCCAGTAGGGGAGAACTCCAAAAATGGCCCTGATAAAGTCCAACCTGACCCACAAGAAGTCCTGGCTAGTCAGGCAACTGTTAAACCTGAGTGGGTGGCTCCTCAGCTAACAGAAGAAAGAGTGGAAGAAGGGTGTTTACTACAAGATGTGGTAACCCCCCACTCTAATACAGCAGACAGGCAACCTGAACCCAAAGAGGCCTGTAACTTAGCCCCTTCCCTTTTAGGTGAAGAGCTAACGGTGTGGTTCTGGGCACTGACAGCTGTCAGTGGCCTCTGCTGGGTGTTAGCCTTTATGGCTGCACTATCCTTAGCATGGTGGTCTGACCCCATGCCAAATAGCAAGTTAGGCCCCCTGACCCTATTGGTCATGGTGGGGTTACTCCAGCTCTGGGTAACCTCTCTGGGTAAGCTAGGGGTAACCCTGGCCAAGATAAGGTTAGCAGAGGTGGATACCTCTAAGACCAAAATAGAAAGAATGGGTGGAGACATTGAAGAGGCAGACAAGAGGCAATTCAGACTAGGTCCTATCACTGTGGAAGTAGGTCAGTTCCCCAAAGGGAATGACCTGAACAGAAGGATGTAAGGCAGAGTAGGCCCTGCAACTAACCAGCCTATTTATCCTACTCTTCCTCGCCTGACAGACTAGGAAGACTCTCCCAGCTTGGGCTGAGTCTCCTGGCCTGTGGGCTGGGGGGGGCTTGTGTAAAGAAATGGCTCCCTGTTGCAGTTACCCCCCACTTTTTGCCTGATACTGATGCTGACTTGACTGAGAAGTGTGCTGGGACCCTGCTAACCAGGCCCCAGCACCAGTGTTCTTTCACCTAAGATGTACCATTGATCCCACAATTGGCACACCCTGGCATCCAGATAAGTCCCTTGTAACTGGTACCTCTGGTACCAAGGGCCCTGATGCCAGGGAAGGTCTCTAAGGGCTGCAGCATGCATTATGCCACCCTAGAGACCCCTCACTCAGCACAGCCACACTGCTTACAAGCCTGTGTGTGCTAGTGAGAACAAAATGAGTAAGTCGACATGGCACTCCCCTCAGGGTGCCATGCCAGCCTCTCACTGCCTATGCAGTATAGATAAGACACCCCTCTAGCAGGCCTTACAGCCCTAAGGCAGGGTGCACTATACCATAGGTGAGGGTACCAGTGCATGAGCACTGTGCCCCTACAGTGTCTAAGCAAAACCTTAGACATTGTAAGTGCAGGGTAGCCATAAGAGTATATGGTCTGGGAGTCTGTTTTACACGAACTCCACAGCACCATAATGGTTACACTGAAAACTGGGAAGTTTGGTATCAAACTTCTCAGCACAATAAATGCACACTGATGCCAGTGTACATTTTATTGTAAAATACACCCCAGAGGGCACCTTAGAGGTGCCCCCTGAAACTTAACCGACTATCTGTGTAGGCTGACTAGTTTTAGCAGCCTGCCACAAACCGAGACATGTTGCTGGCCCCATGGGGAGAGTGCCTTTGTCACTCTGAGGCCAGTAACAAAGCCTGCACTGGGTGGAGATGCTAACACCTCCCCCAGGCAGGAATTGTCACACCTGGCGGTGAGCCTCAAAGGCTCACCTCCTTTGTGCCAACCCAGCAGGACACTCCAGCTAGTGGAGTTGCCCGCCCCCTCCGGCCAGGCCCCACTTTTGGCGGCAAGGCCGGAGAAAATAATGAGAAAAACAAGGAGGAGTCACTGGCCAGTCAGGACAGCCCCTAAGGTGTCCTGAGCTGAAGTGACTCTAACTTTTAGAAATCCTCCATCTTGCAGATGGAGGATTCCCCCAATAGGGTTAGGATTGTGACCCCCTCCCCTTGGGAGGAGGCACAAAGAGGGTGTACCCACCCTCAGGGCTAGTAGCCATTGGCTACTAACCCCCCAGACCTAAACACGCCCTTAAATTTAGTATTTAAGGGCTACCCTGAACCCTAGAAAATTAGATTCCTGCAACTACAAGAAGAAGGACTGCCTAGCTGAAAACCCCTGCAGAGGAAGACCAGAAGACGACAACTGCCTTGGCTCCAGAAACTCACCGGCCTGTCTCCTGCCTTCCAAAGATCCTGCTCCAGCGACGCCTTCCAAAGGGACCAGCGACCTCGACATCCTGAGGACTGCCCCTGCTTCGAAAAGACAAGAAACTCCCGAGGACAGCGGACCTGCTCCAAGAAAGGCTGCAACTTTGTTTCCAGCAGCCTTGAAAGAACCCTGCAAGCTCCCCGCAAGAAGCGTGAGACTTGCAACCCTGCACCCGGCGACCCCGACTCGGCTGGTGGAGATCCAACACCTCAGGAGGGACCCCAGGACTACTCTGATACTGTGAGTACCAAAACCTGTCCCCCCTGAGCCCCCACAGCGCCGCCTGCAGAGGGAATCCCGAGGCTTCCCCTGACCGCGACTCTTTGAATCCAAAGTCCCGACGCCTGGGAGAGACCCTGCACCCGCAGCCCCCAGGACCTGAAGGACCGGACTTTCACTGGAGAAGTGACCCCCAGGAGTCCCTCTCCCTTGCCCAAGTGGAGGTTTCCCCGAGGAACCCCCCCCCTTGCCTGCCTGCAGCGCTGAAGAGATCCCGAGATCTCTCATAGACTAACATTGCGAACCCGACGCCTGTTTCTACACTGCACCCGGCCGCCCCCGCGCCGCTGAGGGTGAAATTTCTGTGTGGGCTTGTGTCCCCCCTGGTGCCCTACAAAACCCCCCTGGTCTGCCCTCCGAAGACGCGGGTACTTACCTGCAAGCAGACCGGAACCGGGGCACCCCCTTCTCTCCATTCTAGCCTATGTGTTTTGGGCACCACTTTGAACTCTGCACCTGACCGGCCCTGAGCTGCTGGTGTGGTGACTTTGGGGTTGCTCTGAACCCCCAACGGTGGGCTACCTTGGGCCAAGAACTGAACCCTGTAAGTGTCGTACTTACCTGGTAAAACTAACAAAAACTTACCTCCCCCAGGAACTGTGAAAATTGCACTAAGTGTCCACTTTTAAAGTAGCTATTTGTCAATAACTTGAAAAGTATACATGCAATTGAAATGATTCAAAGTTCCTAATGTACTTACCTGCAATACCTTTCAAACAAGATATTACATGTTAAATTTGAACCTGTGGTTCTTAAAATAAACTAAGAAAATATATTTTTCTATACAAAAACCTATTGGCTGGATTTGTCTCTGAGTGTGTGTACCTCATTTATTGTCTATGTGTATGTACAACAAATGCTTAACACTACTCCTTGGATAAGCCTACTGCTCGACCACACTACCACAAAATAGAGCATTAGTATTATCTATTTTTACCACTATTTTACCTCTAAGGGGAACCCTTGGACTCTGTGCATGCTATTCCTTACTTTGAAATAGCACATACAGAGCCAACTTCCTACAGCTTTTTTTCAGGCAAATCTTTTATCATCTAGTCATCCAGGTGGGAAGTAAATTAAAATATGTCCTGCAAGAGATACTTTAAAACACTTAGGATAAGTTTGTGGTGCCTATTTGAGGCAGAATGGTAAGACAATGAACAGATAATAGTTTTGGTATGGCTGGAATGTGAAAGAATGGCTTGTGTAGAGCGAGGACACTCATCAAGAAGCGACAATATCCTATATTTTACTTTTCCGATACAGTTGTTTTTTTTAGATCGAAAATCAGTTTGAATTTCTGCTTTGGACCTTTCTTTAATATGAAAACAGTACCCAGAGTTAATTCCTTTTTCTGTTTTCATACAAAGGAATAAGTTCCACCGCCGGTTTCTATACTAACAATGGATCTCTTTCTGCAGCTGATGAAGAAGGCATTTTCAGGACTTTTTGGTAGAACACCCAGTTACATTTTTGTTGAACAAGATACATGTCCTTTGAAATCCTGCATCTGAAACATAAGAGGCTATTACCCTCAGCCCACAGGACTGGGTGATGGAATAAATACTGCTGTAGATGGCAAGCATCCCTGAGCTCCCGAGAGTCACTGAGGCCATCTGTCTTGTGGCTGTCTCCTCCAATGGTGGTGCTTGAGCGATAGCTGCTGAGGCCATCTGTCTCGAGGCTGTCTCCTCTGATGGTGCTGCTTCAGCTATAGCTGCTGAGGCCATCTCTCTCATGACTATCTCCTCTGATAGTGGTGCTTCAACAATAGTCGCTGAAGTCATCTGTCTCATGGCTGTTTTCTCCGATGGTGCTGCTCTGCGATAATTGCTGAGGCCATCTGTCTCCTCCGATGGTGCTGCTCGGCAATAGTTGCTGAGGACATCTGTCTCCTCCAATAGTGCTGCTTCGGCGATAGTCCCCGAGGCCATCTGTCTCATGGCTGTCTCCTCCATTGGTGCTGCTTTAGCTGTCACTGAGGCAATCTGTCTCATGGCTGTCTCCTCTGATGATGGCGCTTTGACGACAGTCGCTGATGCCCAGATAGTGGTGTTTCAGTGATAGTCGTGGAGGCCATCTCTCTCGTGGCTGTCTCCTTCGTTTTTGCTGCTTCGGCAACAGTCGCAGAGGCCATCTGTCTCCTCCGATGTTGCTGCTTCGCCAGTAGTCGCAGAGGTCATCTGTCTCCTCCGATGTTGCTGCTTCGGCAGTAGTCGCAGAGGCCATCTGTCTCCTCCGTTGTTGCTGCTGCTTCGGCAGTAGTCGCAGAGGCCATCTGTCTCCTCTGATGTTGCTGCTTCGGCAGTAGTCGCAGAGGCTATCTGCCTCCTCCGATGTTGCTGCTTCGGCAGTAGCAGTAGTCGCAGAGGCCATCTGTCTCCTCCGATGTTGCTGCTTCAGCAGTAGTCGCAGAGGCCATCTGTCTCCTCCATTGGTGCTACTTCGGTGGTAGTCGCAGAGAGACCATATGTCTCATGGTTGTCTCCTCCTAAGGTGCCGCTTCAGCAATAGTCACTGAGGCCATCTCTCTCATAGCTGTCTCCTCCTATGGGGCAGCTTTGGCAAAAGTCGCTGAGGCCATCTGTCTCATGGCTGTCTCCTCCCATGGTGCCACTTCAGCGATAGTCACTGAAGCCATCTCTCTTGTGGCTGTCTCCTCTGATAGTGCTGCTACAGCAATAGTCACTGAGGCCATCTCTCGCATGGCTGTCTCCTTCGATGATGCTGCTTCGGCTGATGCTGTTTTAAAAGCTACAAGATGGAAGAACGTATGTGTCTGATATCATGACCTTGACTCCCATGGTAAATCATGTTATCCCCCATCATTTAATGAGCTAATCATCTGTGTAACCAACTGAGTGTTGAATCACACATGGTCAAGTTGAGTATTTTCTGTTGTCCATCATGCTCTAGTGTGGTGAATCACAGCCAAAAGGTTCTCCAAAGTAAGATTCTGTGTCCTGCGCTGCAGGATCTGACAGATTAACAGTGTCACTGAAGACCTGGTTTCAAACAAGATGAAGAACCTTAAGAACTCTGTTAAGTCCTGTCTTTTGTCCTCGGAAAGGGCATCAGCAACTTTATTGTTTCAGAGCCCTATTATGTCTGTGTAAGAAGAACAAGGCACTAACAGACATGCACAGCGACAGTGAGTGTGCGCAATATCTTCCGGCCACCTGCATAACCAAGCCTGATCTCTCTGAGGAGGCAGAGCGGTGGCCTGAGCGGACACATAACTCTTGCAGTGAATCACAGAGTTTGGTGAGGGGTCAGTATTTCGTTAAGATATGGAAAGATGCGGATGTGGTGGCAGCTGGTGTAGCAAACACTTACTGGCTTGAACTCCCAGTTCTCCATCATAGAAGTCTGTGAACTATTTATCCAGAGCTGTTGCTTTCCTCGAGCGGACTGAGGATTCGTAGGTCTCATATAAATGAGAAGCAATGAGGGATTCAGGATTTGCGAGGCAAGTTCAGTGTTACATTTCCTGCTGATGCCTATTTGCTTAGACTTGGTTTTGCTCCAGTGGGGTTTCTTTTTAAAAAGGACCATTACTTGAAGAACCAACAATACAATGCTGTTACAAATGGACTCTTACTTTAACTAGATTCTTAGTATGGCAAAAAACGTCAAAATCAGTTAATGTAGTCTGCTGATATGCCGCAGCACATTACTGGGCTTCATGGATAAGGGATTTCTCACCCGTGATTATTCTACGTTATGGCTGGGGTGGACATGAGGCTTCTGACGTGGAATGTGAGGGGCCTGGGGTCAAATGTAAAGCACTTTAGGGTCCTGTCATTCCTGAAGCAGCACAGAATCGATATAGCGTGTCTGCAGGAAAAACACCTTACAGATAAATCAGCACAATGCATGGCCACCGAAATGGAAGGGCCAACTTCATCATTCCTCCTATTCATCCCATGCCAGGGGAACCCTAACCTGGGTGGCACCGGCAGTCCCATTCTCCCTTACTTATTCAGAAGCAGACGTGGGTGGGAGGTATGTCCTCTTGCAGGGCACTTTCGACAGCACTACATTAACTATACTCAACACTTACGCCCCAAACAATGATGACCCAGGTTTCTTCAGTACCATACAAGACATATTAGTGCAAAACACAGGGCCATCAATATTCTGGTTTGGTGACTTCTATTGTATACTGGATACCGCTATGGATAGATCGCCGCTGAGGACGGGCACAAAACCCCACATGACAACAGCACTACAGGAGGTAGACCTCACTGACCTATGGAGGCTTGACCGTCCTGACCCGGCAGTATTTACCTGCCACTCCCTGACCCATAAAACATATAGCCGCCTACGTAGAATCCTGGTATCCGGGATCCCACACCCTGAGAATCTGAAGAGAACCCACCTGGCAAGATTCCTTTCCGATCATTGCCCAGTTACTTGTCATTTATCATGGGGGAGGACCCAGCGAAGTTCCAAATCACGGCGGCTACCACCGATATCTTGGTGGACCCAGAGGGCAGGGAAGCCATGTCCAGCGCAGTTACGGAATACTTGGAGACTAACTGGCGGTCCACAACACACAGGGCCACAGAATGGCCGCACAGACAACGGTCAGGGGAGCATGTATGGGCCTTACATTTGGGGTACGCAGACAGCTACAATCTGAATTACAGAGGGAAGAAGCAGACTTCAAGCGCACCCAGACTACTGCACATGCACATCAGGAAACACAGCACAGGGAGCAGCAAATAAAATGCAGAATCCTAGGCATAAGAGACAGGCTGGATAAATATACCCTAAGCAGATACAGAGACTTCTTCAGGAAGGGGACAAACCTGGCAAACTACTATCCTGTATACTCTCAAGGGAAACTGCTCCAACACAGAAACACACTTGGAGACACTAGAGTGTTACAAGGGCAGACATTGCTCGGGTATTCCAACAACACTTAAAAAGGGTATACACAGTGGACTAAAAAAATACAGGCCCAGAAATACATCTCTTTCCTAGATAGGCTGGATATCCCTAAGCCTGCCTGAAATCCTTATGGAAGGGACAGGGACCTCCTCAACGGTCCCTCAACTGGAGCGGTTCATATCATCTGTTTTACAAAGCTTTGTACAAAAAGTCCTGAGGACGGACCCTTTCCATAGGGATCTTCCGATCTGGATAGTACAACCAGTCTGTCAACTCATGGAGAGTGTGTTTTTCCGGGAATGGGCTGAGGGAGGATGTGAAACGCTAGGAGACATATACCCAGGAGACAAATTGATTTAATTTGAGGAGGCATGCACCACCTTTGATTTGGGACATGGGCATTTCCTGCTCCACGCGGGCTTGTCTAACATTGCGAGGAGTGCGTGGGCCACCTTTCTGGACGCTCTGAACATGTTACACACGCTGGGGATCCTTTTGTAGTGTGGGTCGGGTCGCCACCTAATCACCTTACTCAACAAAGCCATGAGGGTGGCTAGAGCAAGCACAAAGGCCATGCTCTAGAGTCGCCTGGGAGAACAATCTGGAGGGACAGTTGGGGGACGTAGAATGGTTGCGCATCAATTTCCTCGCACATACAGTATCCTGCAATGCACACTTTAAACTGGTACATTTTCATTTCCTTCACTCGACATACCTAACCCCCAGAGACCTCCACAAATTTTCTGCCACATGTCCCGACAGCTGCCCAAGGTGCGGAAAGGAAGACACAGGACTCCTACATTTCGCCTGCAAATGCAGCTAAGTACAGAGCTACTAGGAAAAAGTAATAGCACTAATAAACTGAACAGTGGGCATCCTGATAGGGGCATCACCAGCCAGTTGCCTCCTGGGGAATGTGAGGGGTCCAAAGGGCAAGAAAATGGCACATAAAATCCTGCAATTAGCACTAGTGCTCACAAAACACCGAATTGCCATCTCATGGATGCGCACAAGCGCACCAAAAATAACACAGTGGTAGGGGGATGTGAAGGAATGGGCGCTCGCAGAAGAAATCCAGATAAAACTACCTAGACTGGATGACAAGGTGGACTAGGACCTGGACAACTGGAGAACACTAAGCGAGTGACTCCTTAACCCAGATGTCCCCAACGGGGCCTCCGCTTCGGATAGCAGGTGAATCAGATTAGACACAGGTCAGGGGAGGGGGTGTTGCCACCTTCACCTTACAGGGATATGCCAAAACAGACAGAGAGCATACTGCAGGGAGCACCTCCTCCGAATGTCAATGCTGGTTATGCATTCCCTCTAGGTATGTTTTATATGAAACCCAATCGACAATTAGTATGCATACTGAAATTCTGTACACAGCTGTGTTTTTTTTCTTTTAAATTAAAAAATAAAGATTTTTTTAAAATGTCTGCAGATATGCATGTAGAAAAACAGACAAAGGAAAATGTCACTTACCCAGTGTACATCTGTTCGTGGCATTAGTCGCTGCAGATTCACATGCTGTGCACAGTCCGCCGTCTGGTGTTGGGCTCGGAGTGTTACAAGTTGTTTTTCTTCGAAGAAGTCTGAGTCACGAGACCGAGGGACTCCTCCCACTTCGGTTCCATTGCGCATGGGCGTCGACTCCATCTTAGATTGTTTTCCCCGCAGAGGGTGAGGTAGGAGTTGTGTATGCTAGTAATAGTGCACATGCAATGGAATGAATACGTATGTACAAAATGAAGGTTGAAGTAATATATTTAGAAATGTACAAATGTTGAAGATCTACTTCCAAACGGCTACAGGCTCCCGGGGAGGCGGGTGGGCGCATGTGAATCTGCAGCAACTAATGCCACGAACAGATGTACACTGGGTAAGGGACATTTTCCGTTCGGTGGCATGTGTAGCTGCAGATACACATGCTGTGCATAGACTAGTAAGCAGTTATCTCCCCAAAAGCGGTGGTTCAGCCTGTAGGAGTGGAAGTAGTTTGAAATAAAGTTCTTAGTACGGCTTGACCTACTGTGACTTGTTGTGCGGATAGCACGTCTACACAGTAGTGCTTAGTAAATGTGTGAGGCGTAGACCATGTTGCTGCCTTACATATTTCGTTCATTGGAATATTTCCTAGAAAGGCCATAGTAGCACCTTTCTTTCTGGTTGAGTGTGCCTTTGGTGTAATAGGCAGCTCTCTCTGCTTTAAGATAGCAGGTTTGGATGCACCTAACTATCCATCTGGCAATACCTTGTTTTGAAATTGGATTTCCTGTATGAGGTTTTTGAAAGGCAATAAATAGTTGTTTTGTCTTCCTAAATACTTTTGTTCTGTCAATGTAGTACATTAGTGCTCTTTTGATGTCTAATGTATGTAGTGCTCTTTCAGCTATTGAATCTGGCTGTGGGAAGAACACTGGTAATTCTACTGTTTGATTTAAGTGGAACGGTGAGATAACCTTTGGTAAGAATTTTGGATTTGTTCTTAGAACTACTTTATTCTTGTGTATTTGAATAAATGGTTCTTGTATGGTAAACGCCTGTATTTCACTTACTCTTCTTAGAGATGTGATGGCAATGAGAAATGCAACTTTCCACGTTAAGTATTGCATTTCACAAGAATGCATGGGTTCGAAAGGTGGACCCATGAGCCTTGTTAAGACAATGTTGAGGTTCCATGAAGGAACAGGTGGTGTCCTTGGTGGTATAATTCTCTTTAGGCCTTCCATAAACGCTTTAATGACAGGTATTCTAAAATAGGGAAGTTGAATGAGTAATCTGCAGGTAAGCAGATATTGCGGCGAGATGTATCTTTATGGAAGAGAAAGCTAGATTGGATTTTTGCAAATGTAGTAAATATCCTACTACATCTTTTGGAGATGCATGCAATGGTTGAATTTGATTATTATGGCAGTAATAAACAAATCTTTTCCATTTACTTGCATAGCAGTGTCTAGTGGAAGGTTTTCTAGCTTGTTTTATGACCTCCATACATTCTTGTGTGAGGTCTAAGTGTCCAAATTCTAGGATTTCAGGAGCCAAATTGCTAGATTCAGCGATGCTGGGTTTGGATGCCTGATCTGTTGTTTGTGTTGTGTTAACAGATCTGGTCTGTTGGGTAGTTTGACATGAGGTACTACTGACAGGTCTAGTAGTGTCGTATACCAAGGTTGTCTTGCCCATGTTGGTGCTATTAGTATGAGTTTGAGTTTGTTTTGACTCAATCTGTTTACTAGATATGGAATGAGAGGGAGAGGGGGAAAAGCGTACGCAAATATCCCTGACCAATTGATCCATAGAGCATTGCCTTGGGAGTGCCGGTGTGGGTACCTGGATGCGAAGTGTTGGCATTTTGCGTTTTCTTTTGTTGCAAATAGATCTATTTGAGGTGTTCCCCAAATTTGAAAGTAAGTGTTCAGTATTTGGGGGTGAATTTCCCATTCGTGGACTTGTTGGTGATCCCGAAAGAGATTGTCTGCTAGTTGGTTCTGGATCCCTGGAATAAATTGTGCTATTAGGCGAATATGGTTGTGAATTGCCCAATGCCATATTTTTTGTGTTAGGAGACAACTGTGTCGAGTGTGTCCCCCCCTGTTTGTTTAAATAATACATTGTCGTCATGTTGTCTGTTTTGACAAGAATGTATTTGTGGGTTATTATGGGTTGGAATGCTTTCAACGCTAGAAATACTGCTAACAGTTCTAAGTGATTTATGTGAAACTTTCTTTGATGTATGTCCCATTGTCCTTGGATGCTGTGTTGATTGAGGTGTGCTCCACACCCTGTCATGGAAGCATCCGTTGTTATAACGTATGTTGGCACTGGGTCTTGGAAAGGCCGCCCTTTGTTTAAATTTGTACTGTTCCACCATAGAAGCGAGATGTATGTTTGGCGGTCTATCAACACCAGATCTAGAAGTTGACCCTGTGCCTGTGACCATTGTGATGCTAGGCACTGTTGTAAGGGCCGCATGTGCAACCTTGCGTATGGGACAATGGCTATGCATGAAGACATTATGCCTAGGAGTTTTAATACTATTTTTGCTTGTATCTTTTGTGTTGGATACATGGCCTGTATTACCTTGTGAAACGTTTGAACCCTTTGTGGACTTGGAGTGGCTATCCCTTTTGTTGTGTTGATTGTCGCTCCTAAGTATTGCTGTGTTTGACACGGCAAAAGGTGTGACTTTGCGTAGTTGATGGAGAAATCCAGCTTGTGAAGGGTTTGTATAACATAATTTGTGTGATGTGAACACTTTGTTAGCGTGTTGGTCTTGATTAACCAGTCGTCTAAGTAAGGGAAAACGTGTATTTGCTGCCTTCTGATATGTGCAGCTACTACTGCTAGGCATTTTGTAAAGACTCTTGGCGCAGTTGTTATTCCGAATGGCAACACTTTGAATTGGTAATGTATTCCCTTGAATACGAACCTTAGGTATTTCCTGTGCGAAGGATGTATCGGTATATGGAAATACGCATCTTTTAGATCTAATTTTTACGTCTTGTAATGTGACCATGTGAAAGTGGTCTGATTTGATGTAGGTGTTTAGTGTTCTGAGATCTAGTATTAGTCTTAGAGTTTTGTCCTTTTTTGGTATTAGAAAGTACAGTGAGTAAACTCCTGTGTTCTTTTGTCGACTTGGTACTAATTCTATTGCGTCCTTTTGCAGTAATGCTTGAACTTCTAGTCCTAGAAGGTCTATATGCTGTTTTGACATATTGTGTGTTTTCGGTGGGACGTTTGGAGGGAGTTGGAGAAATTCTATGCAATAACCATGTTGGATAATTGCTAAGACCCAAGTGTCTGTTGTTATTTCCTCCCAAGATTTTTAGAACTGGCTTAGTCTTCCCCCCACTGGTGTTGTGTGAAGGGGTTGTGTGACTTGTGAGTCACTGTTTATTTTGAGGGGTTTTGGGACCTTGAAATTTTCCCCGGTTTCTTGGGAATTGGCCCCCTCTGTATTGTCCCCGAAAACCTCCCCTTTGATATTGTCCCTGGTAGGTAGGTGGTCTTACTTGTGAGGTGCTGGTTTCTGTGGGTTGACCTCGAAACCCTCCCCTAAAAGTTGTTTTACGAAATGTGCCAAATGTGCCTCTGCCCTGCGGGGAGTAGAGTGCGCCCATGGCTTTGGCTGTATCGGTGTCCTTTTTAAATTTTTCAATTGCAGTGTCGACCTCCGGCCCAAACAATTGCTGTTCATTAAACGGCATATTGAGCACAGCCTTTTGTATTTCGGGTTTGAACCCAGATGTGCGCAGCCATGCGTGCCTCCTTATCGTGACTGCAGTATTTATGGTCCTTGCAGCTGTATCCGCTGCATCCATGGAAGACCGTATCTGATTGTTCAAGATACTTTGTCCCTCTCCCACCACCTGTTGCGCTCGTTTTTGGAACTCTTTGGGGAGGTGTTCGATGAGATGTTGCATCTCATCCCAATGAGCCCTGTCGTATCTCGTCAGGAGTGCTTGTGAGTTGGCGATGCGCCACTGATTTGCCGCTTGTGCTGCAACCCTTTTTCCCGCTGCATCAAATTTGCGGCTCTCTGTGTCCGGAGGTGGTGCGTCGACTGATGTATGCGAGTTGGCTCTCTTACGAGCTGCCCCCACAACTACTGAGTCTGGTGTCAGTTGTGATGTAATAAAAACAGGGTCTGTGGGCGGTGCCTTGTATTTTTTCTCCACCCTTGGAGTTATGGCTCTGCTTTTAACTGGCTCCTGAAATATCTGTTTCGAGTGCCTTAGCATTCCTGGGAGCATGGGAAGGCTTTGATAATGGCTATGGGTGGAGGACAGGGTGTTAAAGAGGAAGTCATCCTCAATAGGCTCCGAATGTAGCGATACATTATGGAATTCGGCTGCCCTAGCTACCACCTGTGCATATGATGTACTGTCCTCAGGTGGTGATGGTTTAGTTGGGTACGACTCCGGGCTATTGTCCGATACTGGAGCGTCGTAGAGGTCCCATGCATCCGGATCATCCTGGCTCATTGTGGTATGAGCTGGTGAGTGTGTTAATGGTGGAGTTTGTGCCGGTGATGCATGAGGTGATGGTGGTGGAGAGGGTGGTGGAGTTACCTTCTTTACCACCTTTGCTTGTGGTTGCTTGTCTCCTTGCTGGAAGTCAAGTTTCCTTTTCCTTTTGATTGGGGGAAGAGTGCTGATCTTCCCTGTATCCTTTTGAATAAAGATCCGCTTTTGCGTGTGATCTGGCTCTATGGTTTGTAATTCCTCCTCAAATCTGTGTTTTTTTAGTTGAGAGGACAGTCCTTGTTCCTCTGAGTAGGAACCAGTTTTCGGTTCAGTTGCCGGCTGTTTCGGCACCGAAACCGTGTCTCTGGATTTTTTCGGCTCCGACAAGATCTTTTTTCTTTTCGGCGTCGTGCCCTCTCGGTGCCGACCAACTTCGGTGCCGCTACCAAATTTTTTCTGCGTCACACTCTCGGTCCCGAGATTGCTGCGTGCCTGTATCTCGACCGGAGTCGGATGACTTCGACAGCAGCTCGCCCTTTTTCGGTGCCGATGGACGGTCACCTACTTTCCGGGTTAAGCCATGGCCTGTTGGCGGTGGCGTCCCCTAGGCTTTGTCAGTCTTTTCGTGTGACTTTTGTTTCGACGTCTTAGTCACGGTTGGTTGTTCTTTGACGTCGAATTCTTCGGAATCCGACTCGTGGATGGTGAAAGTTTCTTCTTCCTCCTCCTCGAACCGTTGTTGTCCTGTCGGCGTGGACGACATCTGCAACCTCCTGGCTCTTCGGTCCCTGAGTGTTTTTCTCGACCGAAACGCGCGACAGGCTTCGCACGTATCCTCCTTGTGCTCGGGGGACAGGCACAAGTTACAGACCAAATGTTGATCCGTATAAGGATATTTATTATGGCATTTAGGACAGAATCGGAACGGGGTCTGTAAGGAAATGCCTCCTTGGCATGGTTACCCCCTGACTTTTTGCCTTTGCTGATGCTATGTTTTGAATTGAAAGTGTGCTGAGGCCTGCTAACCAGGCCCCAGCACCAGTGTTCTTTCCCTAACCTGTACTTTTGATTCCACAATTGGCACACCCTGGCATCCAGATAAGTCCCTTGTAACTGGTACCTCTGGTACCAAGCGCCCTGATGCCAGGGAAGGTCTCTAAGGGCTGCAGCATGTATTATGCCACCCTAGAGACCCCTCACTCAGCACAGACACACTGCTTACCAGCTTGTGTGTGCTAGTGAGAACAAAATGAGTAAGTCGACATGGCACTCCCCTCAGGGTGCCATGCCGGCCTCTCACTGCCTATGCAGTATAGGTAAGACACCCCTCTAGCAGGCCTTACAGCCCTAAGGCAGGGTGCACTATACCATAGGTGAGGGTACCAGTGCATGAGCACTGTGCCCCTACAGTGTCTAAGCAAAACCTTAGACATTGTAAGTGCAGGGTAGCCATAAGAGTATATGGTCTGGGAGTCTGTTTTACACGAACTCCACAGCACCATAATGGCTACACTGAAAACTGGGAAGTTTGGTATCAAACTTCTCAGCACAATAAATGCACACTGATGCCAGTGTACATTTTATTGTAAAACACACCACAGAGGGCACCTTAGAGGTGCCCCCTGAAACTTAACAGACTATCTGTGTAGGCTGACTGGTTCCAGCAGCCTGCCACACTAGAGACATGTTGCTGGCCCCATGGGGAGAGTGCCTTTGTCACTCTGAGGCCAGTAACAAAGCCTGCACTGGGTGGAGATGCTAACACCTCCCCCAGGCAGGAGCTGTAACACCTGGCGGTGAGCCTCAAAGGCTCACCCCTTTGTCACAGCACCGCAGGACACTCCAGCTAGTGGAGTTGCCCGCCCCCTCCGGCCCCGGCCCCCACTTTTGGCGGCAAGGCCGGAGAAAATAATGAGAATAACAAGGAGGAGTCACTGGCCAGTCAGGACAGCCCCTAAGGTGTCCTGAGCTGAGGTGACTCTAACTTTTAGAAATCCTCCATCTTGCAGATGGAGGATTCCCCCAATAGGATTAGGGATGTGACCCCCTCCCCTTGGGAGGAGGCACAAAGAGGGTGTACCCACCCTCAGGGCTAGTAGCCATTGGCTACTAACCCCCCCAGACCTAAACACGCCCTTAAATTTAGTATTTAAGGGCTCTCCCTGAACCTAGAAACTAGATTCCTGCAACAACAAGAAGGACTGCCTAGCTGAAAACCCCTGCAGAGGAAGACCAGAAGACAACAACTGCCTTGGCTCCAGAAACTCACCGGCCTGTCTCCTGCCTTCCAAAGAACTCTGCTCCAGCGACGCCTTCCAAAGGGACCAGCGACCTCTGAATCCTCTGAGGACTGCCCTGCTTCGACGACGACAAGAAACTCCCGAGGACAGCGGACCTGCTCCAAAAAGACTGCAACTTTATCCAAAGGAGCAGCTTTAAAGAACCCTGCAATCTCCCCGCAAGAAGCGTGAGACTTGCAACACTGCACCCGGCGACCCCGACTCGGCTGGTGGAGAACCAACACCTCAGGGAGGACCCCCGGACTACTCTACGACTGTGAGTACCAAAACCTGTCCCCCAAGAGCCCCCACAGCGCCGCCTGCAGAGGGAATCCCGAGGCTTCCCCTGACCGCGACTCTCTGAAACCTAAGTCCCGACGCCTGGAAAAGACCCTGCACCCGCAGCCCCCAGGACCTGAAGGACCGGACTTTCACTGCAGAAGTGACCCCCAGGAGTCCCTCTCCCTTGCCCAAGTGGAGGTTTCCCCGAGGAAGCCCCCCCTTGCCTGCCTGCAGCGCTGAAGAGATCCCTTGATCTCTCATTGACTTCCATTGCGAACCCGACGCTTGTTCTAACACTGCACCCGGCCGCCCCCGCGCTGCTGAGGGTGAAATTTCTGTGTGGGCTTGTCCCCCCCCGGTGCCCTACAAAACCCCCCTGGTCTGCCCTCCGAAGACGCGGTGTAGGAAGTTGGCTCTGTATGTGCTATTTCAAAGTAAGGAATAGCATGCACAGAGTCCAAGGGTTCCCCTTAGAGGTAAAATAGTGGTAAAAATAGATAATACTAATGCTCTATTTTGTGGTAGTGTGGTCGAGCAGTAGGCTTATCCAAGGAGTAGTGTTAAGCATTTGTTGTACATACACAAGACAATAAATGAGGTACACACACTCAGAGACAAATCCAGCCAATAGGTTTTTATATAGAAAAATATCTTTTCTTAGTTTATTTTAAGAACCACAGGTTCAAATTCTACATGTAATATCTCATTCGAAAGGTATTGCAGGTAAGTACTTTAGGAACTTTAAATCATAAAAATTGCATGTATACTTTTCAAGTTATTGGCAAATAGCTATTTTAAAAGTGGACACTTAGTGCAATTTTCACAGTTCCTAGGGGAGGTAAGTTTTGGTTAGTTTTACCAGGTAAGTAAGACACTTACAGGGTTCAGTTCTTGGTCCAAGGTAGCCCACCGTTGGGGGTTCAGAGCAACCCCCAAAGTCACCACACCAGCAGCTCAGGGCCGGTCAGGTGCAGAGTTCAAAGTGGTGCCCAAAACACATAGGCTAGAATGGAGAGAAGGGGGTGCCCCGGTTCCGGTCTGCGTGCAGGTAAGTACCCGCGTCTTCGGAGGGCAGACCAGGGGGGTTTTGTAGGGCACCGGGGGGGACACAAGTCCACACAGAAATTTCACCCTCAGCAGAGCGGGGGCGGCCGGGTGCAGTGTAGAAACAAGCGTCGGGTTTGCAATGTTAGTCTATGAGAGATCAACGGATCTCTTCAGCGCTGCAGGCAGGCAAGGGGGGGCTTCCTCGGGGAAACCTCCACTTGGGCAAGGGAGAGGGACTCCTGGGGGTCACTTCTCCAGTGAAAGTCCGGTCCTTCAGGTCCTGGGGGCTGCGGGTGCAGGGTCTTTTCCAGGCGTCGGGACTTAGGTTTCAGAGAGTCGCGGTCAGGGGAAGCCTCGGGATTCCTTCTGCAGGCGGCGCTGTGGGGGCTCAGGGGGGACAGGTTTTGGTACTCACAGTCGTAGAGTAGTCCGGGGGTCCTCCCTGAGGTGTTGGTTCTCCACCAGCCGAGTCGGGGTCGCCGGGTGCAGTGTTGCAAGTCTCACGCTTCTTGCGGGGAGTTGCAGGGTTCTTTAAAGCTGCTTCTTGAAACAAAGTTGCAGTCTTTTTGGAGCAGGTCCGCTGTCCTCGGGAGTTTCTTGTCTTTTTCGAAGCAGGGCAGTCCTCAGAGGAGTCAGAGGTCGCTGGTCCCTTGGAAGGCGTCGCTGGAGCAGAGTTCTTTGGAAGGCAGGAGACAGGCCGGTGAGTTTCTGGAGCCAAGGCAGTTGTCGTCTTCTGGTCTTCCTCTGCAGGGGTTTTCAGCTAGGCAGTCCTTCTTCTTGTAGTTGCAGGAATCTGATTTTCTAGGGTTCAGGGTAGCCCTTAAATACTAAATTTAAGGGCGTGTTTAGGTCTGGGGGGTTAGTAGCCAATGGCTACTAGCCCCGAGGGTGGGTACACCCTCTTTGTGCCTCCTCCCAAGGGGAGGGGGTCACAATCCTAACCCTATTGGGGGAATCCTCCATCTGCAAGATGGAGGATTTCTAAAAGTTAGAGTCACTTCAGCTCAGGACACCTTAGGGGCTGTCCTGACTGGCCAGTGACTCCTCCTTGTTGCTTTCTTTGTTCCCTCCAGCCTTGCCGCCAAAAGTGGGGGCCGTGGCCGGAGGGGGCGGGCAACTCCACTAAGCTGGAGTGCCCTGCTGGGCGGTGACAAAGGGGTGAGCCTTTGAGGCTCACCGCCAGGTGTCACAGCTCTTGCCTGGGGGAGGTGTTAGCATCTCCACCCAGTGCAGGCTTTGTTACTGGCCTCAGAGTGACAAAGGCACTCTCCCCATGGGGCCAGCAACATGTCTCTGGTGTGGCAGGCTGCTGGAACTAGTCAGCCTACACAGACAGTCGGTTAAGTTTCAGGGGGCACCTCTAAGGTGCCCTCTGGGGTGTATTTTACAATAAAATGTACACTGGCATCAGTGTGCATTTATTGTGCTGAGAAGTTTGATACCAAACTTCCCAGTTTTCAGTGTAGCCATTATGGTGCTGTGGAGTTCGTGTTTGACAGACTCCCAGACCATATACTCTTATGGCTACCCTGCACTTACAATGTCTAAGGTTTTGTTTAGACACTATAGGGGTACCATGCTCATGCACTGGTACCCTCACCTATGGTATAGTGCACCCTGCCTTAGGGCTGTAAGGCCTGCTAGAGGGGTGTCTTACCTATACTGCATAGGCAGTGAGAGGCTGGCATGGCACCCTGAGGGGAGTGCCATGTCGACTTACTCGTTTTGTCCTCACTAGCACACACAAGCTGGCAAGCAGTGTGTCTGTGCTGAGTGAGAGGTCTCCAGGGTGGCATAAGACATGCTGCAGCCCTTAGAGACCTTCCTTGGCATCAGGGCCCTTGGTACTAGAAGTACCAGTTACAAGGGACTTATCTGAATGCCAGGGTGTGCCAATTGTGGATACAATGGTACATTTTAGGTGAAGGAACACTGGTGCTGGGGCCTGGTTAGCAGGGTCCCAGCACACTTCTCAGTCAAGTCAGCATCAGTATCAGGCAAAAAGTGGGGGGTAACTGCAACAGGGAGCCATTTCTTTACACGCGGGTACTTACCTGCTGGCAGACTGGAACCGGGGCACCCCCTTCTCTCCATTGAAGCCTATGCGTTTTGGGCACCACTTTGAACTCTGCACCTGACCGGCCCTGAGCTGCTGGTGTGGTAACTTTGGGGTTGCTCTGAACCCCCAACGGTGGGCTACCTTGGACCAAGAACTGAACCCTGTAAGTGTCGTACTTACCTGGTAAAACTAACAAAAACTTACCTCCCCCAGGAACTGTGAAAATTGCATTGTGTCCACTTTTAAAATAGCTATTTGTGAATAACTTGAAAAGTATACATGCAATTGAAATGATTCAAAGTTCCTAATGTACTTACCTGCAATACCTTTCAAACAAGATATTACATGTTAAATTTGAACCTGTGGTTCTTAAAATAAACTAAGAAAATATATTTTTCTCTACAAAACCTATTGGCTGGATTTGTCTCCGAGTGTGTGTACCTCATTTATTGTCTATGTGTATGTACAACAAATGCTTAACACTACTCCTTGGATAAGCCTACTGCTCGACCACACTACCACAAAATAGAGCATTAGTATTATCTCTTTTTACCACTATTTTACCTCTAAGGGGAACCCTTGGACTCTGTGCATGCTATTCCTTACTTTGAAATAGCACATACAGAGCCAACTTCCTACAGGGTCCGTTCCATCAGTCTCGATGTTGCACGCGGTCGGGCCGACCAGGCCCCGACGGATGATCGAAATTACCCCGAAGGGCTACCGGAGCTCTTCAAGATTCGGTGTCGATTTGTTCTAACTAACCCGATACCGAACGAAACAATACCGACGATTTTTTCCGAGATTCTGACTAACTTTCCGACCCGAAACACGGAGCAAAAAGGAACACGTCCGAAACCGATGGCGGAAAAAAAACAATCTAAGATGGAGTCGACGCCCATGCGCAATGGAACCGAAGTGGGAGGAGTCCCTCGGTCTTGTGACTCGAAAAGACTTCTTCGAAGAAAAACAACTTGTAACACTCCGAGCCCAACACCAGACGGCGGACTGTGCACAGCATGTGTGTCTGCAGCTACACATGCCACCGAACACAGATTTTCTCAGAAGAGGTTTTAAGCCTGATTTAGAGTCTGGTGGATGGGTTACCCCGGGACGGGTATCCCGTCCACCGTATTATGATCACCAGAAGATACAACGGGATCGATGCAGTAACCCCATCCGCCAAACTCTAAATCAGGCCGTTTGTCGCTCACTAAAAGTGCTCTGAGATCCCACACGTCACCGCTGCATTCAGGATTACAAGCAACGTTTCCATCTTCTCTCCGCAAGGCGATGCAGATGGAAAACTTGGCACGCCAACATCTCCTCGTCTTCAGTGAAACCAGATCTTCTGTCCACAAACAGCCCAAGAGGTTACAGTATAAGAGACCCTAGCAAGCTGAGATACTGCACAGTTCCCTTCCTCAAGCTCCCCTTAATTGGGTTACGCCCACTTAAAATGCTCCAGAGTGGCGGCCTAGGAACAGATGCCCCCGTTCCTGGCAGGTACAAGCATGTGTTTGCAGGTTCCGATAGGTTAGAGCTTTGTTCAAGCAGTACTTGGGATTTTTTGAGAGTCCAACCTTCCACATTTTAACATACTGAATTTCTTTACGGTAAAGTTAATGTTATGTATTTAGCCCTCGTGGGGGTGGAGGGGACCCGTGGGCCTCTGAGCTATAGGAAAGCTGGAGAACACTATACAGAAGGATCCGCTGAGCCTGAGAGTGAGCCCGGAGGGCAAAGAGAATCATTTCCAGACAGATTTGATGGGGATGTCAAGTGGGGTGGGCAGGAGTAATACGTTTCCGAGTCACAAACAAGTTGATATCAGTTTTGGGTGCTGTGCTCAAGGGTGAATCGTACAAGAGGCTACGAAGATGTGCAGAGAGATTTCTCAGCCTGAGGGCAAGTCCTAAACCTCGGCATTCATCTCTAAGGAGGTGTAAAAGAACGGGGCCAGACATACCCCAGGGAGAATACTGGTGATGGGCCAGTCATACCCAAGGGTGAGTACTGGAGCTGATCAGTCATGCCTAAGGAGGAGCATCAAACCTGGGCAGTCATACTCAACAGTGAATGAGTACTGAACCTGGACAGGCCTACCCAAGGGTCAGTAAAGAAACTGGGCAGTGCTACCCAAGGGTTAGTACTGAAACCAGTCAGATGCACCCATGAAATAGTACTTAGCCCGGTCTGTCCTATCTAAACATGACTATTGAAGCCTGGCAGTCATACCTTCACCATTAGCAGTGAATCTTGGTACTAAGGTTCAAGGGTAAAAATTAACCTAGCAGTGTCACATAAGGCTGAGTGCTAAAACGGCACAGTCATGTTTACTGGTGACTGATAATGGAGCACAGGGGGAGAGCAGCTGAGTTTGGGATTCTCTGGTCATTGACATACTCACCTAGTGACGACTGGCTGATTTGAGAGGATGACGAAGGCCGCCGATGAGTCAAAAACACACCAGGGGCCATGGGTGTTGTGCCACGGTTCACTTGTGCCATTCCAAAGATGTTAGGTCCAGCAGTGTACTCGTGATCGGCCAAGCTGCCAGCAAACACCTCCTGCGGAGACTCTGGCACCACTGCTGGCAGAGGAGTGGTTTGCTCCTCTTCCTCCACGTCCTCATCCTCTTCCTCCAACATTGCCTCAACTTCTTCCTCTACCTCCAGAAGCTTTTCAGTTTCCACAATGGCTGGCTTCTTCTGGACAAGTTTCCTCTGTTCTGATCTCTGCAGCTCCTGCGACAAAAGGCACGGACAATAGGTACATTACGCAAGGAAAGAGCCAAAGAGAAGCAGGCTGTGCATGTGAAAGTAAGACTTGATGACTATCAACCCTCAGGATTCACAAGCAGAAGATCACAACCCACCCAAAAAGGAACCCTCTTCCAGCTCCCCACTGAAAGCTCAGATAGCAGCAGAAGACAAAGACATGCGCTGGGTGAATCTGAACCTTTAGAGGAACAAACCAGGACTCGAGCTTAGTGATAGCGTCAAAAGATGCTGTGCTTTACCCCTACCCCCTTAAATGAGCCCAATTGCCCCTGTGGTGTCCCCAGAGAAGTACCTGCTGTGACAGCTTAGCAGCTGCTGCTGCTAGCCCGGTCTCTACAGAGGCCACGCGCGTCCCCTCCCGCACTGGACGTTCCTGCTTCGGAAGTGTTGGGGTCACACGGGCTTGAAACAAAACAGGTCAAAAGGTTAGCAATGAGAGACTCTGCCTACCTGGCTCTGTTAGATATTGGAGGGGGAAGATTAGAGCAGTGGTTCCCAACCTTGACAAATATCAATAAAAAAAACACATTTTTAATAGAAGGTTGGAGCTTTTCTAAATTCAATTGAAGCCACACATCGTCAATAGTATATTCTGCTTGATGCACCTGCACGGCTCCAACACATCAATCCGAGGACACGGATTTAATTTTGTGCCTCCAGTCTCAAATCCCTTGAAACTTACAGTACATTTAAAAATGTTAAATTGTACATGTAGCCACTTTATTTTTATACACTTTATTAACCTTTTATTTCATTTTCTGTATATAGCCACTATATGGAGTTTAATTGCGCTCGTATTCCATGTCACAACTTTACAAATTTCTTTCTTGTTTGAAATGCCAATAAAAAGAATTTAAATTAAAAAAAAAATATATATATATATATATATATATATATATATATATATATATATGGAAAATGTCACTTACCCAGTGTACATCTGTTCGTGGCATTAGTTGCTGCAGATTCACATGCTGTGCACATCCCGCCATCTGGTGTTGGGCTCGGAGTGTTACAAGTTGTTTTTCTTCGAAGAAGTGTTTGAGTCACGAGACCGAGGGACTCCTCCTCCTTTGTTCCATTGCGCATGGGCGTCGACTCCATCTTCGATTGTTTTCCCCGCAGAGGGTGAGGTAGGAGTTGTGTATGCTAGTAATAGTGCCCATGAAATGGAGTGAATACCTATGTACATAATGAAGTTTAAAGTACTCTATTTACAAATTTACAAATGTTCAAGATAAACTTCTAAACGGCTACAGGCTCCCGGGGAGGCGGGTGGGCGCATGTGAATCTGCAGCGACTAATGCCACGAACAGATGTACACTGGGTAAGTGACATTTTCCGTTCGATGGCATGTGTAGCTGCAGATACACATGCTGTGCATAGACTAGTAAGCAGTTATCTCCCCAAAAGCGGTGGTTCAGCCTGTAGGAGTTGAAGTTGTTTGAAACAATGTTCGTAGTACAGCTTGACCTACTGTGGCTTGTTGTGAAGTTAACGCATCTACACAGTAGTGTTTGGGAAATGTATGAGGCGTAGACCATGTTGCTGCCTTACATATTTCGTTCATTGGAATATTTCCTAGAAAGGCCATGGTAGCACCTTTCTTTCTGGTTGAGTGTGCCTTTGGTGTAATAGGCAGCTCTCTCTTTGCTTTAAGATAGCAGGTTTGAATACACTTAACTATCCATCTAGCAATGCCTTGTTTTGAAATTGGATTTCCTGTATGAGGTTTTTGAAAAGCTATAAATAATTGTTTTGTTTTTCGAATTAGTTTTGTTCTGTCAATGTAGTACATTAGCGCTCTTTTGATGTCTAATGTATGTAGTGCTCTTTCAGCTACAGAATCTGGCTGTGGGAAGAACACTGGTAATTCTACTGTTTGATTCAAGTGAAACGGTGAGATAACTTTTGGTAAAAATGTTGGATTTGTCCGTAGAACTACTTTATTCTTGTGTATTTGAACAAATGGTTCTTGTATGGTAAATGCTTGAATTTCACTCACTCTTAGAGAAGTGATGTGTAAGGAAATGCCTCCTTGGCATGGTTGCCCCCTGACTTTTTGCCTTTGCTGATGCTATGTTTACAATTGAAAGTGTGCTGAGGCCTGCCAACCAGGCCCCAGCACCAGTGTTCTTTCCCTAACCTGTACTTTTGTATCCACAATTGGCAGACCCTGGCATCCAGATAAGTCCCTTGTAACTGGTACTTCTAGTACCAAGGGCCCTGATGCCAAGGAAGGTCTCTAAGGGCTGCAGCATGTCTTATGCCACCCTGGAGACCTCTCACTCAGCACAGACACACTGCTTGCCAGCTTGTGTGTGCTAGTGAGGACAAAACGAGTAAGTCGACATGGCACTCCCCTCAGGGTGCCATGCCAGCCTCTCACTGCCTATGCAGTATAGGTAAGACACCCCTCTAGCAGGCCTTACAGCCCTAAGGCAGGGTGCACTATACCATAGGTGAGGGTACCAGTGCATGAGCATGGTACCCCTACAGTGTCTAAACAAAACCTTAGACATTGTAAGTGCAGGGTAGCCATAAGAGTATATGGTCTGGGAGTCTGTCAAACACGAACTCCACAGCACCATAGTGGCTACACTGAAAACTGGGAAGTTTGGTATCAAACTTCTCAGCACAATAAATGCACACTGATGCCAGTGTACATTTTATTGCAAAATACACCCCAGAGGGCACCTTAGAGGTGCCCCCTGAAACTTAACCGACTGTCTGTGTAGGCTGACTAGTTCCAGCAGCCTGCCACACTAGAGACATGTTGCTGGCCCCATGGGGAGAGTGCCTTTGTCACTCTGAGGCCAGTAACAAAGCCTGCACTGGGTGGAGATGCTAACACCTCCCCCAGGCAGGAGCTGTAACACCTGGCGGTGAGCCTCAAAGGCTCACCCCTTTGTCACAACCCAGCAGGGCACTCCAGCTTAGTGGAGTTGCCCGCCCCCTCCGGCCACGGCCCCCACTTTTGGCGGCAAGGCTGGAGGGAACAAAGAAAGAAACAAGGAGGAGTCACTGGCCAGTCAGGACAGCCCCTAAGGTGTCCTGAGCTGAGGTGACTCTGACTTTTAGAAATCCTCCATCTTGCAGATGGAGGATTCCCCCAATAGGGTTAGGATTGTGACCCCCTCCCCTTGGGAGGAGGCACAAAGAGGGTGTACCCACCCTCAGGGCTAGTAGCCATTGGCTACTAACCCCCCAGACCTAAACACGCCCTTAAATTTAGTATTTAAGGGCTACCCTGAACCCTAGAAAATTAGATTCCTGCAACTACAAGAAGAAGGACTGCCTAGCTGAAAACCCCTGCAGAGGAAGACCAGAAGACGACAACTGCCTTGGCTCCAGAAACTCACCGGCCTGTCTCCTGCCTTCCAAAGATCCTGCTCCAGCGACGCCTTCCAAAGGGACCAGCGACCTCGACATCCTCTGAGGACTGCCCCTGCTTCGAAAAGACAAGAAACTCCCGAGGACAGCGGACCTGCTCCAAGAAAAGCTGCAACTTTGTTTCCAGCAGCTTTAAAGAACCCTGCAAGCTCCCCGCAAGAAGCGTGAGACTTGCAACACTGCACCCGGCGACCCCGACTCGGCTGGTGGCGATCCAACACCTCAGGAGGGACCCCAGGACTACTCTGATACTGTGAGTACCAAAACCTGTCCCCCCTGAGCCCCCACAGCGCCGCCTGCAGAGGGAATCCCGAGGCTTCCCCTGACCGCGACTCTTTGAACCTAAAGTCCCGACGCCTGGGAGAGACCCTGCACCCGCAGCCCCCAGGACCTGAAGGACCGGACTTTCACTGGAGAAGTGACCCCCAGGAGTCCCTCTCCCTTACCCAAGTGGAGGTTTCCCCGAGGAATCCCCCCCTTGCCTGCCTGCAGCGCTGAAGAGATCCCGAGATCTCTCATAGACTAACATTGCGAACCCGACGCCTGTTCCTACACTGCACCCGGCCGCCCCCGCGCTGCTGAGGGTGAAATTTCTGTGTGGACTTGTGTCCCCCCCGGTGCCCTACAAAACCCCCCTGGTCTGCCCTCCGAAGACGCGGGTACTTACCTGCAAGCAGACCGGAACCGGGGCACCCCCTTCTCTCCATTCTAGCCTATGTGTTTTGGGCACCACTTTGAACTCTGCACCTGACCGGCCCTGAGCTGCTGGTGTGGTGACTTTGGGGTTGCTCTGAACCCCCAACGGTGGGCTACCTTGGACCAAGAACTAAGCCCTGTAAGTGTCTTACTTACCTGGTTAACCTAACAAATACTTACCTCCCCTAGGAACTGTGAAAATTGCACTAAGTGTCCACTTTTAAAACAGCTATTTGTGAATAACTTGAAAAGTATACATGCAATTTTGATGATTTGAAGTTCCTAAAGTACTTACCTGCAATACCTTTCGAATGAGATATTACATGTAGAATTTGAACCTGTGGTTCTTAAAATAAACTAAGAAAAGATATTTTTCTATATAAAAACCTATTGGCTGGATTTGTCTCTGAGTGTGTGTATCTCATTTATTGTCTATGTGTATGTACAACAAATGCTTAACACTACTCCTTGGATAAGCCTACTGCTCGACCACACTACCACAAAATAGAGCATTAGTATTATCTCTTTTTGCCACTATCTTACCTCTAAGGGGAACCCTTGGACTCTGTGCATGCTATTCCTTACTTTGAAATAGCACATACAGAGACAACTTCCTACATTGGTGGATCAGCGGTGGGGTACAAGACTTTGCATTTGCTGGACTACTCAGCCAATACCTGATCACACGACAAATTCCAAAATTGTCATTAGAAATTGATTTTTGCAATTTGAAATTTTTCAAAATTCTTAAAAGTCCTGCTAGGGCCTTGTGTGTTAAGTCCCTGTTTAGCATTGTCTTTTTAGAGTTTAAAAGTTTGTTAAAAGTTTGAAATTAGATTCTAGAAACAGTTTTAGATTCTTTAAAAAGTCTTCCAACTCTTAGCAAAATAATGTCTGATACAGAGATGAATGTGGTGGAACTCGACACCACACCTTACCTCCATCTTAAGATGAGGGAGCTAAGGTCTCTCTGTAATATCAAAAAAATAACCATTGGCTCCAGACCTACCAAAATTCAGCTCCAGGAGCTGTTGGCAGAGTTTGAAAAAGCCAACCCCTCTGATGATGACCTCACAGAGGAAGAAATTAGTGACTTGGAGGCCAATGTCCCTCCTCCAGTCCTAAATAGGGAGAACAGGACCCCTCAAGTCCTGTCTCCAACTGTGTTAGTCAGAAATAGTGAGTCCCTCACAGGAGGGTCCCACATTTCTGAAATCACTGAGGATGCTCTCAGTGAAGATGACCTCCTGTTAGCCAGGATGGCCAAAAGATTGGCTTTAGAGAGACAGCTCCTAGCCATAGAAAGGGAAAGACAAGAGATGGGCCTAGGACCCATCAATGGTGGCAGCAATATAAATAGGGTCAGAGATTCTCCTGACATGTTAAAAATCCCCAAAGGGATTGTGACAAAATTTGAAGATGGTGATGACATCACCAAGTGGTTCACAGCTTTTGAGAGGGCTTGTGTAACCAGAAAAGTGAACAGATCTCACTGGGGTGCTCTCCTTTGGGAAATGTTCACTGGAAAGTGTAGGGATAGACTCCTCACACTCTCTGGAAAAGATGCAGAATCTTATGACCTCATGAAGGGTACCCTGATTGAGGGCTTTGGATTCTCCACTGAGGAGTACAGGATTAGGTTCAGGGGGGCTCAAAAATCCTCGAGCCAGACCTGGGTTGACTTTGTTGACTACTCAGTGAAAACACTAGATGGTTGGATTCAAGGCAGTGGTGTAAGTAATTATGATGGGCTGTACAATTTATTTGTGAAAGAACACCTGTTAAGTAATTGTTTCAATGATAAACTGCATCAGCATCTGGTAGACCTAGGACCAATTTCTCCCCAAGAATTGGGAAAGAAGGCGGACCATTGGGTCAAGACAAGGGTGTCCAAGACTTCAACAGGGGGTGACCAAAAGAAAGGGGTCACAAAGACTCCCCAGGGGAAGGGTGATGAGACAACCAAAACTAAAAATAGTAAAGAGTTGTAGGAAGTTGGCTCTGTATGTGCTATTTCAAAGTAAGGAATAGCATGCACAGAGTCCAAGGGTTCCCCTTAGAGGTAAAATAGTGGTAAAAAGAGATAATACTAATGCTCTATTTTGTGGTAGTGTGGTCGAGCAGTAGGCTTATCCAAGGAGTAGTGTTAAGCATTTGTTGTACATACACATAGACAATAAATGAGGTACACACACTCAGAGACAAATCCAGCCAATAGGTTTTTATATAGAAAAAATATCTTTTCTTAGTTTATTTTAAGAACCACAGGTTCAAATTCTACATGTAATATCTCATTCGAAAGGTATTGCAGGTAAGTACTTTAGGAACTTCAAATCATCAAAATTGCATGTATACTTTTCAAGTTATTCACAAATAGCTGTTTAAAAGTGGACACTTAGTGCAATTTTCACAGTTCCTAGGGGAGGTAAGTTTTTGTTAGTTTTACCAGGTAAGTAAGACACTTACAGGGTTCAGTTCTTGGTCCAAGGTAGCCCACCGTTGGGGGTTCAGAGCAACCCCAAAGTCACCACACCAGCAGCTCAGGGCCGGTCAGGTGCAGAGTTCAAAGTGGTGCCCAAAACACATAGGCTAGAATGGAGAGAAGGGGGTGCCCCGGTTCCGGTCGGCTTGCAGGTAAGTACCCGCGTCTTCGGAGGGCAGACCAGGGGGGTTTTGTAGGGCACCGGGGGGGACACAAGCCCACACAGAAATTTCACCCTCAGCGGCGCGGGGGCGGCCGGGTGCAGTGTAGAAACAAGCGTCGGGTTTTCAATGTTAGTCTATGAGAGATCTCGGGATCTCTTCAGCGCTGCAGGTAGGCAAGGGGGGGATTCCTCGGGGAAACCTCCACTTGGGCGAGGGAGAGGGACTCCTGGGGGTCACTCCTCCAGTGAAAGTCCGGTCCTTCAGGTCCTGGGGGCTGCGGGTGCAGGGTCTCTCCCAGGCGTCGGGACTTTAGGTTCAAAGAGTCGCGGTCAGGGGAAGCCTCGGGATTCCCTCTGCAGGCGGCGCTGTGGGGGCTCAGGGGGGACAGGTTTTGGTACTCACAGTATCAGAGTAGTCCTGGGGTCCCTCCTGAGGTGTTGGATCGCCACCAGCCGAGTCGGGGTCGCCGGGTGCAGTGTTGCAAGTCTCACGCTTCTTGCGGGGAGCTTGCAGGGTTCTTTGGAGCTGCTGGAAACAAAGTTGCAGCTTTTCTTGGAGCAGGTCCGCTGTCCTCGGGAGTTTCTTGTCTTTTCGAAGCAGGGGCAGTCCTCAGAGGATGTCGAGGTCGCTGGTCCCTTTGGAAGGCGTCGCTGGAGCAGGATCTTTGGAAGGCAGGAGACAGGCCGGTGAGTTTCTGGAGCCAAGGCAGTTGTCGTCTTCTGGTCTTCCGCTGCAGGGGTTTTCAGCTAGGCAGTCCTTCTTCTTGTAGTTGCAGGAATCTAATTTTCTAGGGTTCAGGGTAGCCCTTAAATACTAAATTTAAGGGCGTGTTTAGGTCTGGGGGGTTAGTAGCCAATGGCTACTAGCCCTGAGGGTGGGTACACCCTCTTTGTGCCTCCTCCCAAGGGGAGGGGGTCACAATCCTAACCCTATTGGGGGAATCCTCCATCTGCAAGATGGAGGATTTCTAAAAGTTAGAGTCACCTCAGCTCAGGACACCTTAGGGGCTGTCCTGACTGGCCAGTGACTCCTCCTTGTTATTCTCATTATTTTCTCCGGCCTTGCCGCCAAAAGTGGGGCCTGGCCGGAGGGGGCGGGCAACTCCACTAGCTGGAGTGTCCTGCTGGGTTGGCACAAAGGAGGTGAGCCTTTGAGGCTCACCGCCAGGTGTGACAATTCCTGCCTGGGAGAGGTGTTAGCATCTCCACCCAGTGCAGGCTTTGTTACTGGCCTCAGAGTGACAAAGGCACTCTCCCCATGGGGCCAGCAACATGTCTCGGTTTGTGGCAGGCTGCTAAAACTAGTCAGCCTACACAGATAGTCGGTTACGTTTCAGGGGGCACCTCTAAGGTGCCCTCTGTGGTGTATTTTACAATAAAATGTACACTGGCATCAGTGTGCATTTATTGTGCTGAGAAGTTTGATACCAAACTTCCCAGTTTTCAGTGTAGCCATTATGGTGCTGTGGAGTTCGTGTTTGACAGACTCCCAGACCATATACTCTTATGGCTACCCTGTACTTACAATGTCTAAGGTTTTGTTTAGACACTGTAGGGGTACCATGCTCATGCACTGGTACCCTCACCTATGGTATAGTGCACCCTGCCTTAGGGCTGTAAGGCCTGCTAGAGGGGTGTCTTACCTATACTGCATAGGCAGTGAGAGGCTGGCATGGCACCCTGAGGGGAGTGCCATGTCGACTTACTCGTTTTGTCCTCACTAGCACACACAAGCTGGCAAGCAGTGTGTCTGTGCTGAGTGAGAGGTCTCCAGGGTGGCATAAGACATGCTGCAGCCCTTAGAGACCTTCCTTGGCATCAGGGCCCTTGGTACTAGAAGTACCAGTTACAAGGGACTTATCTGGATGCCAGGGTCTGCCAATTGTGGATACAAAAGTACAGGTTAGGGAAAGAACACTGGTGCTGGGGCCTGGTTAGCAGGCCTCAGCACACTTTCAATTGTAAACATAGCATCAGCAAAGGCAAAAAGTCAGGGGGCAACCATGCCAAGGAGGCATTTCCTTACAAGAGTCTTCTACAGGCCCCCAAAAACCTGCACAGGAGGGTGGGCCCAGAGCCTCTTCACAAAACAATGGGTACAAGGGTAAAAACTTTGATCCCAAAAAGGCCTGGTGTCATAGCTGTAAACAGCATGGACACCAAACTGGAGACAAGGCCTGTCCCAAGAAAGGTTCCACTCCAAACTCCCATCCAGGTAACACTGGTATGGCTAGTCTCCAAGTGGGATCAACAGTGTGCCCAGAGCAAATCAGGGTCCACACTGAAGCTATTCTAGTTTCTGAGGGTGGGGTGGATTTAGCCACACTAGCTGTCTGGCCGCCTAACATGCAAAAATACAGACAGCAACTCTTAATTAATGGGACTAGAATAGAGGGCCTGAGGGATACAGGTGCCAGTGTCACCATGGTGACAGAGAAACTGGTTTCCCCTGGCCAATACCTGACTGGAAAAACTTACACAGTCACCAACGCTGACAATCAGAGAAAAGTACATCCCATGGCAATGGTTACTTTAGAATGGGGAGGGGTCAATGGCCTGAAACAGGTGGTGGTCTCCTCAAATATCTCAGTGGACTGTCTGCTTGGAAATGACCTGGAGTCCTCAGCATGGGCTGAGGTAGAGCTAAAAACCCATGCAGCAATGCTGGGTATCCCTGAACTGATGTGTGTGAAAACAAGAGCACAATGCAAGGCACAGGGTGAACAAGTAGAGCTGGAGTCTGGAAGAATGGCCCAGCCTACCAAGAGAACAGTAAAGTCAGTTGGGAAACCAACTACAACACAGCAAAAGAAAGGGAACCTCTCTTCTCAGGAAGAAGTTCTGCCCTCTGAGGGAACTGAGCCTTTGGAGCTTGAACCTTATCAGGTTGAGCTCTTAGGCCCAGGGGGACCCTCAAGGGAGGAGCTGTGTAAGGGACAAGAAACCTGTCCCTCTCTTGAAGGCCTTAGGCAGCAAGCTGCTGAAGAGTCCAAAGGCAAGAAAAATGGAACGCATAGGGTCTATTGGGAAGATGGACTCCTGTACACTGAGGCCAGAGACCCCAAACCTGGTGCCACTAGGAGAGTGGTAGTGCCTCAGCTGTTCAGGAAGTTCATCCTAACATTGGCCCATGACATTCCCCTTGCTGGACATTTGGGACAAACCAAGACGTGGGAGAGGTTAGTCAACCACTTCTACTGGCCCAATATGTCCAACATGGTTAAGGAGTTTTGCCTCTCCTGCCCCACCTGTCAAGCCAGTGGTAAGACAGGTGGACATCCAAAGGCCCCCCTCATTCCACTTCCAGTGGTGGGGGTTCCCTTTGAAAGAGTGGGTGTGGACATAGTTGGTCCACTAGAACCTCCCACAGCCTCAGGAAATATGTATATCCTGGTAGTAGTGGATCATGCTACCAGGTATCCTGAAGCTATTCCCCTTAGGTCGACTACTGCCCCTGCAGTAGCCAAGGCCCTCATTGGTATCTTTACCAGAGTGGGTTTCCCTAAGGAGGTGGTGTCTGACAGAGGTACCAACTTCATGTCAGCATACCTAAAGCACATGTGGAATGAGTGTGGAGTGACTTATAAATTCACTACACCATACCATCCCCAAACTAATGGCTTGGTTGAGAGATTCAACAAGACATTAAAAGGCATGATCATGGGGCTCCCAGAAAAGCTCAAAAGGAGATGGGATGTCCTCTTGCCATGTCTGCTTTTCGCTTACAGAGAGGTGCCACAGAAGGGAGTAGGATTCTCACCCTTTGAACTTCTGTTTGGTCATCCTGTAAGGGGACCACTTGCCCTTGTTAAAGAAGGCTGGGAGAGACCTCTCCATGAGCCTAAACAGGACATAGTGGACTATGTACTTGGCCTTCGCTCTAGAATGGCAGAGTACATGGAAAAGGCAACCAAAAACCTTGAGGCCAGCCAACAGCTCCAGAAGTTTTGGTATGACCAAAAGGCTGCACTGGTTGAGTTCCAACCAGGGCAGAAAGTCTGGGTTCTGGAGCCTGTGGCTCCCAGGGCACTCCAGGACAAATGGAGTGGCCCTTACCCAGTACTAGAAAGGAAGAGTCAGGTCACCTACCTGGTGGACCTGGGCACAAGCAGGAGCCCCAAGAGGGTGATCCATGTGAACCGCCTTAAGCTCTTCCATGACAGGGCTGATGTCAATCTGTTGATGGTAACAGATGAGGATCAGGAGGCAGAGAGTGAACCTCTCCCTGACCTTCTGTCATCAGACCCAAAAGATGGCACAGTAGATGGAGTGATCTACTCAGACACCCTCTCTGGCCAACAGCAAGCTGATTGTAGGAGAGTCCTACAACAGTTTCCTGAACTCTTCTCCTTAACCCCTGGTCAGACACACCTGTGTACCCATGATGTGGACACAGGAGACAGCATGCCTGTCAAGAACAAAATCTTTAGACAGTCGGACCATGTTAAGGAAAGCATCAAGGTGGAAGTCCACAAGATGCTGGAATTGGGAGTAATTGAGCGCTCTGACAGCCCCTGGGCTAGCCCAGTGGTCTTAGTCCCCAAACCTCACACCAAAGATGGAAAGAAAGAGATGAGGTTTTGTGTGGACTACAGAGGGCTCAATTCTGTCACCAAGACAGATGCTCATCCAATCCCAAGAGCTGATGAGCTCATAGACAAATTAGGTGCTGCCAAATTCTTAAGTACCTTTGACTTGACAGCAGGGTACTGGCAAATAAAAATGGCACCTGGAGCAAAAGAGAAAACAGCATTCTCCACACCTGATGGGCATTATCAGTTTACTGTTATGCCCTTTGGTTTAAAGAATGCCCCTGCCACCTTCCAAAGGTTGGTGAATCAAGTCCTTGCTGGCTTGGAGTCCTTTAGCACAGCTTATCTTGATGATATTGCTGTCTTTAGCTCCACCTGGCAGGATCACCTGGTCCACCTGAAGAAGGTTTTGAAGGCTCTGCAATCTGCAGGCCTCTCTATCAAGGCATCCAAATGCCAGATAGGGCAGGGAACTGTGGTTTACTTGGGCCACCTTGTAGGTGGAGGCCAAGTTCAGCCACTCCAACCCAAGATCCAGACTATTCTGGACTGGGTAGCTCCAAAAACCCAGACTCAAGTCAGGGCATTCCTTGGCTTGACTGGGTATTACAGGAGGTTTGTGAAGGGATATGGATCCATTGTGACAGCCCTCACTGAACTCACCTCCAAGAAAATGCCCAAGAAAGTGAACTGGACTGTAGAATGCCAACAGGCCTTTGACACCCTGAAACAAGCAATGTGCTCAGCACCAGTTCTAAAAGCTCCAGATTATTCTAAGCAGTTCATTGTGCAGACTGATGCCTCTGAACATGGGATAGGGGCAGTTTTGTCCCAAACAAATGATGATGGCCTTGACCAGCCTGTTGCTTTCATTAGCAGGAGGTTACTCCCCAGGGAGCAGCGTTGGAGTGCCATTGAGAGGGAGGCCTTTGCTGTGGTTTGGTCCCTGAAGAAGTTGAGACCATACCTCTTTGGGACTCACTTCCTAGTTCAAACTGACCACAGACCTCTCAAATGGCTGATGCAAATGAAAGGTGAAAATCCTAAACTGTTGAGGTGGTCCATCTCCCTACAGGGAATGGACTTTATAGTGGAACACAGACCTGGGACTGCCCATGCCAATGCAGATGGCCTTTCCAGGTTCTTCCACTTAGAAAATGAAGACTCTCTTGGGAAAGGTTAGTCTCATCCTCTTTCGTTTGGGGGGGGTTGTGTAAGGAAATGCCTCCTTGGCATGGTTGCCCCCTGACTTTTTGCCTTTGCTGATGCTATGTTTACAATTGAAAGTGTGCTGAGGCCTGCCAACCAGGCCCCAGCACCAGTGTTCTTTCCCTAACCTGTACTTTTGTATCCACAATTGGCAGACCCTGGCATCCAGATAAGTCCCTTGTAACTGGTACTTCTAGTACCAAGGGCCCTGATGCCAAGGAAGGTCTCTAAGGGCTGCAGCATGTCTTATGCCACCCTGGAGACCTCTCACTCAGCACAGACACACTGCTTGCCAGCTTGTGTGTGCTAGTGAGGACAAAACGAGTAAGTCGACATGGCACTCCCCTCAGGGTGCCATGCCAGCCTCTCACTGCCTATGCAGTATAGGTAAGACACCCCTCTAGCAGGCCTTACAGCCCTAAGGCAGGGTGCACTATACCATAGGTGAGGGTACCAGTGCATGAGCACTGTGCCCCTACAGTGTCTAAACAAAACCTTAGACATTGTAAGTGCAGGGTAGCCATAAGAGTATATGGTCTGGGAGTCTGTCAAACACGAACTCCACAGCACCATAGTGGCTACACTGAAAACTGGGAAGTTTGGTATCAAACTTCTCAGCACAATAAATGCATACTGATGCCAGTGTACATTTTATTGCAAAATACACCCCAGAGGGCACCTTAGAGGTGCCCCCTGAAACTTAACCGACTGTCTGTGTAGGCTGACTAGTTCCAGCAGCCTGCCACACTAGAGACATGTTGCTGGCCCCATGGGGAGAGTGCCTTTGTCACTCTGAGGCCAGTAACAAAGCCTGCACTGGGTGGAGATGCTAACACCTCCCCCAGGCAGGAGCTGTAACACCTGGCGGTGAGCCTCAAAGGCTCACCCCTTTGTCACAACCCAGCAGGGCACTCCAGCTTAGTGGAGTTGCCCGCCCCCTCCGGCCACGGCCCCCACTTTTGGCGGCAAGGCTGGAGGGAACAAAGAAAGAAACAAGGAGGAGTCACTGGCCAGTCAGGACAGCCCCTAAGGTGTCCTGAGCTGAGGTGACTCTGACTTTTAGAAATCCTCCATCTTGCAGATGGAGGATTCCCCCAATAGGGTTAGGATTGTGACCCCCTCCCCTTGGGAGGAGGCACAAAGAGGGTGTACCCACCCTCAGGGCTAGTAGCCATTGGCTACTAACCCCCCAGACCTAAACACGCCCTTAAATTTAGTATTTAAGGGCTACCCTGAACCCTAGAAAATTAGATTCCTGCAACTACAAGAAGAAGGACTGCCTAGCTGAAAACCCCTGCAGAGGAAGACCAGAAGACGACAACTGCCTTGGCTCCAGAAACTCACCGGCCTGTCTCCTGCCTTCCAAAGATCCTGCTCCAGCGACGCCTTCCAAAGGGACCAGCGACCTCGACATCCTCTGAGGACTGCCCCTGCTTCGAAAAGACAAGAAACTCCCGAGGACAGCGGACCTGCTCCAAGAAAAGCTGCAACTTTGTTTCCAGCAGCTTTAAAGAACCCTGCAAGCTCCCCGCAAGAAGCGTGAGACTTGCAACACTGCACCCGGCGACCCCGACTCGGCTGGTGGCGATCCAACACCTCAGGAGGGACCCCAGGACTACTCTGATACTGTGAGTACCAAAACCTGTCCCCCCTGAGCCCCCACAGCGCCGCCTGCAGAGGGAATCCCGAGGCTTCCCCTGACCGCGACTCTTTGAACCTAAAGTCCCGACGCCTGGGAGAGACCCTGCACCCGCAGCCCCCAGGACCTGAAGGACCGGACTTTCACTGGAGAAGTGACCCCCAGGAGTCCCTCTCCCTTACCCAAGTGGAGGTTTCCCCGAGGAATCCCCCCCTTGCCTGCCTGCAGCGCTGAAGAGATCCCGAGATCTCTCATAGACTAACATTGCGAACCCGACGCCTGTTCCTACACTGCACCCGGCCGCCCCCGCGCTGCTGAGGGTGAAATTTCTGTGTGGACTTGTGTCCCCCCCGGTGCCCTACAAAACCCCCCTGGTCTGCCCTCCGAAGACGCGGGTACTTACCTGCAAGCAGACCGGAACCGGGGCACCCCCTTCTCTCCATTCTAGCCTATGTGTTTTGGGCACCACTTTGAACTCTGCATCTGACCGGCCCTGAGCTGCTGGTGTGGTGACTTTGGGGTTGCTCTGAACCCCCAACGGTGGGCTACCTTGGACCAAGAACTAAGCCCTGTAAGTGTCTTACTTACCTGGTTAACCTAACAAATACTTACCTCCCCTAGGAACTGTGAAAATTGCACTAAGTGTCCACTTTTAAAACAGCTATTTGTGAATAACTTGAAAAGTATACATGCAAATTTTATGATTTGAAGTTCCTAAAGTACTTACCTGCAATACCTTTCGAATGAGATATTACATGTAGAATTTGAACCTGTGGTTCTTAAAATAAACTAAGAAAATATATTTTTCTATATAAAAACCTATTGGCTGGATTTGTCTCTGAGTGTGTGTATCTCATTTATTGTCTATGTGTATGTACAACAAATGCTTAACACTACTCCTTGGATAAGCCTACTGCTCGACCACACTACCACAAAATAGAGCATTAGTATTATCTCTTTTTGCCACTATCTTACCTCTAAGGGGAACCCTTGGACTCTGTGCATGCTATTCCTTACTTTGAAATAGCACATACAGAGACAACTTCCTACATGATGGCAATCAAAAATGCAACTTTCCACGTTAAGTATTGCATTTCACAAGAGTGCATGGGCTCAAAAGGCGGACCCATGAGTCGTGTTAAGACAATGTTGAGGTTCCATGAAGGAACTGGTGGTGTTCTTGGTGGTATAATTCTCTTTAGGTCTTCCATAAACGCTTTTATGACTGGTATCCTAAATAATGAAGTTGAGTGCGTAATTTGCAGGTAAGCTGAAATTGCGGTAAGATGTATCTTTATGGAAGAGAAAGCTAGTTTTGAGTTTTGCAAATGTAGTAAGTATCCTACTATATCTTTTGCAGATGCGTGTAAGGGTTGGATTTGATTATTATGGTAGTAATAAACAAATCTTTTCCACTTATTTGCATAGCAGTGTCTAGTGGTAGGTTTCCTAGCTTGTCTTATGACCTCCATACATTCTTGTGTGAGGTCTAAGTGTCCGAATTCTAGGATTTCAGGAGCCAAATTGCTAGATTCAGCGATGCTGGATTTGGATGTCTGATCTGTTGTTTGTGTTGTGTTAACAGATCTGGTCTGTTTGGTAGTTTGACATGAGGTACTACTGAAAGGTCTAGTAGTGTTGTGTACCAAGGTTGTCTTGCCCATGTTGGTGCTATTAGTATGAGTTTGAGTTTGTTTTGACTCAACTTGTTTACTAGATATGGAAGGAGTGGGAGATGGGGAAAAGCGTACGCAAATATCCCTGACAAGTTCATCCATAACGCATTGCCCTGAGACTGATGTTGTGGGTACCTGGATGCGAAGTTTTGGCATTTTGAGTTTTCTTTTGTTGCAAATAGATCTATTTGTTGTGTTCCCCAAATTTGGAAGTAAGTGTTTAGTATTTGGGGGTGAATCTCCCATTCGTGGATCTGTTGGTGATCCCGAGAGAGATTGTTTGCTAACTGGTTCTGAATTCCTGGAATAAATTGTGCTATTAGGCGAATGTGGTTGTGAATCGCCCAATGCCATATTTTCTGTGTGAGGAGACACAACTGTGTCGAGTGTGTCCCTCCCTGTTTGTTTAGGTAATACATTGTTGTCATGTTGTCTGTTTTGACAAGAATGTATTTGTGGGTTATTATGGGTTGAAATGCTTTCAGCGCTTGAAATACTGCTAACAGTTCTAAGTGATTTATGTGAAACTGTCTTTGCTGTATGTCCCATTGTCCTTGGATGCTGTGTTGATTGAGGTGTGCTCCCCACCCTGTCATGGAAGCATCTGTCGTTATCACGTATTGTGGCACTGGGTCTTGGAAAGGCCGCCCTTGGTTTAAATTTAGACTGTTCCACCATTGAAGCGAGATGTATGTTTGGCGGTCTATCAACACCAGATCTAGAATCTGACCCTGTGCTTGTGACCATTGTGATGCTAGGCACTGTTGTAAGGGCCGCATGTGCAACCTTGCATTTGGGACAATGGCTATGCATGAAGACATCATGCCTAGTAGTTTCATTACTATTTTGACTTGTAACTTTTGTTTTGGATACATGGCCTGTATTACACTGTGAAATGTTTGAACTCTTTGTGGACTTGGAGTGGCAATCCCTTTTTCCGTGTTGATTGTCGCCCCTAAGTATTGCTGTGTTTGACACAGCAGAAGGTGTGACTTTGCGTAGTTGATTGAGAAACCTAGTTTGTGTAGGATTTCTATGACATATCTTGTGTGTTGTGAACACCGTCTTAGCGTGTTGGTTTTGATTCACCAATCGTCCAGGTACGGGAACACATGTATGTGCTGCCTTCTGATATGTGCAGCCACTACTGCAAGGCATTTTGTAAAATCTCTTGGCGCAGTTGCTATTCCGAATGGCAACACTTTGAATTGGTAATGTATCCCTTGGAATACAAACCTTAGGTACTTTCTGTGTGAAGGATGTATTGGTATATGGAAATATGCATCCTTTAGGTCTAGTGTTGTCATGTAGTCTTGTTGTTTGAGCAGTGGGATTACGTCTTGTAAAGTAACCATGTGAAAGTGGTCTGATTTGATGTAGGTATTTAATGTTCTGAGATCTAGTATAGGTCTCAGACTCTTGTCCTTTTTGGGTATTAGAAAGTACAGTGAGTAAACTCCTGTGTTTATTTGTTGTTTTGGTACTAATTGTATTGCTTCTTTCTGTAGCAATGCCTGAACTTCTAGTCCTAGAAGATCTATATGTTGTTTTGACATACTGTGTGTTTTCGGTGGGACGTTTGGAGGGAATTTGAGAAATTCTATGCAATAACCATGCTGGATAATTGCTAAGACCCAAGTGTCTGTTGTTATTTCCTCCCAATGTGTGTAAAACTTGGTTAGTCTCCCCCCCACAGGTGTTATGTGTTGGGGATTTGTGACCTTGAAGTCACTGTTTGTTTGTAGGAGTTTTGGGACTTTGGAACTTTCCTCTATTTCTTTGAAATTGTCCTCCTCTATATTGTCCCCGAAAACCTCCCCGCTGATACTGGCTTTGGTAAGTGGGCTTTGTTTGTGAGGTTGTGGCTTCTGTGGTCTGCCTTTGAAACCCCCCTCGAAATGGTGTCTTTCGAAATGTGCCTCTGCTCTGCGGGGAGTAGAGTGCGCCCATGGCTTTGGCCGTGTCAGTGTCTTTCTTAAGTTTTTCTATTGCAGTGTCCACCTCCGGCCCAAACAACTGCTGTCCGTTGAATGGCATATTCAGCACAGCTTGCTGTATCTCTGGTTTAAATCCTGATGTACGCAGCCATGCATGTCTCCTTATTGTTACTGCTGTGTTGACAGTTCTAGCAGCTGTGTCTGCAGCATCCATTGCTGACCGTATCTGATTATTGGAGATACTCTGTCCCTCTTCTACCACTTGCTGCGCTCTTTTTTGGAACTCTTTTGGTAAATGTTCAATAAAGTGTTGCATCTCATCCCAATGGGCCCTATCATATCTGGCTAACAAAGCTTGCGAATTTGCAATACGCCATTGGTTTGCTGCCTGTGCCGCCACCCTTTTGCCTGCAGCATCGAATTTTCTACTTTCTTTATCTGGAGGTGGTGCATCTCCTGAAGTATGAGAGTTGGCTCTTTTGCGCGCTGCTCCCACTACAACAGAGTCTGGTGTTAGCTGTTGTGTGATGTACACTGGGTCTGTTGGTGGCGGTTTATATTTTTTATCTACTCTTGGAGTAATGGCTCTCCCTTTGACAGGCTCCTCAAACACTTGTTTGGAGTGTTTGAGCATTCCGGGTAACATCGGAAGACTTTGATATTAACTGTGTGTAGGCAGTGTATTAAAAAGAAAGTCGTCTTCAATGGGTTCTGAATGAAGGCTGACATTGTGAAATGCCGCTGCTCTCGACACCACCTGAGCGTAGCCTGTACTATCCTCTGGTGGCGATGGTCTCGCTGGATAGCATTCAGGACTATTATCTGACACTGCGTCATAAAGGTCCCATGCGTTAGGGTCATCTTGACTCATTCCTGTATGAGTTGGGGATTGCATCATTGGTGGAGTGGCTACCGGTGATGGTTGCGGAGAGAGATGTGGGGATGGTGGTGGTGTTACTTGTTTAGCCACCTTTGCGTGTGGCTGTTTATCCGTGTCTTGGAAGGCAAGTTTACGTTTCATTTTGATTGGAGGAAGAGTGCTGATCTTCCCTGTATCTTTTTGAATAAAGAGCCGTCTTTGTGTGTGATCTGGCTCTATTGTCTCTAATTCTTGTCCAAATCTGTGTGTCTTCATTTGTGAGGACATTCCTTGTTCCTCTGAATAGGAACTTATTTTCGGTTCCGATGCCGGATGTTTCGGTACCGAAACCTTTTCGGCTGCCTTTTTCGGCTCCGACGAAACCTTTTTTACTTTTGGCGTAGTGCCCTCTCGGTGCCGACCCATTTCGGTGCCGCTGTCTCGATGCCGAATCTTCTCGGGCCCACTCTCTCGGGCCCGAGAATGCTGTGTGCCGGTATCTCGACCGGAGTCGGATGACTTCGACACCAGCTCGCCCTTTTTCGGTGTCGATGGACGGTCACCTATTTTTCGGGTTAAGCCATGGCCTGTTGGCGGTGGCGTCCCCTGGGCTTTAGCGGTCTACTCGTGAGTTCTTTGTTTCGACGTCTTACTCACGGTTTTCGGCGTTTTTTCGAGATCGATCTCCTCCAAGTCCGAATCCTGGGTGGAGAATGTTTCTTCCTCCTCCTCGAAACGCCCTTGTCCTGTCGGCGCCGACGCCATTTGCAGTCTTCTTGCTCGTCGGTCCCTGAGTGTCTTCCTGGACCGAAACGCTCGACAGGCCTCACAAGTATCCTCCTTGTGTTCTGGTGACAAGCACAAGTTACAGACCAGGTGTTGATCTGTATATGGATACTTGTTCTGGCATTTTGGACAGAAGCGGAATGGGGTCCGTTCCATCAGCCTTGAAGAGACACGTGGCCGGGCCGACCAGGCCCCGACGGGGATCGAAAAAAAAAACAAAGGGCCACCGGAGCTCTTCAAAAGTCGGTGTCGATCTGTAGTAACTAACCCGATACCGAACGCAAACAATACCGACGATTTTTCCGAGATTCTAACTAACTTTCCGACCCGAAACACGGAGCGAAAAGGAACACGTCCGAACCCGATGGCGGAAAAAAAACAATCTAAGATGGAGTCGACGCCCATGCGCAATGGAGTCGAAATGGGAGGAGTCCCTCGGTCTTGTGACTCGAAAAGACTTCTTCGAAGAAAAACAACTTATAACACTCCGAGCCCAACACCAGATGGCGGGATGTGCACAGCATGTGTATCTGCAGCTACACATGCCATCAAACATATATATATATATATATATATATATATATATATATATATATATATAGTAGCTTACAGACTTCCACGAATCAACTAGAACCTTTGAGGTAATGACATGCCGAGAGAGGGTGCTGTAAGAAAGGGGGGGGATACCTTACCTTTAGGGTTCCATGGAGCATCGTCTGTTGCTTTCTTTTTCTTTGGTCGAGATCCGAAGGCAGGGTCATCCTCGTCTGATTCCAGGGAGGGGTAAACTGAAAGGGAGGTATAACAGGGGATTACAAGAGTCGCCCACCTTTTGTGGGTGAATGGATACCGCCCCCCCCCACCCCTCTCCCCCCAAAGGTCCTCTATTTCTATTCACACTCTTCGGGAGTGAAGTCTGGTGTCTCTGCAAACTGCAGCATTTAGGACCAAGTAACGCAGAAATGACAGAGCGCGCAGAGGATCAATGCTCACCATATTCTGCATCTCTGAAACAGGTTCCCAGAGTCTCGTGCTCATCCAGACTGCCTTCGTCTTCATCGCTATCCATGCTGTGGTGCGCTGGCCGCTTCACCGGCCTCTTCCCAGGCCGCTCCATGACCTTCCGGCCGCCAGATCTACTCTTCGTTGGTGTGCCAAGGGAGACACTGCCACCGGCATTGACACCCCCGCTGCGCTCCTGCCCGGCGGCCCACCAGGCCTGGAGGCTGGAGGCTGCTGGAGAGGATGACGAGGACTGGAGGTTGGCCATGCACAGCATCCCCTGAATGGCCTCTTGTGTGCTGGGGGAGGCAGGAGCCTCGCTGGAGGGAGCGACAGAGATGGAACAGCAGTCATCTGCAGATTGCTTAGCAAAACAGCGGACAAAACCTATGTAGTTATAAAAATTTATATTCATGCAAAAACCCAAGTACTCATGGTGTCCACAGAAAGGCAACATTGCACTCCAGCTGCCAAAATTATACAGCCCAGTACCAGCAAAAGTATACTTCTCATGAACAGTAGTACAGCTCCCAAACACCCATTTGAACGTTGGTTTCATCACCTGTTTGCGTAATGTGTGACAGGTTTCCCCAGCCGAAAGATAATCAACAGAGTTACAAACAGCGCACCCTGCACAGTATCTCATGTGGTTGGTCAATTTAAAAAACCTCAAGAGAATGTTAAATCACAGAGGACAAGTGGCACATTATACTTCCGTCCTCTAGTTTGTTACTCTGGTTGTGGGGTAGTATGCATTATGAAAATCAGAGCCAGACTTTAACATCCATCACAAGCCTGACTGTGTGGGCCTGATACTGCTGGTGAATCTATGTGGGTCTGGTGCATCGGTCATGAGTCGGACAGTGTGTGGTGGACCCACCAGTTACAGGGCTGACTAGCCACACATGGTTGATCAGCCTCACTTTTTAAATGTCACGGAGAAAGAGGTCCTTCATGGTGTTCCTCTCAAGATTATATAAATTAAACAGACCAGAGTGACATTTGAAAAGGCACTGGGTAGGTCTGCTGCAGCATGCGGAATCCCCGTTTAAACAAACAGGGCCACTGTGGTGCAGGGTCCAGGCACAGTAGACGCGTCCACCGGCCACAATCCTGCGCTGTCTTAGCCAGTCTTCAGGAGCAACGGGGAATGTGGAAAAAGGCAGGGTCAAGCATTTAGTAGTCCAATTGCCGTAGGACTTAAACTGTAAAATACTGAAACATTGCACACCCTTATTCTCATAACCATAGTGCTCCTTGTGCAGCATGTGGAGAAGTGTGGCTCAATGGTTAGAGCGGCAGACCCTGAAGCAGAGATCTGGCTCAAGACCAGGGTTCAAGTCCCGCTTCGGCAGGTCTTGGGCTCAATTCCCCTTGACCAGATAATTCTCGCCTCGGTGCCTAATCTAATTCATGGGTCCCACTCTGCAACTCTGGGCAATAGCTTGCTTAATCTCCACAACGGCCCCAACAGCGCTTGGATGCCTGGCTTCACCCTGGGGGTGCTCAGGAGTGGGCGCCTCACAGGGAAAAGCCAGGAGGGGTTCCATAGCGGTATGAGTACAGCGCCTTGAGACCCTAACGGGTGAGTAGTGCGCTATACAAGTGCTAATTTACATTTTACATTTTATATGTAGGATCTACAATATCATATGGCTGTACTGGAGATGTGCGCTGTACTAAGCCCACCATACCCACGAAGGTCCCAATAACAAGCCAAACACAATGGTGTCCTCTGCAGAGTGGGCTTTCAACAACAAATGTGCTAAACGTTTTCTCGATCAAAGATATTCAAGGATGGCTTCAGTGGTATGGTTCCATTATTTTACAGGAGTAAAAAAGTTTTACAGAACCAGTTTCAAGGGTTCTTTTTTTAAACATCATCTATATGGATCGAAGCAGCCTCAATACCTTGACTTTCCCCCTTTTCGCCCTCCAAGAACTACATCTACCTTACGTTCATTTACACGACGGGCCTCAGAGTGCCTAACTGGTTTATATCCCACCAGAACAAAGCACCAGGCAGAGCCAATATGTATTCTTCAATGTGCACTGAGCACCTGCGTCATTCCATAGGCATGCGTTGGCATGGTGACCTAAGCATGCATAGGGAATGATGAACCTCCTCACCCAAATATAAAGGGGAAACGTAACCATCAACTAAATAAAAATACAGGTAAAGCAAAGAAACTAAGATCAGAAGAGGCAGAAACCGTTTTACTAACAAACAAATGAAAATGAAAATGTCACTTACCCAGTGTACATCTGTTCGTGGCATCAGTCGCTGAAGATTCACATGTTGTGCATAGCCCGCCATCTGGTGTTGGGTCGGAGTGTTACAAGTTGTTTTTCTTCGAAGAAGTCTTTCGAGTCACGGGACCGAGGGACTCCTCCTCTTTGTCTCCATTGCGCATGGGCGTCGACTCCATCTTCGTTGTTTTCCCCGCAGAGGGTGAGGTAGGAGTTGTTTGTTAGTAATAGTGCCCATGCAATGGAGTGAATAAGTATGAACCTAACTAAGATTTAATATATTTACAAATGTACAAAGTTGAAGCTAACTTCCAAACGGCTACAGGCTCCCGGGGAGGTGGGTGGGCACATGTGAATCTTCAGCGACTGATGCCACGAACAGATGTACACTGGGTAAGTGACATTTTCAGTTCAATGGCATCTGTCGCTGTAGATACACATGTTGTGCATAGACTAGTAAGCAGTTATCTCCCCAAAAGCGGTGGCTCAGCCTGTAGGAGTGGAAGTATTCTGAAATAAGGTTCTTAGTACGGCTTGACCTACTGTGGCTTGTTGTGCTGATAGCACGTCTACACAGTAGTGCTTGGTAAATGTGTGAGGCGTAGACCATGTGGCTGCCTTACATATTTCGTGCATTGGAATATTCCCTAGGAAGGCCATGGTAGCGCCTTTCTTTCTGGTTGAGTGTGCCCTTGGTGTAATGGGCAGTTGTCTTTTTGCTTTAAGGTAGCAGATTTGGATGCACTTAACTATCCATCTGGCTATACCCTGTTTCGAGATTGGGTTTCCTGCGTGAGGTTTTTGAAATGCAATAAACAGTTGTTTAGTTTTCCTGATGTTTTTAGTTCTGTCGATGTAGTACATTAGTGCTCTTTTGACGTCTAATGTATGTAGTGCCCTTTCAGCTATGGAATCTGGCTGTGGGAAGAACACTGGTAGCTCTACCGTTTGATTTAGGTGGAACGGTGAAATAACCTTTGGCAAAAATTTAGGATTGGTCCTTAGGACTACTTTATTTTTGTGTAGTTGGATAAAAGGTTCTTGTATTGTAAACGCCTGAATTTCACTTACTCTTCTTAGAGATGTGATGGCGATGAGAAATGCAACTTTCCAGGTTAGGAATTGTATTTCGCAAGAGTGCATAGGTTCAAAGGGTGGACCCATGAGTCTGGTTAAGACGATGTTAAGGTTCCACGAAGGAACGGGTGGTGTCCTTGGTGGTATAATTCTTTTGAGGCCTTCCATAAATGCTTTAATGACAGGTATCCTAAATAGTGAAGTTGAATGGGTAATCTGCAGGTATGCAGATATTGCTGCTAGGTGTATCTTAATGGAAGAGAAGGCCAGGTTCGTTTTTTGTAAGTGTAGTAAGTAACCCACTACATCTTTTGGAGATGCATGTAATGGTTGAATTTGAATATGATGGCAATAGCAAACAAATCTTTTCCATTTGCTTGCATAGCAGTGTCTAGTGGATGGTCTTCTGGCTTGCTTTATGACTTCCATACATTCTTGTGTGAGGTTTAAATGTCCGAATTCTAGGATTTCAGGAGCCAGATTGCTAGATTCAGCGATGCTGGGTTTGGATGCCTGATCTGTTGGTTGTGTTGCGTTAACAGATCTGGCCAGTTGGGCAACTTGACGTGGGATACTACTGATAGGTCTAGCAGTGTTGTGTACCATGGTTGCCTTGCCCACGTTGGTGCTATCAGTAGGAGTTTGAGTTTGTTTTGACTCAATTTGTTTACTAGATATGGAAGGAGAGGGAGAGGGGGAAAAGCGTACGCAAATATCCCTGACCAGTTCATCCATAGGGCATTGCCTTGAGACTGCCTGTGTGGGTATCTGGATGCGAAGTTTTGGCATTTTGCGTTCTCCTTCGTTGCAAATAAGTCTATTTGAGGTGTTCCCCAACGTTTGAAGTAAGTGTTTAGAATTTGGGGGTGAATTTCCCACTCGTGGACCTGTTGGTGATCTCGAGAGAGATTGTCTGCAAGTTGATTCTGGATCCCTGGAATAAACTGTGCTATTAGGCGAATGTGGTTGTGAATTGCCCATTGCCATATTTTTTGTGCCAGCAGGCACAGCTGTGTCGAGTGTGTCCCCCACTGTTTGTTTAGATAATACATTGTTGTCATGTTGTCTGTTTTGACAAGAATGTATTTGTGAGTTATGAGTGGTTGAAATGCTTTTAATGCTTGGAAAACTGCTAGTAGTTCGAGGTGATTTATATGCAGCTTTCTTTGATGTACGTCCCATTGTCCTTGTATGCTGTGGTGATTGAGGTGTGCTCCCCACCCTGTCATGGAAGCATCTGTTATTACGTATTGTGGCAGTGGGTCTTGGAAAGGCCGCCCTTTGTTTAAATTTATGTTGTTCCACCATAGAAGCGAGAGGTATGTTAGGCGGTCTATCAACACCAGATCTAGAAGCTGACCCTGTGCTTGAGACCATTGTGATGCTAGGCACTGTTGTAAGGGCCACATGTGCAACCTTGCGTGTGGGACAATGGCTATGCATGAGGACATCATGCCTAGTAGTTGTAATATCATCTTCGCTTGTATTTTTTGTGTTGGATACATGCGTTGTATAATCTTTTGGAAATTTTGAACCCTTTGTGGACTTGGAGTGGCTATTCCCTTTGTTGTATCTATTGTGGCACCTAGATATTGTTGTACCTTGCACGGCAGAATGTGTGATTTTGCATAGTTGATGGTGAAACCGAGTATGTAGGGGGTTTGCATGACTTGATCTGTGTGGTGCGAGCACCTTGTCAGTGAGTCGGTTTTGATTAGCCAGTCGTCTAGATACGGGAATACGTGTATTTGCTGCCTTCTGATGTGTGCAGCCACTACTGCTAGGCACTCTGTGAAGACGCTTGGTGCAGTTGTTAAACCGAAGGGCAATACCTTGAATTGGTAATGTATTCCTTTGAATACAAACCTGAGGTATTTCCTGTGCGACTGATGTATTGGTATGTGGAAATACGCGTCTTTGAGATCTAAGGTTGTCATGTAGTCCTGTTGCTTTAGCAATGGTAACACCTCTTGTAGCGTGACCATGTGAAAGTGTTCTGATTTGATGTAGGTGTTTAGTGTTCTGAGGTCTAGGATTGGTCTCAGTGTTTTGTCCTTTTTTGGTATTAGGAAGTACAGGGAATAAACTCCTGTGTTTATTTGTGTCTTTGGTACTAGTTCTATTGCGTTCTTTTGCAATAATGCTTGAACTTCTGTTTCCAGAAGGTCTGAATGTTGTTTTGATAAATTCTGTGCTTTTGGTGGTATGTTTGGAGGGATTTGTAGAAATTCTATGCAATAACCATGTTGGATAATTGCTAAGACCCAAGTGTCTGTAGTTATTTCCTCCCATGCTTGGTAATACTGACCTATTCTTCCCCCCACTGGTGTTGTGTGGAGGGGGTGAGTGACGTCTGAGTCACTGCTTAGTTGTAGGGGTTTTGGGGCTTTGAAATTTTCCCCTATTCCTAGGGAATTGTCCTCTGTGTTGGCCCCGAAAGCCTCCCCTCTGGTACTGTCCCTGGTAGCTGGACGGTGTTGTCTGTGAGGTGCTGGCTTGTGTGGCCTGACCCCGAAACCCCCCTCTAAAGGTTGTCTTGCGGAAGGTGCTGTAAGTGCCTCTGCTCTGCGGGGAGTAGAGTGCGCCCATGGCTTTAGCAGTGTCAGTGTCCTTTTTGAGTTTTTCAATCGCCGTGTCCACTTCTGGTCCGAACAGTTGTTTCTCATTGAATGGCATATTGAGCACTGCCTGCTGTATCTCTGGTTTAAAACCAGACGTTCGTAGCCATGCGTGCCTTCTGATAGTCACAGATGTGTTAATTGTTCTTGCAGCTGTGTCCGCTGCATCCATAGAGGAGCGTATCTGATTATTAGATATGTTCTGTCCTTCCTCAACCACCTGTTTCGCCCTCTTTTGTAGCTCTTTGGGTAGATGCTCAATGAGGTGTTGCATCTCGTCCCAATGGGCTCTGTCATAGCGCGCAAGTAGTGCCTGAGAGTTAGCGATGCGCCACTGGTTTGCAGCTTGTACTGAGACTCTCTTTCCGGCTGCATCGAACTTGCGGCTCTCTTTATCTGGGGGCGGTGCATCCCCAGATGTGTGGGAGTTGTCTCTCTTGCGAGCTGCTCCTACTACGACGGAATCTGGTGGCAGCTGTGAGCTGATGAAAACAGGGTCTGTGGGAGGTGCTTTATATTTCTTTTCCACTCTTGGTGTTATTGCTCTACTCTTGACCGGCTCCTTGAAGATTTCCTTTGCGTGCCGAAGCATTCCTGGGAGCATAGGCAGGCTTTGGTAGGAGCTATAGGTGGAGGAGAGGGTGTTGAATAAGAAGTCATACTCAACTGGTTCCGAGTGTAGGGACACGTTGTGGAACTCTGCTGCTCTAGCCACCACTTGTGAGTATGCTGTGCTATCTTCCGGTGGTGAGGGCTTTGTAGGGTACGCCTCTGGACTGTTGTCCGACACTGGGGCGTCGTATAAGTCCCAAGCGTCTTGGTCCTGATCACCTTGGCTCATGGTGGTGTGAGCCGGGGAATGTGATGGAGTTTGTGCCGGTGAAACGTTAGTTACAGGTGGAGGAGAGGGTGGCGGAGTTACCTTTTGAGAGGGTGGCGGAGTTACCTTTTTCACCATTTTTGTTTGTGGTGCTTGGTATGATTGAAACTCCAGTCTCCTTTTTCTCCTAATAGGGGGAAGGGTGCTTATTTTCCCTGTTCCTTCCTGTATAAAAATACGTTTCTGAGTGTAGTCCACCTGGGTGGATTGCAACTCTTCCTCAAATCTATGCTTTCGCATCTGAGAGGACAGTGATTGCTCCTCTGAATAGGAACCGGTAGGTGGGTCGGTTGCGGGTTGTTTTTGCACCGAAACCCTGTCTGTACTCTTTTTCGGCTCCGAAGTGACCTTCTTTTTCGGAGTCGAACCCTCTCGGCGTCGATCTAGCTCGATGACGCTGTCTCTGCGTCGAGCAGTTTCGGCTCCGATATCTCGGCGTCGATGTTTTTCAACAGCACTTTCTCGGTCCCGAGAAGGCTGTGCGCCGGTGTCTCGACCGGAGTCGGACGATCTCGGCACCATTTCGGCCTTTTTCGGTGCTGATGGTCGGTCACCGAATTTATGGGTCGAGCCATGGCCTGGTGGCAGTGGCGTCCCCTGGGCCTTGTCACTTTTCTTGTGTGCTGGCTTCAACGTCTTACTCACAGTTCTTTGGTCGTCGAATTCTTCGGAGTCCGAATCATTGATCGAGAAGGTTTCTTCTTCCTCTTGATCCTCGAACTCTCGGTGAGCTGTCGGCGTGGACGCCATCTGCAGTCTTCTGGCTCGACGGTCACGGAGTGTTTTTCGGGACCGGAACGCACGACAGGCCTCGCAAGTCTCTTCACTGTGCTCAGGCGACAGGCACAGGTTACAGACCAAATGTGTGTCTGTATACGGGTATTTGTTGTGGCATTTAGGACAGAAACGGAACGGGGTCCATTCCATCAGCGTTGTTTTACACGCGGTCGGGCCGACCAGGCCCCGAAGGGGGATCGAAAACTACCCCGAAGGGTACCGGAGCTCTTCACTCTTCGATTCGGTGTCGATTCTAACTAAGCCGATCCCGAACGCAACAATACCGACGTAATTTTTCCGATATTTAGCTAACTTTCCGTTCCGAAACCCGGAGCGAAAGGAACACGTCCGAACCCGATGGCGGAAAGAAAACAAATCGAAGATGGAGTCGACGCCCATGCGCAATGGAGACAAAGAGGAGGAGTCCCTCGGTCCCGTGACTCGAAAGACTTCTTCGAAGAAAAACAACTTGTAACACTCCGACCCAACACCAGATGGCGGGCTATGCACAACATGTGTATCTACAGCGTCAGATGCCATCGAACATATTGTTTAACTGCCTCAAACAGAGATAAGGGTGTCGCAGTCCAAGAACCACTTGTAATCACAAATCCTCTTTAGACTGCAGAGAAAGGACAATCAAGCTGAGCTATCTCATCTCTCCCCTATCACCCCCACTTCGTCCACCAGGGGACCTCTAGGAAGTTTGATCCCTAATTATGTAGAGACACAAATAAAGAGGATGGGATCTGCCTAGAACTCTAACACAAGGTAAGACATCCTGGGAGCAACGCTGTTTGAAAGTTGGTGTGCGAGCCCCCCATAAGAGCACATTCCAAGGACAGATCAGACTACACTAATACAAGGTAAGACATCCTGAGAGCCACGCCGTTAGAAAGTTGGTGTGCGAGCCCCCCGCCCCCCTCCATAAGCGTACATTCCAAGGAAGGATCAGACTCTGTGCCTCGCAAGAGGCTGAACATGCCCTGCTCGCTTTGATTTCAAAACAATCCCATATAACGGGATCTACCTCTCACTGCTCACCGCTGGTGAAACTTATGATGCCAGAACACCAAGTAAGAGTACTTAATACCCCTTAAGGGCTCTGGGCCACGCTGCTCACCCTGGAGATCAGATGACACTAGTTATAATAGATGCATGTCACACAGCCCAGAATGAAGATTCTATTTGTGGGCGTTCTTTTGTTTTTTCATCCTGAACATGCTCTAACCACTGAGAAATTATATCTTTATGTGTAACTAAGTGTTTTGTTACAGCATTTATTTGCATATTTGTATGACCTCACTCAACATCTTAAAATAGTTTTATAAAGAAAGGTAAATTAGGCCACAGAGGCTTGCATTCAATGCCAAGACAACTGAGCATCAAAGTTTGATTTAACATTTAATGTTTTCTAAAGGGTTGATAAGTGCATACTGAATAGTCTGCTCCCTGAAAAAGCAAAAAACAAGACAAGCTGGTTACAGAAACACAGAGAACACGCAAAGTAGGCCAGAAGTGAAAAACTGAAGTAAAGGATTATGGAACGGAAAAATTCTAATAGACAAATCCGTCTCCAGGTCTTACCCAAGAGCTGCGTAATCTGGCCCGCCCACCTGCCGGCTGGCCTTGAGCAGATCGAGGATGCCTCCAGCGCCTGTGCTGGCTCCCAGTTTCTGGGTCATCATGTTGTCCAGCTCCTCATCTGTTGTGTAGTCGTCCTGGAAAACAACAAACAAGGAAATGCAACACAAACAAGTGGAGGTACTGTGAGATCTAAGGTATACAGACAGAAACCACCCCTCATTTCGCCCAAACAAATCCCCCCCATTACAAATTCACTGCTTCTCACCGTCAGACAGGTAATGCTCTCTCTAGTGGGAACTCTATATGACTGCAGATCCATCACCTTGTGAATACTCCCCAGGTGTCAAACTGGATCTGGAAACCTAAAAAGCAGTAATCCTGCATGCCACTAGGTGGCATCACATGGTCCCGGCGCTAGCCACTAGGTGGCATCATGTGATCCTGGTGCGGTATCCTTCCACTCCGGAGGTGACAGACCAACATACAAACAAAACCCTTGCACCGATTCAGCTTCTTTCAAAGGCCAGTCTGCACTCGCAGAAGCAGAGCTCATCAAAGTATAAGACCAGTATTCAGATCTCTAGATTAAGACCTTTTTAGATTAAAACTGTGTCAATTCCACCAAAAGTGAATGTGGGAGGGCGGTGAGGAACCTGTGGTTAAAGTATCCAACAGACAGAGCTTTATCAAAGGTAATTAACTTGTACTTTTGTTGGATACTTCTAACTGCAGATTTCAAACCTTGTGAATAGATACCAAAGCAGTACCACCCCATACCACCCCATATAGTGGGTCTGTGATATGGCTCAGACCAAAAAGCACTGCAGGACTAAATGGGCATCTTGCCCGACCAGACGGACCATCCAAGACAAAGCTTAGTGAATGTGTACACTGATGCCAACACAACAGCCTGACAGATATAGAGGACAGACCCTCCACGCACCAGCATAGTAGTAGCAACTTTGGCTCCAGTGGAATGAGCCTGTAAGAAAATAATTGTTTTTGGCATGGTTGCCCCCACTTTTTGCCTGCTTCTCAGTGTGTTTAGACTGTTTTCACTGGGATCCTGTTAACCAGGACCCCAATGATTGTGCTCTCACCACTAAATTTGGTTGCTTTGGTAACCTTAACACCCCACAATTGGCATACTGGTGTAACCCTGTAAGTCCCTAGTATATGGGACTTAGGTACCCAGGGGTCCTCCATGGGCTGCAGCATGTATTATGCCACCCATTGGAGTCCATGCAAACTATGTCTGCAGGCCCGCCATTGCAGCCTTCGTGAAAACGTGCATGCATCCTTTCACTGCTGGTCACTGCACCAGGTCACTGTAAGTCAGCCCTATGGTAGGCCCTTCTAGCCCAAAGTGCATGGTGCGGATACCAGAGTGTCAGGGCACCACAGCATGAGTAGAGAAGCCCCTACAAACTCAAGTTCAAATGCACTGGACTTTGTAAGTGCAGGGAAGCCATAATTCCCCATGTACTGGCCACAGGTCCAACTACATAATGTTAACTCCAAACATAGGCATGTTCAGAATCAAATATGTCAGAATCATACCCTAATACTGATACCAGTATTAATAGCATGATTCCATGCACTCTGGGGGGTTATTAGAGGACCTGCTCCTACCAGTCTTCCAGGGTTTGCGAGCAGTCCATGCTTCTGAAGTCCCTCAGACAGGTTTCTGCCCGCCTGCTGCTTAACCAGCACAGGCGGAGGACGGATTTCCTGTGGGAGAGGGAGGCAAAACCTTCTCTCTTGTAAATAGGTGTTATATAACTGGGAGGGGTAGCCTCCCCACGCCATCAGCTTGCTTTAAAGAGCACATTTCGTGCCTTCCTTGCATAATCCAGTTTGCACCAGTCCAGGGACTTCCAGTTCCTGCTCTGGCACGAAACCACACAAAGGAAAGGGGAGTGACCACTCCCCTGCCCATCACCACCCCAGGGTGGTGCCCAAAGCTCTTCCAAGGGGTCACTTGATTCTGCCAGCTTGGAAACAAGATGTGCTGAGACCCCTGGGAGCATCTGGTCGGTCAGGACAGGTGAGTGATGACAGTGACCCCCTCTGATAGGTGATCACCCTGCCGAGTGATCAAACCTCCCGTTAGGGCTATTTAGGGACTCCCTTGTAGGTAGGTCCCCAGATTCGGCATGCAAGACTACACCAGGCCTCCTCTACATCAGCCTCTTCTGCACTTCACAGGAACCAAACAAGCCTGTAATTCCTGAGAAGCCCTCGCCTTGCAACATTGTTTCTTCGGCTCCTTCTAGTAATGGCAACATTTCCAAGGCTGTGCATCCTCTGGGGTCTGCAAGACTTCAGCTGCACCAAAGAAGCAAGAAAAAAATCTCCCTTGGAATGAAGACGTCACGTCCCTGCATCAGCAGGCACCTAAGGAAACATCGTCCAGCAGCTCGGATCTGCTCTCCATAAGAACTGTGTGGATCCCCCAACACAGGTGGTGGTTCTGAGTGGTCCCCTTGATCCTCTCTCCCTGCTCTCCAATTTGGGAAACGGTGAGCCCTTGCCTCTCCTTGCAGGACAGTACCCCTGTACACTGCGACTATTGTAGCAACCAAGGCTTGTTGACTCCTGCTCCAAGGGATCTTCAGGCTCCAAGTAGCCCTGGCCCCCTGCACTTCATCCTTGCAAGGACAGTTTCTCCTCTGCTGCTCCAGTGACGTGGTACTCCTCTCCAGGTGTGCTGACTGGGCCTCACTGCATCTTCCAGTGCCTGCTGCTATTGGGTTACCTGTAGGGGCAGAGACTGCTTCTGCTCACTCTCCCAACTGCTGAGGGTCAGCCCAGAACCCCCTCCAAGGGTCGCTTGTCCTGAACCTTGCCTGTCCTCTTCTTCTCTGCAAATCCTCTTCTGCCCAGATTTGCATTTGCCAAGGCTTGTTGTGGTCCGCCCCATCACTAACCATCTGCAACCTGGCAAACGATGTGGGAAATCTTATGCACTAATCCAATGACTTCCCTGCAGCTCCCGGGCTCCACGGCTGATCATCATCTTCTCTTTTTGCCCCTGATCTTCTTCCACAGAAGGGTGGGTAGTGGCTTCTGCCCTGCCTGGACACTCCTGTGTGGACTGGAGTCTGGCCCCTTCTCTTGAAGGTCCTCTTCTTTCAGAATCCACCGTTGGGTTCCACTGGACTGTTCCTGGTCTTGCAATCTTCCTTTTCCAAGTTCCCTTGTTAGTCCTTGGGAGACCAGGTAACTTACCTCTGCCCTCCTGGGCGCTGGGGGCCACCTAGGTACTCACCTCTTGGGGTCCAGAGTTCTACCAGCTTCCCTCTAACTACTCCATATCCTTGGGTGGGGAGCTTCACTTTGCATTCCACTATTTTAGTATATAGTTTGCCCCCCTGCTCCCATAGGGCCCTAACTATTTTCTGCTGTTTCTTGCCAATGCTTGTTGTTTCTAATATGCTAATTCCTAATAATTACCAAGTATACATAGTATGTACTTACTTCCAGTTGGGAGACTGCCTTTAAGTAATCTAGTTTACAGCTACTGTAATAAAGTACCTTTATTTTTGTAACACTGAGTGGTTCCTTTCATGTGTGATAAGTTGCTGTGTGACTACAGTGGTATTGCAAGTGCTTTACACTCCTCCTAGATAAGTCTTGGCTGCTCACCACAGCTACCACTGGAGAGCCCTGGCTTCGTAGGCTCTGTCTCACTCACTAATAGGGATTGCCTGGACCTGGTATGAGACTCAAACACCATAGATGTCCACCACACACCAGGCCAGCTTTCTACAGAGCCCTCAATCCTTTTGGAGGCAGCTTCGCAATTAACGGCTAGCAAATTTTAATACAGGGATCTAGCCAGCTAGAGACATTTTTTTCTTGTCAGCCTTGTCCTTCTGTGTTCCTGGCAAGGCTGCAAAGAGTTAATCATCCACCTTCTGGTACCCGGTAAGATCAATGTAGAAACTGAAGGTTCTTATGTAGTACAAAACAATGGAGTCTCCCCTCCTTTTTCAAGAGGCGTGGCAGGGCAAGGAAAGTCGGAAGGGAAACAATTACCGATCCATGTCAGGCAGGCTTCTATTTTCAGCAGAACTGCAGCTAGAGTTCTTAGCACCATTTCGTCTGAAAAAAAATGTGATGTAAGGTGGCTGGGCAGAGAAAGCCTGCAGTTCACTCGCGAAAGAAGCTGATGTTATTACGATCAGAAAAGCTGTTTTCGCTGTCTAAAGATGTGGTGGCCAACCGTGCATTGGCTCAAAAGGAGCACATATCAGAAAATAAGAACCAAACTCATGTCCACTGTAGCATCGCAAAGGGCTTCGACAGGAACTTATGTGGTAAACCTTTAGAAAACCTCATTAAAAGAAGTAATTTGAACAATGAATTCTGATCCAGTAATCGTACAAGTCACAACAAATAGCCTTTTACAGTGCCAAGTGCAAGGCCTTGCTGGGCGAAAGATAAAACAAATAACATGTCTGACCCATCGCAGGCCAAACAGTCAGTCTGGCAACCCCCTGTAAACCAATAAGGGTTGCCAATACTATCTGCATAGTGTTCCCTACATTGGAACTCTAGATAGCCAGCTTCCTACAACACAGAAACCCAAACACTGCACAAAGCATTCTGAGAAGTCATCCGGATCATCACATTTGGTAGACAGAATACAAAAGTGAAAATTATAAATACGAATAAGTGGTCATGCATCTGCTCACAGCATTGAAGAATTATTCTAAAATCATACGTCTTTAAGGTGATTTAGGCTGCAGAAAAAAAGACCCAACACGCCCACATTCCTACCTCAACGTCGAACTCTAGTTCACCAGGCTCGCGGATGCGGTTGGGATCCGAGCATGGTTTAGCACGCGGCAGTTTTCGTGGGAACTCTGCAAGTAAAATAAAAAAAGACAAAAGCACTCAGAAAAGGAAATGTTGCACACACTATGTTGCACAGAGACCAACTTTGAGGTGGGATTCTGGGACATTTAGGAGTTAGGTGTTTTGAAAATTGTGTTAGCAACTGTTTCTGCAACATTTGTTCTATTATAGGGTTCAGTTCGGGAACAGAGGGCCAACCTCCTTGGTTCCCCCCATAACCCCTTCTACTAAGATTGCTTACGTTGCCCATTCCCAGTGTTCAAATAGGACTCCTCCTAATGTGCCTCATCACTTCCCACAAAGGTCCCTTCCCCCATCAGCTCCCTTTTGAGAATCTGGTTATTAGGAGGGGATGTGTCGCGGGTAAGAGGGTCAGAGGGTTCATCCCCAGGGTGCGAAGCTGGATGGAAAAGAGGTTGCAGGGTGCTGTGAAATAAGAATCAAGGTGCACAGTAGACAAATATGCCACTCACCACCCACGTCTGCTTAGAAAACAAGTGTGACAGACCCAAGGGGTGCTAGAATGACACTGCCATGGACTCTGGCTGGGGCAGAGAGGGTAGCCCTTAACCTTGAAGGCTCATCATTCTCCTGGTTAAGTGCAGTGCATGGCAGAAGATGCATCAACAGTAACAGGGACGAGTGCTCAGCCAGCAGCACACGCACGTCAAAGCAATCTTTCCATCATCATTCTGCACACGTCCGATCACTGTGTGGCTAGCACGCTCATTCTGAACATAGGTAAGAACAACAAACATCGATCAGTCGGATAAGACAATCCACACATACTTGGAAGCTTCTTCCTCGGGGATGGGACCTTCTTCTCCTTCCGCGGCGTCTCATCGATCTGAAGGTCCTCCTCGGAATCCAGGTCAATGCCATCCACAAAGCAAGCGCTGTGCTGAAGGAGCTTGGACTTGTGCGAATGCTTGGTCTTCTGTCGTTTGGAAGAAATGAGGGTCCTCTTATTACTGAAAGAGAGGAATAGAGGAAGTGAAACGTTCCTCCCAGGCAGCAACAACTACATGACCATCCCGTGACCCCAGCAGAACCCAGAAAGAGTAAAGGATGACTAACATATCATTGAAGTGACCAGGGTCGTCCTCTGGAACAATCAGGTTCCCAGGGTAGCTATGACTTAATGCTGCAAGTAAACAAATGAAGGAGGCTTGGAAATTACCGATTTCCTGTCGTACGATTGGGCTTCCAACCTAGACTTTATCAGTGACCAATGAAACAGAGCAACTGTGGATAATGGGCCGACATACTCGATTAATTTCCTCTATGGGGCGCTTGACTGTGCGGGCACCTTCAGCAACTACGGTGGCGACTGTGGCATGGAGAGATAGCCCAAACATGATGGTTAGTCTAATAAAACAGGCAATGGAGAGAACCTTTTGGGAGTGATCATTTTAGTTGTGGCACTAGAGGGGTTCCGTCAATAGGACTCACTTGGTGGGTCTACCATAGAAAGAGTTCTCTCACACAGATAATTATATGACATCCTTTGATGACCTACAAAAAAAAAAAATGTAGGGTCCTACAGTCCTAGTCCTTTCATTATCTACATCTCTGCCATGCACTGTCGCCTAACTGAACACTTCAACTCCTGGGGTTTAGTCTTTTCAAGCAAATCTAACAGGTCTGGCATTGCCAGACAAGAAAATATATCTGAAATATGGGCTTTAACTGTACATATACCAGAAATCTTTGCTGTCTTCAGGGAGGCAAGTCTTGGCTCTACGGAAAATGCACATTTGCAGTTAGTACTGCTGGACCAAAGGGAAACTGCTGCCTCTTCCCCAACTCACACTTAATTAACTGAAGTATCTTTGTCTTATATATTTCACAAGACCAAGTCTGTAGAATGGGAAGAGTCTCTTCCACTCCCTGTGCGTGATATGCCAGACTGAGGAGGGGCACTTTCTCCACATGGAAAGAACTGTGGGTTTACTAGGGGGCTTTTGAGGGGGTTGTGGGAAGGGCTCTGTTGGACATTATAGGTTACCAAAGTGCTCCAACTCTCTTGCAAGCATTTCAACACTCTTGATGACCTATACTGGGGTAGATACAATTGAGAATTTGTTGGTTTGGGTCCCCTCATCACCAAAAGGGATGCATCTTAATAACGGAGTGGTATCACAGCTCAGAGTTACTCTAAGCGGAAAGCAGAAGTGTGGGAAAAATCCTTGAAAGGCCCATATACGAAGCCCACAGTGATAGGCTGAATGTATTGTTTACCTGGAACCCTTTTCGACAAAACCAATTACTTGGCTGTAACTATATGTCACTAAGAGTTATAAACTAATAATTGGGGACTATCTATAAGAGCTTTAGGAAATGCCACAGTTATGTTGTTGCTCAACTTGTTTGGTTTATTAAAAATGTCAACAGGTAATACAAAAAGTAATTGAGAGTAGGCCAAATCTAGTCCCTAAAAACAGACTGTTACACTTTTTCAGATGTGGCCTGGAAGTAGGTACACTGTAGCCTCAGCAGGAGAGATGTGCTGAGGTCTTTAGCATGAAAGATCGCCCCAAAGCCTTCACTGCAACTGAGGGAAGTTCAGGAAGAGGGATAGGGATGGTATCCTGGGGATTCTAAAGTAGCACTGGAAGAACACAGACTTATCAGGCTTAACCCGGATGCTGACACTCACGGCACCTCTCACCAGGACGCAGCCTAACGAGCTTAGTGGGAGATGGAGCAGCTAGCACACTCCTACCAAGACCCGCTGACTCTGAAGTAGATCCTTTTAGTGGAGGTCTAACTCACACCAAGGTTCACACCCTCCACAGGAGACTTGAGAGCGAGCCTCACTTTGACCTGACTGTCAGTGATGAGTCTCCTACACATGAAAAGGCACCCATTCGTCCCCCTATGTCTGGTCGCCCATCTCTTCCATCATCACTTACATCCCTCCGCCACAAGAGGACACAGCCAACTACAAACAAAGATTGGAGTGCACACTGTGCTTGGTCATTGGGGATTTCAAAACAAAACGAGGCACACTGGAATTACAAAATTCTGCAGCCGCACTGCTTTCCATATAATTATGGCTATGCCACATTTACCACCTCCTCCATCACGTGCTGCATAAATCTGCAGATTTTAACAACAGATTTTTCCTACCTTGTAAGAAATTGGGTTATTACTAATGTAAGATGTGAGGCCTGCACAAGTAATGGGCCCAATCCCTCCTCAATGGAACCAAACGCCCCATCGTAGCGTGTGACGTTCAGGGCAGCAGAGCAGTCCACGGCCCGCTCGAAGGAGCGGCGGGATAGTTAATCACAATTCGCTGGCAGGGGATAATAACGCCCAATAAGAGACAGTGCAGTCAGTGCCTTTTATTTGAAAATGAAAAGTACATTTATTACACACACACTAATAAATCCTATGAATGTATTTACAAATATCTGCAACAGGCAGACAGAATGGCCTTTGGTGACATTCTGAAGGCACATTTGACACCTATGGGCCATGACCCAACCCTAACCCCCCCCCCCACCAAAACCACGGTACCTCCTCCCCCTACCTACACCAGATAGAACATCACAATATTTCCGGGGGGTGGGAAGGGGGCGCACTTTAAATAAAGCAAACCAATTGGCCTAGTCAAAGGTTACCACATCAATATACAAGGCAAGCCTACTGGCTTTGTCAAGGGATCATAACATTGAAATACCAATAACGACATGCAAAAAATCACCATTAGATCACTGAAATCAATAATCAAGTTTAACTGTAATTATTATTGTCAACAAAGCAACATGATATGCATGTCTTTGTTTGGGCCACATAACATGCAGCCAGAGAACCAACCATTAGGGCTCCCTGCACTCCCAGCCAACAGAGCAAATGTCCCAGCCTTAGGAATACATCCTTTCATCTGCAAGACATACTGTTCATTTTTGTCCAGTTGCTCGGGGGGGGGGGCTTGGCTCCTAAACCCCCAAACACCTCCAAAATCATGTTATTGGTGCCCATGCACTCATGGGGGCCACAGGACGAAGGAGAACTTATGGAAACCAAGCCCTGCAAGGCAGTATAGGGCACGCCAGGCCAGATGGAAGCCAATATGCGATTAAAGTCTTCCCAGCCCAGGCTGTGGATTCGATAAGTCTGCTTAGCACTGCATTTTTAAAATGTTTTGTTTCCTTTTGGGTGTCCAGGTCCCACCAGGGACCCCCTCAGGTGGTAATGGTTGGTGGGAGTTGTGGTGGGCCCCAAGGCCACGTGACCCCCAGCCAGCTCCTCATACTCACATGCACCTCTGGTGCAGCACAGAAGCTGGCATCTTTGTTTCGGCTTCTCCTGTGGTGGGCCGAGCTTATCTCCTGCTCCCATCGGTAGTGGGAGCAGCAGTGCATGGCTGGGCCCCACCTGCTGTCCCAAGTCACAAGCATGAGGCGTGGGGAAGTGATCCTATGCTCTGCATGCCTTGCTGACCTGTCTTCATTGGTCTGGGCCCCAGGGAGGGGGTCCCATGGCCTGCCGTCAATGCACAGGCCCCAGATGGGTTCCCCGGGCCCAAGGGAGTCTAGGAAGGGGACTCTTCCCCCCCTCCCCCACCCCACACGTCCCCTTCCCTGATCTCAAAGTAAATAAAAGCACTGCATCGTCTCCAGGGGCTTGGCCCTTGATGCCCTGCTGGGTATGTCCTGACGTGGGCCCCACGCCTGCTGTACCACTGGAATCAAGCTATACCTGGCTAAAGACCCCTTACTTGGGCAAAACCGGACCAAGATTGCTTGTGTTCCAGTTCAGGGAGAACCTAACCTGGCAGTTCAAACTGTACTGCTCCCATGGCTGATTTGTGTATGACTGGGTCCAAACTGAGATGACGTGGTGAGCAAAATAACGATGGCCTGGAATTCGGCACAACTAATTACAAGTAGCTGAGATTAATTCGAGCATTCCATCCATCATTTTTTTTTTTATACTTTAGCTTTCTAAAAGTGGCATTCCTAAAATAATAATTTAAAAATTAAATCCTCCTTAAACGCACAATTGAAAGGAGTGAAATAAATATGTTTCTAGCTGCTTACAATCTGAATTTAGCCTTTAATACTTGTAAGAATGTAGCCCAATGTTTCCCCAGGGCAGCACCAGCCTTGCTACAATGGAGATTGTTTTGGGGATGCTTCACTGCATGGACACACTCAACATTAAATTCTGCGCATCCTACTTTAAAAAATCCACACCCTGACTTTATGGGAAATGAGGTAGAGATATGGGTGACCTATTAATATTTAAAAGGAACTTTATGCCTATGAAGACGGATGCTTTGACAGGTCAAACTTGTTTTTTTTAAAAACCCTACCTATTACCTATGTTCAATCCCAGGCTGCACACGCCTGTGGTCTCAGGTGCAGCCTGCACTCATGGGTACACACCTGTGCACGTGTTAACGTGTAACCAGCCCAGTGCCCCTTACCCTACTTGCATCGCGGAGGCCATAAATTAAAAACAGCCACTGGTGCTAAACACCTGCAATCCAATTTACTATGAAATTACTGGGGGTGAGACTCCTGTATGGAGACTTGCCTACAATAAAAGGTTCAAAAACTGGGAAACCTAAAATAAAAAAAGCCTGGTGTGCTAAATGGACAGAACCAATTTGCCACATACCTCAAACGGGTTAAAAGTTACTAAAAATGTCTCAATACGTGCTTCCTCACAGTAGAAGGCCCTTTGCAGAAGCTGACTGGTCATCTTTCAGTTGCTTATTGCTGTATTTGGTTGTTAAACTGGTACTAATGAAGTGAAATCTTTGCAAGACAGTGTTACCAGGAGTTTAAAAAAACAAAATAATAAAAACAAAACAAAGAAAGAAGTAATACTATCACAAAATGTGCCACATTATTCCGCACAATATGCCTTTTCTTGTTCCATAATATCGTCAACCCCCACATAATATGGTCCTACCCTGCTGCATACTTCCAGTGGCTCTGAACAAGACCGTCACCTGGGCTCCACTTACCCGGCAGATTTGCCATTAGAAAGGACCAGCTTCAGGCGGCTCTCTGCCAAGCTAGGATCCAGTGCAAAGTTGTCCTCTATGCCCTCCAGGAAAGAGCTGGGGATGTCGTACTGCAAAGAGCAGAGAAACACCAGTCAGATGGCAATCACAAGCTGCATGTAACCACTACTCATCAACAGAAATAGAGGTGAGCACAGAGGGGACCGAATCTAACAGTTCGGAGCAGGGGAACACGAGAATCTGCAGCAGCAAACCGATCATCAATGCTTTTCACAAGAGTACTGTGGCTTTCTGAAAGTCACTCTCCTATAAGGCCTGTGGCATGAAGGGGTTAATGAGCAACTAAGAGATTAAAGTATAGTCACTGAAGGGGGGGGTGGGGGAATGGTGTAGAAGGGGGGTAGTGTCAAGGAAGTAGGGGACAAGAGCAGTTATCTACAGAAAAGGCACCAGCCAGAGGGTTAGACCAAAAACCTAACAGAATAGGGCCTGAATGTATCAGTGGTAAAGGTTTGCAGCACAAACATAACTAATGTTTTTCAAACACTTATGTGGGAAGCAGCAGCTGGAAACCCACACACCTCCTTCTTCAGGGAGCCACTTTCCTTCAAGGCTTGCAGCTCCAAGGGGCCGAGGAGCTCCAGATCAAGTCGCTTAGGGATCAAAGATGTTCCCTCCCGGGGCTTTCGCCCACGCTTCATCAACTCCTTGGACATTAAAACCTGACTCTTGCTGCCCGACCCAGTCAACAGCAGCACTGGCTTGGATGGTGAGACAGCACTGGTTGGAGGGCTCCTCTTGAGTCCGAAGGGGCTGCCGGTCTTCCCAATGTTCTGCTGGAAGATATCCTGTGAAAGCAAGAGGAGCAAGCTTCAATTCACTAACATGTTCATCTTACAACCCAACAACCACCCTGTTACCTCCGGTCACAGTCTGCTGCAAAGGATCTCCCTATCCCACTGTGTCAGACAGGACGCAACACCCAAAGCCCAACCCCTAATCAGGCACACTCCATCTAGCTTTGTATGGGAGCAGTCACAATGTGATCAGAGATTGTGCTGGGGTGAGGGGAGGATAGAAATTGTGGTCCAGCAAGACCCAAGGACTGTGCATTAAACAAAACTAACTGCAGCAGGGTCCGAAAACTTCAAAACAATGAACTGCGAAACAAGTGAAATTCAGCACATGGGTCAGATTAGCATAGTTTAGAAGTCTTTTCCGACAGGCCACCAACTGTCACATTTAGGCAAAGAAGTAGGATGTTGCAAGGCGCAGTCTATGGTCTGTTCTCTGAAAACATAAGTGATCGAGGAACTTCACTGAATCAAACAAAACCAGCGTAGAAAGGACAATAAACCCGCTCCTGCAGACTGAAGGACTCTTTATCCATAGCAAGCCCTGCACCCTTGCCCAAGAGCTGCAACTGTTTTGTTTTTTTCCTTTAGTGTGCTGAGGACCGGTAATAACCAGCAGGGCCTGGCCGAGCTGATCAAATGGATAAGTAAACGTCACCCTTGCATATCTGTTTCTCACCTGAAGGTTGATACTTATTTACTGGAAGAGATGTCATGTAGCACACGGAGCTTTAACTGACTGGGCTCCCCGATTCCAGAGGGAGGATATTTCACATGCCAAGTGGTCACTCACTCAAACAGGAAGTAAAAATGGGATGAAAGATTTTGTCTAAAAACAAAACAATGTAATAAAGTGCCACCATTACAGGCAGCATGCCAGCTTTATCAGAGTATCATGGAGGCAATAACTAAAGTTAACAGACAAAATAGGCAGGGAACTCTTATACTGGAGTATTTATAGAACTAGCTTTGTTACGTGCTGGTTAGAGATGCCAGTGAAAGCACAGTGCATCCCAATAAACCCAAATGTTCCAAGAGGCTTTTAGGTAGAGAGATGAGAAGTGAATAAAACCTGTCACCCAACTCTTATGACTTACACAACCTTACACAAAGTCAAACCCAGCTACTCAGTCGTAGATTGTCCATTTCCTTTAACCAGAGATGGCGTGTAAGATGTCCTGCCTTCGCAATCGAAGATGGAATGGAATTATTTCAACAAAGTTGCACAGAGAACAGTCGTGGTATCTGGATCACATGGGCTTGTTGCTAAGCAAACGGACATTATATTTACAAGCACCATTTCACATTTAGTCACTTCTGTAGAGGCCATTCACATTCACGGCAGTTGGTGGTCTTAACAAGTTTCGGTCTTTCAAATCAAAGGGCTCTTCTCCAGGGCAGAAATGCCTTTAAAGGTATCTGGTTATTCTTTGGTCAAAGCATCCGTTTAGCCACTCTTTAGCAAGGAAACAATACAACTGCTTCTGTTGCTTAAATTTTTGTTTCATGTTTTGATGTTCAACTGGTGGGTCCAAGAATTAACTATGATGATCAGTCTAGCAGTTGATTATTAAAAGATGTACAGTAGATGTTAATTAACATACATAGTTTTATCAACAGCAGAATAGTCAAATTTAAATAAACAATAAATGTGCCATGGGGGAGAGAGGGCACCGGGATCCTTGTGATATGTTTTTTCACATGGTCCGTTTAGACTGATCACATGGCATGTTGCTGGGAAATAGTTGGAAAAAGGACCAAAGAAATATTCGAAAAAAGTACATTAGCAGTGCCTTGAGGTACAGTTATATCTTTTCAGATCAGTAAAGGAACAGGCTCAACCACACAGCTCTCTGGACTGGACACCAGTATAAAGCAAAAGCTGAAAAACGGGTTTAATAACTCAAATACAGATTGCATGGCCTTGTGCAGATAATCTGTGGGCACCCCTTCTGATACGCTGAACTTTAGCATCACGTTTTGGCCAGAGGTTGCTGTGGCTTGCCCCCACCGCCCCCTCAGAGCCCCTGCTGCTCCCCCCAACGATTCCTATTATCTAGACTCCATTGCAGAGTGCATATGTGCAGGTCACTTACTTCCACCAGGCGGATCTCCTTGGCGAGGTCCTTGATGAGCTGCATGGTTTTAATTGTTTCCGGGATCTCCTCCTCATGGTCTGCTAATGCCTGGAAATGCAGCAGACATTACACTCAGCAACTTAGAAGTAGGCACACTGGTCACTTTAAAACAATGGGGTTTGTCAGCCCCTAGGAATGGAGAGATTTAAAAAAAAACCTGCACATGCATTCAAGGAGGCACGTGTGAGACTAAACATAAAACCCGGCAGTATTATGAATGAGACACGTTGATCACGTTAAAGTGGCAGGGCTTGTGAGCAGCTCCCATGGGAGCGCACACTGTAAAACCCTTGTGTATGCACGTGGCAGCATAAAATACTCAGCAGCACTTTGCAGCGGCCACTGCAGCTTCGTGATTGTGATGGACTAGGCTACAAGAAGGATGTGTCAATATTGGGGAACTGTTCAGAAGCAAGCAATACCCTCATCAATCAAGGCTCTAGATGCAGGAGTGCATCTGTAGAAAGACACCGGTGACACCCATGAGTGGGCACGATCCTCTTCTGATTAAGGCTCTTGTAACATCTGTTAACCTAGATTTAGGGCTCCTGGTTTTATGGTATTTTTTGGGACATTTTGGTCTGTATTTATCGATTTTTATTTTGTGTTTAGTGTACAAGTGAAGCAGCAGAGGGTATATTTCCATTTTATTTAACTGATTAATATGTACTCATTTGCATGTCTAACATGTTTTAGCTGTTTACAGAAGAATACAGTCACCCAAAAACATTTGCTTTGCAGAACAGCGTAAACAGCTTTAGAGCATCCCTTTTCCAAGCTTCACTAAGAAATATTTGTTCTTTTTTAAATTCCCTACCTGTCTATCTCCACAGATACTGACCTGGCACTAGTCATTGACAGAAGAGAGAAACACTCAAAGACGACAAATTGTTTTTTTTCAAACTTAAAAATAAATACAGACAGGAAATCACTGATTTTTTTAAAATGTATTTCTCCGGAAATATTAGTTATGGAAAACTGGGAGTCCTAGTCATAATGTTTGTAAAGCACACGGCTGCCCACGACACCAGGTGTCCTGGCACTAGAAAAAAATTATTGATACATGCCATAAAAAGAATGCAGAAAGGAAAACAGGGCTTTTAGAAGAGCAAGGTCTTTAGCTTTTTTCTTGGAGGCGTGAAAAGTTGCTCTCCTGTTGATGTATCTGTACATAAATACACGTCTGTGAACAGCACTGTTCATACCCAGGTTCTACAGCTGTTCGTGCTACAGAAGATCTGATGAGGCGTTAGCCTCTCTCCCAGCCCTGGCTCTACACACAACGGTGTGCCCGTCAATCAAACCACCTGCCAAGCTGTGAGCTAGACTAACGTCTCTTTAGACTTGGGTGAAACTGTGGCTAATATGCTTGTAAAGCCACCAGGGAGCACTCACCTCTTTCTTAGTCCAGGCTCTGAAGGCCATGTTTAAAGCTTTGGCTCCGTGCACCAGGTATGAAGCTGGGTGTCGACGGTTCTCCCGCAGACCTGGACATGGAGAGAAGCGAAAGGAATGACGTGCCACAACAGAATAATTAAAAGGAGGGGGGGGGGGGACATGGGAGAACAATCACAGGAGCAGTGTGGCATGACACAGGTATGGTTGGCATTGAGGCAGAAGGAAATTGTTGGCAACTTCAGAGGCAGCAAAACTGTGTAGTAAAATCAGAAAGTGGCTTTTTGTTTTGTTTCACTTGTGAATAACAACCCTTTTAGTTTAAGAAATCTCTTGAAGGTATAAATGGCCCAACCACTGAAAATCTAATAACTTTTGGTACTTTGGAGTTTTCGGACAGCCAGATTAAGAAAATGAGAGGAATATGCTATTCAGTCTCAAATCAGAGCCCCGTACCTGTCCACGGATTGACTAATTGGCAACAATCTTGACAAAATCTCAGACAGCAGACTATGGCCCGCATTTAGATCTCCGCGGATAGGATACTCCATCACAAACAAGACAGATATCTCATCTGCAGTAATACGATCTCCATAGAATATAATTGGATATTAATACAGCGGATGGAATATCCATCACGTTTGTGACCGAGTATTTCCCTCCGCCAAGATCTAAATCAGGCCCAAAGTGTGGTGTGTAAAGATAACCACCACCGGCGCCTGGATAGCAGCATACAACAGTAACCAGAACAACAAAGGCTCAAAGTGACACAGGTGGCACCAGACATGCGGGAGATCAGGAACTGCTGTTGACTGCACAGAAAGTTACCCTGAAGTGAGAAGTAATGAAAATGTCACTTACCCAGTGTACATCTGTTCGTGGCATCAGTCGCAGTAGATTCGCATGTTCTGCAATAGCTCGCCATCTGGTGTTGGGCCGGAGTGTTACAAGTTGTTTTTCTTCGAAGAAGTCTTTCGAGTCACGGGACCGAGTGACTCCTCCTTTTGTCTCCATTGCGCATGGGCGTTGACTCCATCCTCGATTGTTTTTCCCCGCAGAGGGTGAGGTAGGAGTTGAATTGTAGTAATAGTGCCCATGCAATGGAGTGACTAAGTATGCACTTATTTAAGGTTGAGATGATACATATATAAATAATTGAAGGTAACTTCCAAACTGCTACAGGCTCCCGGGGAGGCGGGTGGGCACATGCGAATCTACTGCGACTGATGCCACGAACAGATGTACACTGGGTAAGTGACATTTTCAGTTCGATGGCATCTGTCGCTGTAGATACGCATGTTCTGCAATAGACTAGTAAGCAGTTATTTCCCCAAAAGCGGTGGATCAGCCTGTAGGAGTGGAAGTAGTCTGAAATAATGTCCTTAATACAGCTTGACCTACTGTGGCTTGTTGTGCGGATAACACGTCTACACAGTAGTGCTTGGTGAATGTGTGAGGCGTAGACCATGTGGCTGCCTTACATATTTCTTGCATTGGGATGTTTCCTAGAAAGGCCATGGTAGCACCTTTCTTTCTGGTTGAGTGTGCCCTTGGTGTAATGGGCAGCTGTCGTTTAGCTTTAAGGTAGCAGATTTGGATGCATTTAACTATCCATCTGGCTATACCTTGTTTTGAAATTGGGTTTCCTGCATGAGGTTTTTGAAATGCAATAAAGAGTTGTTTAGTCTTTCTGATGTTCTTTGTTCTGTCAATGTAATACATTAATGCTCTTTTGACATCTAATGTATGTAGTGCCCTTTCAGCTACGGTATCTGGCTGTGGAAAGAACACCGGAAGTTCCACTGTTTGATTTAGATGGAACGGTGAAATAACCTTTGGCAAAAATTTAGGATTGGTCCTTAGGACGACTTTATTTTTGTGTAGTTGTATAAAAGGTTCCTGTATAGTAAACGCCTGAATCTCGCTTACTCTTCTCAGGGAAGTAATGGCGATGAGAAATGCCACCTTCCAGGTTAGGAACTGTATGTCGCAGGAGTGCATGGGTTCAAAAGGTGGACCCATAAGTCTAGTTAGGACAACATTTAGGTTCCATGAAGGAACAGGTAGTGTTCTTGGTGGTATAATTCTCCTAAGGCCCTCCATGAATGCTTTAATGACTGGTATTTTATATAGGGAAGTTGAATAGGTAGTCTGCAGGTATGCAGATATTGCTGCAAGGTGAATCTTAATGGAAGAGAAAGCTAGGTTAGATTTTTGTAAGTGAAGCAAGTAACCCACTACATGTTCTGGAGTTGTGTGTAATGGTTGTATTTGATTAATATGGCAGTAGCAAACAAACCTCTTCCATTTACTTGCATAGCAGTGCCTGGTGGATGGCCTTCTTGCTTGTTTTATGACTTCCATACATTCTTGGGTAAGTTGTAAGTGCCCGAATTCTAGGATTTCAGGAGCCAGATTGCTAGATTCAGCGATGCTGGATCTGGGTGTCTGATCTTTTGGTTGTGCTGTGTCAACAGATCTGGCCTGTTGGGCAATTTGATGCAGGGTACCACTGATAGGTCTAGCAGCGTTGTGTACCAGGGTTGCCTTGCCCAAGTTGGTGCTATCAATATGAGTTTGAGTTTGCTTTGACTGAGTTTGTTTACCAGGTAAGGAAGGAGAGGGAGAGGAGGAAAAGCGTAAGCAAATATCCCTGACCAGTTCATCCATAGGGCATTGCCTTGGGATTGTTTGTGTGGGTATCTGGATGCGAAGTTTTGGCATTTTGCGTTCTCCCTTGTCGCAAACAAGTCTATCTGAGGTGTTCCCCAGAGTTTGAAATAAGTGTTCAGTATTTGGGGGTGAATTTCCCATTCGTGGACCTGTTGGTGATCTCGAGAGAGATTGTCTGCGAGTTGATTTTGTATCCCTGGTATAAACTGTGCAATTAGGCGAATTTGGTTGTGAATTGCCCAATGCCAAATTTTTTGTGCTAACATGCTTAACTGCGTGGAGTGCGTCCCTCCCTGCTTGTTTAGATAATACATTGTTGTCATGTTGTCTGTTTTGACGAGAATGTATTTGTGAACTATTATTGGTTGGAAAGCTTTTAGTGCTTGAAAAACTGCAAGAAGTTCTAGGTGATTGATATGCAGTTTTGTTTGATGTACGTTCCATTGTCCTTGTATGCTGTGTTGATCGAGGTGTGCTCCCCACCCTGTCATGGAAGCATCTGTTGTTATTACGTATTGTGGCACTGGGTCTTGAAAAGGCCGCCCCTTGTTTAAATTTATGTTGTTCCACCACAGAAGCGAGAGGTAAGTTTGGCGGTCTATTAACACCAGATCTAGAAGGTGACCCTGTGCTTGAGACCACTGTGATGCTAGGCATTGTTGTAAGGGCCTCATGTGCAGTCTTGCGTTTGGGACAATGGCTATGCATGATGACATCATGCCTAGGAGTTGTAATACCATCTTTGCTTGTATCTTTTGTGTTGGATACATGCGTTGTATGATGGTGTTGAAATTTTGAATTCTTTGTGGACTTGGAGTGGCTACTCCTTTTGATGTGTCTATTATGGCTCCCAGGTATTGTTGTACCTTGCGTGGCCGAATCTTGGATTTTGTGAAATTGACGGTGAACCCTAGTTTGAAGAGGGTTTGTATGATATGATTTGTGTGATTTGAGCACTCTATTAACGAATGGGCCTTGATTAGCCAGTCGTCTAGATATGGGAACACATGTATTTGCTGCCTTCTGATGTGTGCAGCGACTACCGCTAGACATTTGGTAAAGACTCTTGGTGCGGTTGTTAATCCGAAAGGCAGTACCTTGAATTGGTAATGTATTCCTTTGAATACAAACCTTAGGTATTTCCTGTGCGATGGGTGAATTGGTATATGGAAATAAGCATCCTTGAGGTCTAAAGTTGCCATGTAGTCGTGCAGCTTTAGCAATGGCAACACTTCTTGTAGTGTGACCATGTGGAAGTGGTCTGATTTGATGAAAGTGTTGACTACTCTGAGGTCTAGGATTGGTCTCAGTGTTTTGTCCTTCTTTGGTATCAGAAAGTACAGTGAGTAAACTCCTGTGTTTATTTGTGTGTTTGGCACTAATTCGATTGCATTCTTTTGCAATAGTGCCTGCACTTCTATCTCTAGGAGATTGGAATGGTGTGTTGTTAAATTTTGTGCTTTTGGTGGTATGTTTGGAGGGAACTGTAGAAATTCTATGCAGTAACCATGTTGGATAATTGCTAGAACCCAAGTGTCTGTAGTGATTTTCTCCCATGCTCTGTAATAATGACCTATTCGTCCCCCCACTGGTGTTGTGTGGAGGGGGTGAGTGACATGTGAGTCACTGTTTAGTAGTAGGGGTTTTGGGGCTTTGGAATCTTCCTCTATTTCTAGGGAATTGCCCTCCTCTATATTGTCCCCGAAAACCTCCTCTATACTGTCCTTGGTAACTGGACGGTGTGGCTTGTGAGGTGCTGGCTTGTGTGCTTTGACCCCGAAACCCCCCTCGAAAGGGCGTTTTACGGAATGAGCTGTAATTCCCTCTGCTCTGCGGGGAGTAGAGTGCGCCCATGGCTTTGGCAGTGTCCGTATCTTTTTTGAGTTTCTCAATCGCTGTGTCCACTTCTGGACCGAACAGTTCTTTTTCATTAAAAGGCATATTGAGAACTGCTTGTTGAATCTCTGGTTTAAATCCAGACGTTCGGAGCCATGCATGCCTTCTGATAGTTACAGATGTATTAATTGTCCGTGCAGCTGTATCTGCAGCGTCCATGGAGGAGCGGATCTGGTTGTTGGAGATGGCCTGTCCCTCCTCAACCACTTGTTTTGCCCTATTTTGGAAGTCTTTGGGCAGATGTTCAATGAGATGTTGCATCTCGTCCCAGTGGGCTCTGTCATAGCGCGCAAGTAGTGCCTGGGAGTTCGCGATGCGCCACTGGTTTGCAGCTTGTGCTGCGACTCTTTTACCAGCTGCATCAAACTTGCGGCTTTCTTTATCTGGGGGTGGTGCATCTCCAGATGTGTGAGAGTTGGCCCTTTTCCTAGCTGCTCCTACAACAACAGAGTCTGGTGGCAGCTGTGTTGTGATGAAAGCCGGGTCTGTAGGAGGCGGCTTATACTTTTTTTCCACCCTTGGTGTGATTGCCCTACTTTTGACCGGGTCCTTAAATATGTCTTTTGCGTGCCGGAGCATACCAGGGAGCATAGGCAGGCTTTGGTAGGAGCTGTGGGTGGAGGAGAGTGTGTTGAACAGGAAATCATCCTCGACCTGTTCTGAGTGGAGGCTTACGTTGTGAAATTGTGCTGCTCTAGCCACCACCTGAGAGTACGCGGTGCTGTCTTCTGGTGGAGATGGTTTTGTAGGGTATGCCTCTGGGCTGTTATCTGACACTGGGGCGTCGTATAGGTCCCATGCGTCCTGGTCTTGGTCACCCTGGCTCATGGTGGTGTGAGCTGGGGAGTGTGATGGCGTTTGTGCTGGTGAAACGTTAATCACGGGCGGAGGAGAGGGTGGTGGTGTAACTCTTTTCACCACTTTTGGTTGTGGTGCTTGTTCCGTCTGGAACTCCAACCTTCTCTTTCTCCTAATGGGGGGAAGGGTGCTTATTTTTCCTGTCCCCTGCTGAATGAAGATACGCTTTTGCGTATGGTCCGCATCAGTTGCTTGTAGCTCTTCCTCAAACCTATGCTTCTGCATTTGGGAGGTTAGCGAGTGCTCTTCTGTATAAGAGCCTGAAGCTGGGTCGCTTGCAGTTTGTTTCGGCGTCGAAACTGTGTCTGCGTGTTTTTTCGGCTCCGAGGTGACTTTTTTCCTTTTCGGGGCCGAAACCTCTCGGCGTCGATCTGTTTCGGTGCCGCTGTCTCGGCGTCGAGCCGTGTCCACACCGGCATCTCGGTGTCGAGGCTTGTCTCCAGCACTTTCTCGGTCCCGAGAAGGCTGCGTGCCGGTGTCTCGACCGGAGTCGGACGATCTCGGCACTGTTTGGGCCTTTTTCGGTGCCGACGGTCGGTCACCGATTTTATGGGTTGAGCCATGGCCTGGTGGCAGTGGCGTCCCCTGGGCCTTGTAAATGTTTCTTTGTGTGGTTTTCGACGTCTTACTCACGGTTTGTGTATCGTCGAATCCTTCGGAGTCTGAGTCTTGGATCGAGAAGGTACCTTCCTCTTCCTGTTCCTCGAACTCCCGTCGGGCTGTCGGTGCGGACGCCATTTGAAGTCTTCTGGCTCGACGGTCTCGGAGTGTTTTTCGGGACCGGAACGCACGACAGGCCTCGCAGGTGTCTTCGCTGTGCTCAGGTGACAGGCACAGGTTGCAGACCAAGTGTTGGTCTGTGTAGGGGTATTTATTGTGGCATTTGGGGCAGAAACGGAACGGGGTCCGTTCCATCGGCGTTCTTCAGCACGCGGTCGGGCCGACCAGGCCCGACGGAGGATCGAAAAATTACCCCGAAGGGCACCGGAGCTCTTCGATCTTCGATGCGGTGTTGAATGTAAGTATGCCGATCCCGAACGCAACAATACCGACGAAAATCTTCCGAAATTAACTATTTTTTCTGTTCCGAAACTCGGAGCGACAGGAACACGTCCGAACCCGATGGCGGAAAAAAAACAATCGAGGATGGAGTCAACGCCCATGCGCAATGGAGACAAAAGGAGGAGTCACTCGGTCCCGTGACTCGAAAGACTTCTTCGAAGAAAAACAACTTGTAACACTCCGGCCCAACACCAGATGGCGAGCTATTGCAGAACATGCGTATCTACAGCGACAGATGCCATCGAACAGTTATTTTCATCACTTAGTAGCAGCAGGTGGAGCACCACTACACTGGTAGACACACTTTTTTGGGGTGACTGTTAGCTCCACATCACCAACCTCATCTAAAATAAATAGCCATTGCTTCAATTTTCTTTTGGTAACTGCATCAGAAAGGAAAAAGTACACTCCGCTTTAGAACTGAACATCCTGGGGGCTCCCTTTAGACCATGCAAGACTCCAAAACACTGAAGTTACCACCAAGGAGTGTCTTTCATGAGACTTTCTACACAACTTTGCTTATGACGAACAGCACATGCTGTTCGGCTCTCGCAACCTCATGCAAAAGAAACAGTTTCCTTTGCTGCCGAACTGTGCCTGTTCTGCCTTTCTCTTCTTAGTGTGTGTGGTGGAAAAGAAGAGAGGACTGCAAAGGGTGTCTTCTGTGAAGATGGTTTTCACAAGTTGGTCTACACATGGCAGTTCCACCACACTGCTGCTATGCTTGTTAATTATCAACAGAATACAACGAATGCCAATATAAAAATTAAAGGAAAGTCCATGCACAAACTATTTTCCATCTTAAGTGTGAGGTACCACAGCATCCTTTGATATTTATTCGTAGCCCACAGCCTTATCTCTAAAAAAAACAACCCAAGGACCAAACGTGTGTAAAAGACCCCAACCCAAGGACCAAACGTGTGTGAAAGACCCCAACAGGTGGTAAGTCGCTAGTGTAGGGATAAATTCTCCAGTTGAAAGAAAAAAAAAGTTCTTGCATGCAGCACAAGTAGCCTTTATAAAGAGAGCAGATTGGGGAGGTTAAGAATTCCCCAGCGTGAAAGCACCCTTAAGTAACATGCAGTTACTGGGGGATTTTCTTGGGGTTACTGGACATCAATTGGGTACCCAGTTTCTGAAACCTTGCTGATCCAGTACCTTTTAACACTCTTGTCTCTCCAGGTAGCAAGGATGAACAGTCAAAAGTGTTCCCCAAGAAGGAGCATGGAGTTACAACCTCTGAATGCAGGGTGACATTGTAAATGTACAAAAGAGAACAATATTTACAGGTACGCAAAAATTGTGCACTGCACACCATAAGATATTAATGTCAAAAGCTAGCTCCTAGCACCTCCTGGACCGGAGTCACTCATACAAATGCTGCTGTGGCTGCCTGGCATTTACAGACGCAGGGTACACTTTAGTGTAACACTGAGCCCTGCAGCCCTTGTTATTCTATTGGGGGAACTGCTGGTGGGGCCAGGGAACCGCAGTGATTGCGGAGTCATGACTAAAAGCTCTCTTCTATATATTTCCACAGAATTACTTTGAAGGGGAAGTTAACTGCTCGTAAGTCTCAGTGGCAATGATTTAATTGTTTATGATACCGAGAAATATGCTGTAGTAATGCACCTGCTAGGAAAACCCAAAGATGCTCTAGAAACCAAAAGGAATTAGTAGTCCTCCCTTTCCTGCAAGGAAACCATTATTTATGAGGTGGCCCATTGTTGTCTTGGGTTATCCAGCGTTTGGTCAGTGATGTCCAGTAGTGGACAGTTACTGGAGTCTAAGCCGAGTAGCCTTCTGGCCACAGGACAGGGAGAGCTGCAAGTCAAGCTGCCCGTTCACACTGGATGACCCTAGATAATGAGTTAAGAGGGTCAGGACAGGCTCACCATTCTCAGCTTGAAAGCAATGGAACCGCTCCTGGATCCAGAGCTAGCTTTGTTCGGTATTGCTGGATAGACTCTTGTTACGGGGGAGATGCAGTCCTCTCACTGCTGCCCTAGACACTTCTGCCGGCACGTGGGCTTCGGAAGCTAGTGAAGCAAGTTACTCAACCCGACAAGGGCACTTCAGCTTTTTAGGAGAAAGACAGTTCTTCCTTTCAGACCAAAAGCAAAGTGGTTCTGCAGACTTAGTTTATCACTGGGGTCGAGCGCAGACATGGTTCCTCTTGCAATGTAAAGCAGGAGCACCTTGGTTTTGAGACAAAGTACTGGCTGGGAGGAGAGGACGGGAGCAGTATTTATCTTCATTTGAGGTCAGATTTAGCCAAAGTCAGGTTCTGGCTTCTTGGGTGACCCTCCAACCTTGAAGGCGCGTTCTCAAAGAAAGATGGGGTGTGCCTGAACACTAGAAAAGCCATCACACAGTTTGTTCGACAGATTCTAGCACTTGTCACAAGTACCTAATGTAGTATCATAACATGCAAATAATGATGCTTTTTCTAGAGTCCTGCATTCTCCAACTGCCCGCGTCTCCTAAAGCATCCTCTATATTTACACACTCCAGCAAGAAAAACTGAACTTTACAGAGAATCTGACTTTTGTCGTTATAATACACTTAGGGTAAAGAGAAGTAGTGTGGGGATTCGTTTCACAGTGTGCAAGTGTCGTGAGTAAGGATTATCCAAACCTGAACCAACTGACTGATTAGAGGGAGTCGATGTGTTTCTCCCAGTCAAAAATGCTTGAAGGACTCACATGGTTGGTCTTCAGCAAGAAACTAGGAAGGCTGGCATCAGGGCTAATGCTTCACAATGGCTTCTCTTCAAAACCCTCTGCGCTTAGAGGTGGCTGGACTGTTTTGCACTCATAAACAGCACCATTTATTCTTCCAGGACAGAAGTCTCCAACAGTTCTATCGTGGGCGACCAGTGTCGTAGGACTCTTATCATGGAGAGAAGATGCTGGTTTCGGCAGCAGCACTGCAGCATGTAGGTGACTGAGTCAGTCCCACAGCACCTGCAGCTGTCGGCCTAACCCTTTTGGCTAGCTAGCAGCAACTCACCCAAACCTAGAAAGTAAAGGTGATCTGTGGCGGCCTGTCGCATGAGACTCTGACTCCCCAGGAAGTCGTGGTTGGCAGACCCTGGCCCTTTCTCTTGTTTGCACAAGTCTAACACAAGCAAAGGCAGACAAAAGATGCACAACAGTTTTCAATGCATTTATTGAGAAGACTGTAATCTATGATAAAATATATGAGCTGCGATTTTTAGGAGGATGAAACATATGACAGATCCGTGACCACGACTGAGAAACAAATTATCAATCCCAGCATATTGGAATAAGTACGTGCCTACAGATCCCTACCTACACCTTTAGCATCTACATTAGAGCGTATCAGTGATAGCCCCTCTCTGCCCATATTAGTCCTTGAAAGGTATACCTGCCCCCATACCTGAAGAAAGGGGTCTGCCCGTCGTCTCCTCAGTTGGCTGTAGAGACAGGGCTGAGGTCAGCAAAATTGCAGTGAAGTGGAACACAGTATAGGATAGCTTCTCTGCCTGCAATGACCTCTCCAACCTTCTTTGGCCTGTGTGATGTTTTTATAACAAAACGTGTTGTGTTCTGAGAACAGGCCTGACGTGGCAATGCGTCTCCGTGTCGAAGGCTGGCTCCGCACACTTGTGGAGGCAATACTAGATAAACTATCATGTACAGCCTTGGGCAGAGGCACACAGTAAAATGATGTGCAAAAGGACCTAATAACAATACTTTCTAAAAATAGCAGTTGATTCGAAAAATAAAACATCTCTGCTAAAAGTAAGCCATGCTAAAATGAATTAGAATGAATGACACGAAGCATGTAACCAGGTAAAAGGGCACAAGGCAGAGGCCTAAGCTGAAATAAGTGTGCCCAAGCAAGTTGCTAAAATGAAACCACAACACCAATAGCTCGTAGGCTGCCAATGAGTAGCTCATACACGTTAAAATGCCTGTCAGCTTGTTTAAAAAAAAAAAACATACAGCTGCCCACCTGCTTGAGCAATACTTTAAACACTGAGGCCCAGTTCTGTTAGACGTGAGAAGTGGAGAATGCAGGAAAATGCACCCCACCCGCTTGTATAAAAAAAATAAAAAAAATAATGAATATATATATATATATATATATATATATATATATATATATATATATATATATATATATTTTGATAGCTCTCCTTTCTTTCTACAGCTCCTCTTGTATTTCATGTGTTCTTTTCTTTTTCCTCTCTATCTTTTCATTCTCTTCTTTTTCCATTTGATTTTCTCCCCTCGTTTGCTCTTTTCTTTCTTCCTATTTTTTTTGCGATTTTCTTGTTCAGTTATTTCTTCCCCTTTCTTTCTTGTTCTTCCGCTACTTCTTTTTAACTTTACGCTTTTGTACTCTCCCTTTTCTTTCCTTTTGCTCTTTCTTACTTTAGCTCCTCCATCTTCTTTCTCAATCTTTAACTCCTAACGACCTCTTATCTTGCTAGCTTGCTCTTTACTTCTTAAGTACTTCATTGTTTTATTTCACTGTCTGTTTTCTTACTTTTTTGTTTCTTTTTCATCCTATTCGTATTTCTTTTGCTCCTTTCTCTTTTTCCTTTTTCCATTTTTTCTGCTTATTTATTTATCTGGTTCTATCCTGCCTTTTCTCGTGTGCTCTCCCGGTATCAGATAGTTTCTCCTTTTCTTTTTATATCCTTTCCTCCTTTCTTCCTCTTTCCTTTGGCACTCTTTAGCTACCTGTTGTTTTTTTCCTATTTTTCCTTGTTCTCAACTCTGTCATTCTCTTTCCTTCTATTTCACTATATCCCTTCCTTGCTTTTTCTCCTTTCTCTCACTTTTTCCCTTTCGCGTACTCTCCCATCGATACCCGCCTCCAGTCTGAGATTCAGAACAGGCCTTTTGTCTCTAATTTCAATTAGCTCATCTGAGGGATCAGTCACTGGCCTTGAACGTCTGACAAAAGAAATACATGAAAGCACACAAACAAATGTCACCCAAGAAATGTATTAGTGCAACAAATACCAGTGCAGAAGCCAGGAACAAGTGACCCCTGGGAAAGACATGCAAAATAAAAGAGACATAGAAGGAGCTCCCACCTCTGAAAGTGTCCAGTAAGTGCTTTCCCACATACCAACAGATGGTCTCAAAATTGGGGAATTTGAAGAGCTCAGCTGTATGCAGTCTCTTCTCAATCTCGTAGGCTCTGCAGGATAGAAGAAAAAGGCAGATCAGACACCAATACAGGAAAAAGCAGCACATATAGAGTCGGTGGAGAATGTACGGACTAAGTGGACAAGAGACTTGGGGGACACAAGCAGCGGTGATGGGCACATGGTCTTGGGCAATAAAGGACTGGGGAAAACACACAACTTCACAGAACAGAAGAAGATTACCAGAAAGGCCAAAAGAACCCCCCTTTGTTTAGTTTCCAAGAATGCAGCAGACTATTACCCTTCATTTGCAACCAGAACTTCGCACATCAGAAGAAAGTGAGAGGTCAACAACAATATCCTCTAGTTCTCTTTGTAGCTTCCTACCCAAAAGCACTGACATGGCAGCATGCATGAATGAGGGTAGCATTCAGAAACCTTGACTCCCCAAGCTTCACAATACTCTCCTGACCCCAATACTCACTTAAGTTGCATGTCGATGTTGAGACTGTGCAGAAAGTTGCCTCCGAAAGCCAGACACTCAACCGGTGTAAGAACAGCATGAATCCAACCTATGAATCAATAAGGGAGGGATTATTCACACATGAAGATATCTGAAGCAGGCGTCTGAGAAGGCACGAACCACATGCTGCCTCAAAAAACAAAAACACCTGTTGCAGCTTTTCTACTGGGCAGATTTCCCGCATACAATAAAGAGCTCTTTCCAGGAAGCCTTCTCCTCTCTTCCATAAGCTGATGAATCTTGATGGAGGGGGTTTAGGGAGGAGGGCACAATCCTGCTCTGAGGTGTCTCAGCTATTGAGTCTAGCAGGCCGTAAGCAGATGTAATTCTGTCCCCACCTTGTACTGAGATCTTGCATGTCTGTAGCTCTACCGGAGATCTTTCAAATGGGAAACTGTTCCCTAGGTCCGGAGACTGAAGGCAAGGAAAAGGTACACCCTATGCAAAATACCTTCTTAGCAATATAACCTGTAAAAGCTGCTGGAGCTCAGCCGAAGTGGTCAGTGGAAGCCACCCAGCTTCATGGGTCCCATAGTTCCACTACCTCCATAGTTTCAGCATCGACAAACCAGCCTCAGGCCATATACTTGTCGGTTCTGAAAAGCACCTAGCACTGCTTCTCTAGTGGCACCGACCCAAACTACACCCTGATCACAAATTCTGAGTAGCACAAAGTGCAGATCACACACCTGTAGGGATAAAGAGAGTCTGACCCTGCTTCACGGAGCACCTGTAGCACTTGTCCACCTGATCACCGAAGAACATCTCGTTCTGGTTGGAGGAGCTGCTCCAACATTCAAACAGGGCCAGGTTGGCTGTTGTGGGACGGATAAGGTAAAATATCTTCTCGCCCTGGAACAGAGAGAGGGATGCCAAAGATCAGGAATGAGGCAGAGATGTTAACTGCCGTCAGCCCTCAAAGTGCAAAACACATTGCAGCAAATACCTTTAGTACGTGGTACCAGACGGAGGTCCCCCCAAAGTCAATGTGGAAGTCTGTGTAGCTGTCCTTAACCCCCATCAGGCAGTACTTCTGCACATTTGGCCTCTCAAACACAGACTCCTCAGGCCAAAGGTTCTCCACCCAAGAGAGTTTCCGGACAATCTTTGGGGTTTCCACCAGATTGGTCAGTCTGCAGGTTATCGAGTTATCGAAAAAGAAAGGTGCAAAAGAAGAAAATTACATTAGTCTATTACCTCAAAGGACCAGCACAGGAGACTGTCTACGGAGTGAGAAGTATACAAATGAGAATCATTTAAATAATCAAAGCAACATCTATTCCAAGAACAGCCCATTGTTCAATATCCCATATACATTAACCAATGAACCTGCCTTCAACATGAAGGGCCCAACAGTCACATTTAATTACTACGTACTCCACTACATACGGGGAGTTGGGACTGGCAGTACCTAGTTTCCGAGAACTCCAAGCTGATGACGTTCAGCACTTTCTCTCTGCTGGGACTGTTGTAATACTTAACAAAGTCGCCCAGTTTCATCTTGCAGTCTGCCTGCCGCGTCACATCAATCACGTCGATTTCTCGGTCCGCTCCTAGGTAGTAAAACATGAAGGACAAATCGACCAATGAGATGTAGCAAGAGTGGTGCGACATAAGCATGAGACTACATAGACTCGGTATGGAAACTACACCAACAGAACCCGGAACACAACGAGGGCCACTTGATTAACATCTTTAACTACATGCAAACTAAGTTATAACGTTCCACATCAGTGAAGTGCTCGACTTTGCAACCTTATACACCTACAACACGCTCGCCTTTTTCACGTTTCATGACAGTTATGGGCTCTTTTTTCAATATTTTGCAACAGTGCAACATGGCTGTCAGTTGTTTTATAATGTTTTCATTGCCTGACCAAGTTTTTTTTGTCCTCTCTACGATTCTTTCGCTTTGCACCCCATGGATGCCAGGTTGTGGGGAGTAGCAGAACATTATAAATTCCAAGGCCTGTTTCAGGGTACAAACCATGATTGGCTCTTGGTCAGTTTTTACAAGAATTCCTGTTATAGAACATTTTCCACCCTAAACGTGAAGACAAACATATTGGCCAAAGTCCTTGCAAATTGTCCCTATGAGGCGAGACGGACACTGATTCACATTGATCAATCTGGGTTCGTGCTATTTAGGACGACCATGCACAATCTCCAATACCTCTAGGATTGCTTGGCCTATGCGCACAATATGCTTGACCCCCCAGTTATACTATCATTGCATGTCAAAAAGGGATTTGGCTTTCAAATAGCTATTTATGATGATAGTCCGGGGGGGGGGGGGGGGGGGGAATCGCTTTGGGCCTGTAAATTCATGGGGTTCACTGTTATATGCTCTTTATTCAAAGACATTGCACGGAGTCGGGGAGGTGCGGCATCACTTGAGTCGGTGCAGCGTTGGTTCCTTACTGCCACCGTGGAGGCGAGGCGTCGGTTCCTTACTACTAGGCAGGGGAGGTGAGGCGTTGGTTCCTTACGGTTGCAGCAGAGGTGATGCGGCTTTGGCGGCAAGGAGTTGGTTCTATAAGACAAATCTATGGATCCAGCAGGTCGAGACTTGAGGCACTGACTTCATGGTGTTGCAATCACACCACAGGAGATGCAGTGGAGTTTAAGTTGGATACCACGGGCGGCGGTGACACAGAGCTCTGGACTTGCGCTGTGGCGGGGCTTCCGAGGCACTATGGCGGGGTTGGGCCTGTGGTGGTGGTCATTCCACTCAGCAGGGAACACAGCTGTAGTGCAGGCAATGGCACGGAGTCAGAGAGCAGCGCTGGTCCTGACATGGTTCTGGATGTAGATGCATTTGTTTCTTACCTGTTACACCACAACTCCCTGGAACTGGATTAGGCAGCACTTGGCAAGTTGGGACTCTCAGCAAGCGAGCCCAGGCAGGAGAAGTCTTTGATGTCCCTGAGACTTAACAGGAGGCAAGCTCAGTCCAAGCTCTTCGAGAGTCTTTGGAAGCAGGATGTAGAAAGCAAAGTCCAGTCCTTTCACTTCTAGGACAGAAGCAGCAGGCCAGCACAGCAAAGTAACAGGCAGAGTGGCAATCCCTCCTACAGCATTCAGCTCTTCTTCCTGGCACAATGTCTTCAGTCCAGAAGGATTCTAACTAGGTGGTGTCAGATGTCCAATGCTCTTACCCCCTTCCTGTCTTTGAAGTAGGCAAACTTCAAAGAAAAGTCTTTCTAGTCCAAAAGTCCCTGCCTTTCCCTGCCCTTGACCCAGACACACTCCAGGGGGGTTGGAGACTGCTTTGTGTGGGGAAAGGCACAGCTCTACTCTGGTGCAAGTGTCAGCTCTAGCCCAGGAAGAGCCATCAGCCTAGCGATGGGCCATCAGGATATGCAAGGTACACCTCAGGTCCCTTTGTGTGACTGTCTAGAGTGAATACACAAAAAGCCCATCTGTCACCCTGACCCAGATGTGTATTCCACAGACAGGCAGAGGCACAGAATGGGTAAGCAAGAAAATGTCCATTTTCTAAAAGTGGCATTTTCATACTTACAATTCAAAAACCAACTTCACCAAAATATATATGTTTTTAAATGGTGAGTTCAGGGACCCCATACTCTATTTATCTATCTGCTCCAAATGGGAAATTAAGCTTAAAAGATAGTTCTGGGCAATTCCTATGTTACCCTATGGGAGAGATAGGCTTTGCAATAGTGAAAACCGAATGTAGCAGTACTTCACTATCAGGACATGTAATACACACCAGTACATGTCCTACCTTCAAAATATACTGCACCCTACCCATGAGGCTGCTTCTGGCCTACTTTAGGGGTAACCTACAAGTACTGAAAAGGAAGGTTTGAGCTTAGCACATGGGTGCACTTGCCAAGTCGAAATGACACTTTGGAACTGCACACACAGACACTGCAGTGGCAGGTCTGAGCCATGTTTACAGGGCTACTAATGTGGGTGGCACAACCAGTGCTGCAGGCCCACTAGTAGCATTTGATTCACAGGCCCTGGGCCCACAGTGCACTTTACTAGGGACTTACTAGTAAATCAAATATGCCAATCATGAAGAAACCAATCACCAGTACAAATTACACCGTGAGCACTTGCACTTTAGCGCTGGCATCTTTGGTAAAGTGCCCAGAGTCCTAAAGCCAGCAAAAACAATATTCAGCACAGGATCAAAAACAGAAGGTCGGAAGCAAAAAGACAAGGGAAACCAGGCCAAGAGCTGACAGATCTAACGGATGGTAAATGCCACATCAAGAGGATACCAACTATAAAGTACCAGCACTCAGAAGGCCCCGTCTCTTAGCAAACAGGAGGTCAAACATGTATAAGCATGCTGAAGAACAAAGAGCTCCTTACCCACATAGTGCTCCACGTCCGAGACAGTAAAGGAGGAATCAGGCAGGGTCATGCCTAGCCCATCTTTCTTCACCACAAGGATAGGGACGCTGAAGCTATTTTCCTCCAGGTACTCTACAGTCAGCTGCACCCCAGATGGTTTAAGAATTACCTCGTCTGCACTGGACACAAAAATATCCTGCGTTACCCACCAGATCATGCAGCAAAACAAAAGTGGCACACCTCCTAGGTGAGCAAGGAAGCTGCAGTAGGTTACCTGGGGAATGTCCGACCTCGCAACTCCTTGATGAAGAGTTGGGTGCCAGTCTGGACAGGCTTTGTCACCTCTTTGACCACCTGGGGATCATGCACCTTTTGACTGCCACGGCGTTTTTTCACTGATCACAGAGAGGGAGAGAAAGGGGGGGGCAAAATTAAAGAACAAGAAAGAAAAAGCTAAATCAAAATGTGTTGTTGGAATCAACAAGCTTTGGCATCTATGCCTCAAGCACACAGGTATGATCTGTTGGGGCATTGTCATCAGCGACTCTAGAGAGCATACTTAGTTCAGACACTATCTGTTCACAAACGAGAAACTCAAAATATATGAAAATTATGATTCCAGCCTTAATAGCTCCCACCTGCAGACAAAAATTTCAAGAACTCATAGACCTCTGTGGCCTCATAAATCAGGATGGACTTATCTATCAAAGCATTTGCCAGTTTACCACTGACGGTGACCAAAAGCAAGAATCTCTTATCAAACAAGCAGGCCCCAAGGTGAGAGAGAAATGTGCATACTGATGCTGAGAGGCTGCCACACACACTGCGGTGTAGAATATTGTACTTACTAACAGAAGGTCCATGTGCAATCTCGCAGTTTGGGCAATGGTACAGGTCTATGTCAGTCGCCTTCGCCTCCTCTACCCCGACACAGCTACAAGAAAAACAAAATGTTTTCAGGAAGGATATATGATAAACCAATCTCACACTCCTACACAACCCTGCAGACTCCTGGGCGTTGTAGGTCACTTTGCCTGCTAATGCTCTGGAACGCGCCTAATTCCGCCCAGGGTATCAGCGGATGTGAAACCAACAGCTAAATCTCCATGGACCAAAGGACAGTTTGGCATTATGACAAGTGCAGTGAAATCTTCAACATATGTAAAAAGTTAAACATGTATGTGAAATATCTTCAGCTCTAAAGGACGCTACATAATGGCGCAGGAACAGAATGGAAAAGCCAATATTTTTTTCTATTTTCTTCTCTCTGCTGTGATCAACTGGCTCACCTTATTAACCGTGGACCACTAAGAGGCTACTCTGCTCCGAAACATTCATCTTATTTACTCACAGCTCTGCCTTGTTCCACCAAAACATGTTTGTCAACATTAAGACAAGCCTAGATTTTAGGGAAAGAAACATGCATATGGATAAAAGTACTGCAAAAATCCTGCAGTGCAAATTCCTGCGAGCTGGGGTAGTGGAATAGGATGTCTGGGTGTTCATGGATAGAGACGAGTATCTGTGAGCATTTCTTTAGCCTACAAGAGTGAAAGCCTCAAAGACGAAAGAGTTTGGAGCCCAATTAATACAAGCGCCTGTGCTAAAAGTGTCTGTGTGAGAATTAAACTACACAATCCCAGCTCTAGTTACTCTAACAGAACACTTGATAGATGGTTCCAGTTTAAAAATATCACCCATCTAGCACAATAAATTACTCATCCTGAAGTTTCGGAAGAACTCCATTTGAGCTGCAAGTCCTAGACGGAACGTGTAACTTGGGCTCCCACCAGTTGTTAACACAACCAGCCCAATTCCATGTGATGCATTCACTGCTTTCTTAATCCCAGAGCTGCAAGTACTAGACTACCTACAGTTCTCATGACCAGACTAGAATTAACTTCACACTGAATCACATCAAGAGGCCTTATGTTGTCAGTCACCACAAACCAGGAACTTAATTTTATTAAATCCAAACTCCCTTTTACAAATGCACTTACTGAAAAAGAGCCAAAAGACTAATGAAAACTGGTTCCATGATGAACAATGTTCAACCGTGCAAGTCGAGATTGGCCTCCTTTAGCCAGCTTTCACTTTATCCACTAAGGCTTAAAAAAACGAATAGTTGCTACAACACAGCAAGTGTAGGGTGCGACCCGGTGGAACTCATTACCTCTCCAACTGAAGAGAACTTTGTAAGCTCTACAAAACGTTACACTCCTCTCATGCGACTTGCCTAATCTTTCACCAAGAGCTAAACAGAAATGACCTTATCAGTGCCTCTTTCTTGCACATACATTCAGCAGTAAGTCACCACATCCCTGTAAGCTGTTTCCTAAGGGCTGGGCTCAATTTAAGGCTTCTTCATCTTACTGTCAGTTGCAAGGTTTACATTGTGTTATGAATGTTCAGATTCTCACCTCCTGCCTCCTTGTTCTACACATCTGCTTCTCAAACCCACTCCCTTGTACTTTTTTGCACGTGGTACACACTCTCCACAAAATACTTAAAATGAAAAGAAAAAAAAAAAAAAAAAAAAAAAAGGAACAAATGTTCCCATGGAATAATCTCATACTCCCGCTTGGGGACACACTGGACATTTGCACCAGCTACCCCTATGTGCTGATGATCATCAGATGACACTGCCCAACTCCCTGAGCAGGCATTATTAACGTATGCTTGGCCTGACATAAGGCAGGCCATCATCTCTCACTGCAACGTATGAAACATTAATACCAAGAGCTGTGTAAATGGGTTGGTCATAGGTGCTCTTTTATAAGGAGACAGAGTCTCATGTTCCTCCAGTGGGAGGAGAATGCAGATTATGTCTTTGGAGAAGCTTCAGCTGGGAGTTGATCCCTGACCTCCGCAAGGAGATGGAGAGGAAGTACAAGTGACTTGCCTTCTCTTTCCCACTGTTGTGCTTGTTGCACTCTCCGGTTCCACTGCCCACTTAAGAGAGAGAACAGCCATGAGACGGGCATTTTGTTTACTACACTAGGAAGAGGCATCTTTGGTGAACCACAGACTGGGTCAGATGTATGCTTCCAAAGCATCATGGCATGTCCTGTTCTCCTAATACAGAATTAGCAGATTCACAAACACCTGCATAACAGTCTTCAGGACAAACCTACTTATGGAGTTCTTGCAGGCTCAGAAGGGTGTATAGCTCTCTCTTGTAGAATGCATTCTATCCTGAAAGCACAGGGTGCTTAAAGCGAGGGGTAATCTCTGCAGTCTGAATTCAAATTATCACCCGTGAAGCTCATGCGATAACTTACAATTTGTTTTTTGAGAGTGAGAAGGAATCATGCCCGAAAGTTCGATTATTTGAATGACTAACATTTTGATTCACTAATTACTGGTTAGGGGTAGTAAAAAATTGGGTTTTCAGTTATGAAGGATGTGAGGTGTAGGAAGCTGGCTCTGTATATACTATCTCAAAGTGAGAGATAGTGAGCACAGAGTCCAAGGGTTCCCCTCAGAGGTTGACAGTGGCAAAATTAGATAATTCTAATGCTCTATTTTGTGGTAGTGTGGTCAAGCAGTAGGCTTACCAGAGGGTTGTGTTAAGCATTTGTTGTACACACACAGGCAATAAATGAGAACACACACTCAGAGATTTAACTCCAGGCCGATAGTTTTTATATAGTAAAATATATTTTCTTAATTTATTTTAGAACCACAAGATTCAAGATTTGAGGTAAGTACAATAAAATGCAAGGTACTTCACATAGGTAAGTATGGAACTTTGAATTAAAGCAGTAGTACACACAGTATAGGTTAAAATGGCAATAAGCTATTTTAAAAGTGGACACAGTGCAAAAATCAACAGTTCCTGAGGGAGGTAAGTTTGGTTAGGTTTTGCAGGTAAGTAAAGCACTTTCAGTCACCCAACGCTCTTCCTACATTTTAGGGCCTGTGAATGGGGGTCATGGGCTTCTGCATTCTTGTGAGTAGGCCCCCGGGGGGTAATCAGACTATGTGGTAGAGGGACCCAGGCACACCTACTTACCCAAGAACAACAGTGACTCCCAGGACCTGGGCCACCATAGGGTAAGTTTGAAAGACAGGGCGGAGCCCCTTGCATTCTACCACCCAATTTTGGTAGGTTTAAATTGGCAATCTTCAATGGTGCAGACTTCTGGCAATGGTGGGCCACTTTCCTTGTTCGCAGGCTCATTTTGCTCCTGGTGACCAGCCCTAGCCACCTGGAGCATTTTCAGCAAGCGTCCTCTAAAAGCAGCAAGCTCTACAGGGAGCAGGTTTCACTGGTTCTCTCCACCAGATTTTCTCCTTTGCTTGATGTTCCTCTCCTCTTGTTGTCCACAGAAATCCAGGTCTTCCCCTAAGTGGTCCCTACTGGCCCTATGGTCAGCTGCAGACAGTACTTAGTCCACCAGGGAACTTGCCCTTCTAGCTGTCCAAGGTGTTGCCGCTGTCCAAGTCCAGGGTCTAGCTGCCCATCTCTCCCTCATGCCAGAGTTAATATGTGTGAGTGGGAAGTTCTAGATAAAGCACCCGCACAATTCTAGGATGTCACAACATCACTCCAACCGTGTCCCAACCATTCTCGGAAAATCCAGTATTGCAGACACTAGGCCAACATTAACCCCTTCAAAGTCACTTCTGAGCTCGGGTACATGTGCGCAATTACCGGGCAGCGCAACAGTAGTCTCCCTAAGCGCTTTAAGTAGAGATGCTGCAACACCAGCAATAATGTCATGTGGGATTTCAGAAGGAGAATGAGCAATAAAGAGGTCTTTAAATTTTGTGTTTATCTTGTAACATTTCATGTGCGCTGCAAGACCAAGGTTCAATGTCAAGCTGTGTCTTCTGATAAACTCCTGTACTTTCATAAACAGGTGTTTAATTTAATTTCTCCGACTGCAAAGTGAGAGTATTTTGAAAAAGTGAACTTTGTGACAATCTTGCTGAGGCACAGAAAGTGAAAAAGGCTATAGGATGTTGTTTTTTTCTAACATGCAACAACATTGAAATACCTGTAAAAGAATTATACTCATATTTCAAAATACATCAGGAAATCACATAGGAAGTACATCTTGCAACTCTGAAGGGTGATGGAAACAAATATTTTAATACAATCAAAACAAATCAAGGCATTTTTTGGTGACACACAAATGATTAATATTAACAGAAACTTGATTGCCACACATCATTTGTACGCTATATAGTTTTGCCAGAAAAAATTTATGTCTATGCACATTTAGTGGCTATTTCAACTGAAAATGTGCTGCCTGTAAACAACAGTTGATTACCACACCCGTGCTCTCAAATGCGCCACCAGCTACATACAACACCCTTACCACTCTCGGGCTGAATGGGTGGCACATTTGCTCCACGTGTGACATTTGGATGTTTCACAATTTCTTGGACTTCGGCGATATAACATTAATGGCAGCACCCCCACTTGGAATATTGTTCCGGCACTACTGGCAGTCTCACACAAGCAGGCCACACATGTGCATACATATTTAGGTGTAACCAGACCAGTACGTTGCAGCAGCCTTATCTGAAAAGGTAAACATTGGCGGTAAACATGCAGTCTAATTACCATGAGGTTAACCTGGGTGAGACTCAAGGAGCGAGACTCGCCCACAGTAAAGGGCCAAAAATCAGGTGATCAAAAAGCAAAAGTAACACAGAGGACTAAATGGGTGGAACCCGTTTTAGTACACATGGTATCCTCGTTGACTACTTATACTGGCAAATAAAAGGGCTTGGTTTTGCTCGTTCAGAGTGGGGGAGGGGGAGTGGGGGGGGGGCAGGCTGTGTTCTGTTGACCCACAAAACCTGCAATAAGAGTTAGGAAAGACTTGCTTGTGATATAATAGCAAGAGTAATTAAATATAAAAATATGTATCAGCAAATCAGCAAACATTGGGAACTCATTCAGGATGACAATGGACAGTCAAGCAAACCGCTATATACTTTCAAAAAAGGCAATAACATCCGGGTCCTAGTGGTTACCCACAGGTCCTTGGGCATTTCAAATGTGGAAGCTGCAAAGCACGTACCTTATGTAAAGAAATGATGGCTTTTCATCATGGCAACAAAAGGTTTATTCATCAAAAGCTAAGCAATTGTATGAGTGCAAATGTAATATGTGCTATCTGGTGTCCATGTGGCCTACCGTACGTTGGCCAAACAAAACGCCAAACAGGACACTCTTCAGAAATGCAGCCGCATAAGATGTCAGACAACTGGAGCGCCAGTTGTGGAACATTTCCGCACTATGCAACATGCCTCTGATGACATCAAATGGCAAATGGTGAAATGTATGGTCACCAATAAAGGAGGGTGGGGCCCTGGGGGGGCAGGCTGAGTTTTCAAACAACTGAACAAATAGGAGTGCAAATTAATCAACATCTTGAGCTGTACTAATCAAGGACTGAAATAATTTGAGGAGTAGGAGAGGGTACTGGTAGAGTTCTAATGTAAAATGTACAATGTAAAATGTACAATGTGAAATACAAAAATAGTGTTAGATACACATCTTTAGAGGAATGTACTAAAGGTGTTTATCTGGGATCCATGACCTGCGATATAAGCCAGGACAATACCACACTCACACGATGCACCTTTTCCCTTAATCATTCAAACACCATTATTTTTCTTTTCTCACGAGATGAGATTCCATACATTAACATTAAAAGTAAATTGTGGCTAGCCTTTTAGACCCTTTTCTCCTTATGCGTATAATATGAGTCTTAAAAATCAGCGAAAGACCTTCTAAACATTTAGCCAGATGATACATTGTACCTCCACTGCTGGGATGGCATCGCGTGGCCCAGCGGTGACTCGAGCATGCGACCGCCTTGTCTATGAACGCTGCTATTTTAGAAAGCGGTGAGCTGTGCGCTGAGCGCATCACTTGTCTTTTCAGGCTATTGGAAAGCACGATAAGTGTTTGTTCCCCACAGCAGTTTACTTTGCTTCAAGAGGTTGATTTGCGACTCCTGCAACACACCATTTTATTTTTTATTTTTACAGGTCCCTCATTTTTTGCTTATTTTAGCTCAACAAGGAAGTCTAACCCTACATGTAAAGTTAGGCACTAAAACATTAAGCCACGCATGCAAGTCTTAGGTGGGTCCCCTATCTACTTCCCCACACCCTGATTTTTCGGCATCTAATGGTCGTCTAACCACTCTGTTGAAGCTTCACTGGAATTTTAACCTGCTTGCTCCTGGCTCTACATATAAAGAAAATGTTTTACGGTAAGCCTTTATGTGAGCACTGCTTATTCACCAGCACTTTTGTTTTTCACCACATTGTGACTGACGATCCTTAGTAAGCATCCGTTTTTAGTCCCACAGCTAGGGCATCACCAGGATGCCTGGGTACGCTTCTAAGGTAAGCCTGCTGTCTTCTACCTCTGGGCCCCAGAGGAGCAGCACTAGCTATAGGGAACTATGACACATAACCTCGCTTCCTTGATACTTGCTTAATTGTAATTCGCCTTAGATACACGGAGAAACGTCTCGAGATCAGGTGGACAGATATCTCTTTCATGGTGTCATTCTTTGAATGGGATGAATAAGCCAATGCTTACATGTCATTCATTGACCCTCTCCTTTTAAATAGCTCATTTTGGAGTTCACACATTCTTGTAGACTGAAGTGCATCTATGCCTTGTCCAGCATAAAGACCCCTATGGGAATCATTCACGGGTATGGGGTCAAAACATCAACAATATTTGATGATTGGATGGCTAATCGTTTGAACTCAAAGGCTACTGGGTGGAATTTTGTGCAACAGATCCACCCTGATCCACCACAGAGTTTAAAGGCAGCTATCCATGATCTCAATTGAATGTGAGATGAATGTGTTGTTTTACAGCTCAGTTTCTCACAAGCACTGCACCTTCACTATGCACTAGTCTCTGATCACCTTGTTGAACGTGATCTAGTCTGCATGTAAAGTTCAACGTAGCATCCCTACCGGATTTTGACTTCAGATTTTTCTATCACACCAAGGGCTCCTGGATAGTTTTCCAGACCAGTGGAAGCCTCATCAGTTAGTGCCTTCAATTTTGTCTCAATAGGGATATTATTGCTCCAGAATTAATTCTAAGTCAGAGCATTACATCCCGACAGGCCCTAGAACCAAATACAATCGTTGTGACCGAGCCTAAGCTCTGCGTTTACACTAGAATCTTAGAAGACTTGCAAAAAGTGAACCTTCTCTGCCTGTTCAAATTCAAGCCAAGGGTTCACTCTCTATAGTAAGCTGTGACCTAAAGAGCGGATTTTCTTTACTTTTCCTGGTATCTAGTCAAAACGTATTTACTTTGTTAAAACGCTGGATCATGAAGTTCAATAGTTCTCAGCAGTGATGCTGTCTGGCACGTCTTTGAAAGGTAGCCTGTGAGTTACGCCACACCACCCTGGCAAAGAAAGGGGTACCCCGTAGACTCACTTCAACAGGCCATGAGGAGAACAACCATATACCGAAATAAAGCAAATTCAGACAATTACGCCCCTAAAACTCCAAATGCCTAAAATACAGTTTGTATGTATACACAAATAAGCACATTACTCACCTTTAAATGCACCACCAAACGACAGCATTTAAGAAGTGGACTAGCACAATGACCACATCTAAAAAATGCACGTTTGTTAAAAGATCAGCAACTGACGTGTTCCCTCAAGTGTCATACATTAAAAAAGACTGGCTTTATTTATGTCATAAAATAAATAGCAATACATTAAACTATCAGTTACGGTACATTTACAAATCCAAGGACATGGGCAGTTAAGCAACACTCATTTGTACTCTTCAATGTAGTTTAGGTATTGAGAAAATAGGACTAGGGTGGGATTTAACTTTTACCACTAAGACGGTGGCTCTGGCCGGGTAACCTATGTATGAACTGAAGTGTGCCTTCACTTGCTGAAGTTCCTGAAGTGAGCGCTGTTGGTGGCTTCTTTCTTTGCTGTTCACTCTCCAAGACCTGTGTGTAACTGACTTGTCCGGCATTAACTTAAGAAAAGGCTCCGATCCTTTACTATAACCCTGTTATAAGTGCTTGCAAAAATCGATTGTTTTCAGCAGCGACACACATTTCCTTTTGCTGCTCTGCCTCGTTCTAACATAGAACGGATAGAAAGGATCATTTATTTGCATCACTCTCTGAGCCCAGTTTGTTAAAGAAGTAAGATCTGTATTTCTGCTGGCTCAGCCTGCAGAGTAACATTTTGTCCACTCCGTATTGCTTGGATCGTAACACCTCTAGGAAGCTTTAACATCGTTAACTGAGCCCCTCATCCCACTTCCCATCACACATTTGATTCAATGCGCAGTACTTCAGAGTCACACAGCACCAAAGGAGGGGGTTTGTCTGTATATGCTGTCAAGAGAGGGGCAAAAAACATAACCTTAATAGATTATTAAAATAAAGTAAGGCTCCAACTGAAAGACAGGTTCTGCTTTTAGCACTTTAAAATGGTCAGACCAATTAAAATTGCTAGGGAATTATGGGGATTACAGTCCCAAGTATTTATACAAATAAACATCATCTACTTTTTAGTAATTTAGAAATCATATGGAATTAGCAGGCTTTTTACCAATGGACATAAAAAAATTGCTGTTACTCTTTAAGAGCTGAAGGCAAATCTGCTAAATAGATACCAAACAGGGACCCTTGTGGTCCATTCAAGATCTTTATTCTGTTTGAAAGATGACGTAATGATCCAGCTCAACTTGTGCCTAATTAGAGGTACGTAATATCTGTACTAATGACAGTAAACAAGGTGAAATCCACCAGACTGACAATTTATTTTAAAAAAGACCTCTGCTCACTGTATCAAGCACTGTCTGAAAGTCAACGAGACAGCAACATCATTTTTGTATTTATTTGAAGTGAGGTACAAATTATGCCCACACAACAAAATAGTGGGCTAAAGTGGGATGCCCCTATCGAAAGACACCCTGTTCCAGGGGAGCAGAATTATTTTCAGCAATCACCCTTCCAAGCGACACAAAAGTGCTTTCCAGTCAGGCTTATAAATCTATAGTTACTCGGAGATCCTCGGTTCCCCCTCATTATAAACTGGCTTAAATACAGCCCCTTCCTCCAGGATGGCGGAAGTTCCCCCAGTCTCCGTTAATCACTATAAAACTAGTGCTAAAAACTGGACCCACCAGTCAATACGGTTTTTCACTAACACTGCCAAGAGGTTATCTAGACCAGCATCTCCGCTTGGTTATAGAGATACAATTTTATTTCTGAGGTGGCAGTGAAATATTGAATTACAGATCAGAACCTCCCATGTTCAACCAGAACAGGCTTTTGGATCAGAACCCCCAAAAAATGTCTGAAATTCTTGTTGTACAAAAAAAAAAAAAAAAAAAGAGAAGAGGATTAACTCATGTTGTGGTTAATTTTCTAGGCTTCTCAATCTCCATTGTTGAGACTATCAAAAGTTGGTTCATCCTTTAGAACAAAAGAGGCTTGCACAGCCCAAAGGTCACTCCCACCAGAGGCAAGTAATCTGAATTAATTTAAATATTTTAACTGGCAGATTGATTAAGCTACTTATCTTTTTAATAGTTTTTAGTGATGAGGTCGCAAAAGACTCATGGATATATCTACTAATGTAATATCCTTTCATCACTAGATAGCTCAGTTAACTACACGTGCTTCCACCCATGTGCTGCTGCCTTTAAATCGCAATAGCATCTTTTATTGATACTAAGGTTAGCAAACCCCGAGAGTCTACCATCAGAAGCGTAATTATCTTTTTCACAAAAAGCAATATATCCTTCAACAGGACTCTATTGCGACCAAGTACCCTGGAGCATAAGAATATGATACAGATTACAAACCCATGTACATTACAGTTTAACAGCTTACAGCCACTAGAAAGGTCCTTGTGTTATTACATGTTATTAAAATGTGAACACTTTGGGCCATCATTCAAATCAGAAAAGACAGTGTACAGAATTTGATTTAAGGTGTCACGTGGCGTACCCATTCATTTCTATGTAATTTAATTTGTGGTTTACTGATCATAAGTTGTTTTGATAGTAAAGGGACCGGCACGAATGACTCACATGGTCTCACTATGCTATTAACTTGATGGAAGTGTACTTCCTGCATGATTTTTCAAACTCTGACTTGGGTAGGAATGCAATCCCTAGGTAGTTTAAGGAACTCAGAGTTGGGTTTAATTTCTAGACCCATATATTTTATAGCAATTGGTGTTTTGGTTATCATGTTCTTTATGGAGGAGAAGAATGAGAAACCCTTGTTAATAGACTTTACAAATCCTTCTGTCTACATGCCCTTGGGATTCATATCAGCTAGCTCAGGTATTTAAGCAATACAATAATATTCAGTGGATTCAGGCAGTGAAGCTTCTTGGTTTTCCCCCTTGAAATATACAAAAAAAAAAATCTATATCATCATAACTGACCTTTGACCAACAACTCTTTGACAATATTGAATGGTCTTGTCATATTTAGGTTTTTATATGTATTATCCATTCTGGGAAATGTAATGTTTTTGGTTTTACAGGTATATTTTAATAATGAAACAAATTGAATCCTCCTCCCAATTTTGCTTTGTTTAGCAGAAGCAAGAGCAGACTCAAAACATGGATTGAGGGGTATCTTTCTATTCAGCCTTTGTCATTTGTACTAATTTTCAATATAAAGCTATGTGTATTTTCTCTTACTTTAAAGAAACTTAGGAAAGATATATTTGTATGTGAAGACATTCTCCGGGATCTATAATTGGAGAGAACATACCCTGAGGAACATTTTAGGGATCTATAATTATTATTTTTCAAATAGACACTGTTGATTAATGGGGACCACTACTAATGCTCCTAGAATCCCCTGCAGGGCCCCCCTGCAAGAAAAGGAGAGCAAATTAAGCAATGAAGCAGGGGATGAAGGTCCAATATGTATATTGTTGCATGAGAGGATGAAATCTGATCTCTTATATTCTGAGGCTGAAATTTCATATGTTTGTCATGAAATTTATCTATAGCAATACTAGGAGAATGAATCACTTCTGCCTGTATTTCCTGAGACACAGAGGATAAAAGGCAAACCTAATGGAGGTGATGAAATTAAACATGCATCATTTTATGTTACAAGCGAAAGAAATGATACAGACAGTTCAAAAGAGATTTGTAATTATTCATTACATTATTATAATGTGTATGTTAGCTTACTTCACATGAAACCGTCTTTGAACTGCCCCCTTCATGTTTGTTTAGTAATTATAATTCTACTTAGGTACTTCCTTGAGCATAAACATTGAGGAGGAAATAGAGATCTTGTAGCCTTGGCCTGCATAACACTTGTAGACCAATTTAACCAAGATTTAATGTACAGATAAAACGTTGCTTATTTTTGCAGGGACCTCACCGAATACTGAGAGTCCAAAGGAGCACCAGAAAGTTCTAACCCTCGTTTGATTCCATGATTGGGAGTGCTGCATCTCCCGAATTAGGCCACCGGTTTACTCTCAAGCATTGAGCTGTATTACCTTTGTTTTCCTATTTCACCAACCAGGCCCTCAATAACCTGGCCCACAACTCCTCCCCCTGCTGTATGACTAAACATCCCCTTGACACCTCACAGGCAAGAGACTAGGGCCAGCGGTAGGAGCCAGAGAAGAGAACACCACTCCTAAGCTAAAAGAAAGAGCAACAACAGGGCTTGAAAAATGTTCACAGTTGATAATTCAGAAATTGTATTTACTGTACGCCCAAAAAATAACTTGCCAATTCCCCAACTTATGGTAACATTATTGGCTTTAGTAAGAACCCCCAACCCATCCACCATATCAAACCTGCTCATTACCCCCTCAGTGGTGTAAGCCAGAAATCAGCAGCTGAGATAATTGGTCTGGGGTGACAGACCCAAAATGACAGCTCCTCAATGTACTTGTAGGTCACCTACCACTTTAACTAGAGCCGGACAGCAAAGCTACATTTATAATATTTACAATCCACACTCTGAAGTCACCCAGAATCAATACCATCATGAATCCAACCAGCTTTTCACATCTGTTCCCTTGTCCTATGGTCATGGCACCACTCAACTCGTCCCCTTGCAGAAGATAATAGCGAGCCGCACCAGGACCACTTAACAGACACTCGTGTTGTTCCTGTACCCTGAGCCTTCCTTTGGAACCTCCACACGACTCAATCAACAGAGCAAATCACCCAGCACCCACTCTCAAGCAGCCAATCACCAGCAGGAGTGATCAAAGTAAGCTGCAGTTGAGGGTGATATCCCAGGCAGAGCAGATCCGGGGGATGTTGAGAAGGCATGAGAGCACTTGGCTACTTCCATGGTTTACTGACAGCGAAGTGAGACGATACAACTCACAAAGGGTAGTGAATTCTAATCTCATGTGTCAGCCACATTAACAATTGTGATCTATTCCCCCATAGCCTTACTCAGGAAGTTGCTTTTGAGCAGTACTGAATTTGCATATAACAACAGATGTGTTGTGTTTCTAGCAAGTAACCCCATTTTTAGGTTGTAACCTTCTAGACAATTTACCTATCTGGTTTTCTAAAGACATCTTGGGGACATTCAGAAAGCTGACCTAGGAATGCATTCTGCCTATTGCTTGCCATTTACTAGCTTTGTTGTAGGCTGCACAGCTTGAGTTACATTCTTCCCTTACTCAAACCTTATTTACAGTATCCTTCCTAAAGCCTCCTTTCTGCAAACAGGCCTGTAAATCTTGTTCTCATTTTGTCACATTTGCTGTGCATTCAAAGACTGAGGTCAAATATCAGGCGCTCTCTCCCGAGGGTGTTTATTTACTATTTTCTTCCTCTGACTTCAAAGTGAGAGGATTTATGGGACAATTTTGTTATATACTGGGCTTAGAAGAGGGTTTTTTTCCCTAGCACATGACAACATTTAAATGAACGGTGTATATCAGAATTGGGAGCACAAATAAAGCAATTTATTTTGTTATTTCTGAAGTGCGTTGGAAGCAAACACTTCAATATGATCAAAACAAATCATTACACTAGGTGATGCAATTTCCACACATTCTCGTCTGTGAACTGTGTAGTTTTATTACTAAACTGTATGCATGTGTACTGCCTGCACTCTACCCTGCACCAGTCCATTCTACTCTGAAACAATCTATTCTATGCCACTGCCACACTGCACCACTCTACTCTTAACCACTGCACTCTACGCCAATGCACTCTAAGCCACTCTACATCACTGCACTGACAGTCTACACTGCACTCCCCGCCACTCTACCCTGCACTATTCCACTCCATGCCACTGCACTCTACAGCACTTTTGTACTGTTACACATTCATATTTGCTTTTCTTTCATTATGTTTTGATGTGTTATTTTGCTTTTTGTGTTTACTGTTACTTTAACCTGATTAGAATTCTTATCTGTGTTCTGTCACTGTTGAACTTTGGAGCGGGATGCTAGGTGAGGAGACAAGTTTCTCTGGACTTTTCACTTAAGCAGAAGCTCAGACGATGGCTCTTAACCTTTGGACCTGTGAAGTAAATATTCTTCTAATTGTTGTCATCTGCTAAATCCCAATACAACCACCATATTACCATCATATTCTACTCTGCACCACTCTATCCCACTGCACTCCAGGACACCCAACTCTACACCACTGTCCTGCTCTGTATTACTCAACACCACTCTACTACGCACAACTCTAATATATGCTGGTGCATTCTATGCTGCTGAATTCAATGACACTGCACTCAGTGCCACAGTACTCTGCAACACTACACCAATGCTGGTTACACCAGTCCATTCTACGCCACTCTGACACTCCACATTATGCCACTTCACACCACTCTACTCTTTGCCATACCACTCTACGATACTCCACGCCTCTCTCCTCTAAGCCACTCATAGTCCTGCTGAACAGCAGCCCCGCTGGAGTACACATGGCTAAAACACATTGGCAAAGCCAATAGCGCTTGCATAGATGAGACCTATTGGCTTTGCTAATGCTTTTTGTCAGCTGTTTCCACCACTTTCCATGATACAACCTTCCTTTCTTCTAAGGCTCTCGCCAAAGCATTTACCAACTTTCAATCTGGACCAGATACAGCTGCTTCATGTAAAGGATAACTGAAAACGGTCAGGAAAATCAGATGGAACTTACACTGAATACTGGAAATGTGAACGGACTAAAGAAAAAAATTCAAACTGACACTGTACATACGTACTTCGGCAACGGAAAAAACACTAACAATACTGTTAACCAAGAGTGGAGGAGGTGCATTGTTTAATCCAGACACGATTAATTATGTAAAACATGGATTGTCACACAGAGACTAACACCAAAGGGGTTCAATGAAATTTCCAGCCTACTCACCTGCCATGAAACCAGTCCTGGCAGGCATCGCACTCGATCATGAAGCGGGTGACATCGTAGGGCAGGCGGCAGAGGCAGTACACAGGGACCGATGCCATCCTGATGGTGGTGAGGGGTGTAGTGTAGGAAACCTCTGCCCACAAGACCTGCCTACCCAATGCAAGTCACGTGCAACAGACGGGTACTGGGCCTGAGTGCGCGCTGCATGCGGAGGTCTCCAGGTCAGCTCACAGCATAGTCGTCCAGTCTACCTGAGTGGGCACTAGTGTCTGTCATCAATCAAGTAGTGGAAGATGGTTACACTGTGGTTCTTGTCTCAAGCAAACAATGGAGGGGTGCGACAGTCCTTGCAAAGTCCAACCAAGCGGGCGACTTGATTATTTGTGGCAGCAACCGATTGGGACAATCAACTGCAACTTGATGAAGACTGATCAGCTGTGGCAGGAGAAAACTACACCAAGGTCCCAACACCCCTAGTTTTGGTTTAAATCTATGGCTTCTGTTGGCAGATCATCAAGGAATCTGACTGAAAGCTAGTGAAATACAAGCCAAGTGGTGGGTTAACAGATCAGATCAAGCAGGTTTTCTGCTGTCAGTCAGCGATGTATATGGTATCAAAGTGTGATCGAGGACAGTTACTGGACAGCTGGGAGTTCACCCACGATAAACCTCTCATCCACCAAACCGAGTGACTGCTAAGTGATTAATAACTAAATAAACAATGACAAACTGCCTGGTGATTTCATTAACTGAGCACCCCTTCTGCTGGTGGGCTGGTGACAGCCCTGGTGGCTGCTCAGGTCCTGGTGACTGACTGGCACAGACGTAATAGCCTGTTCTTCACGTACTGACGGATGTTGGCTGGCTTTCTAGTCAACAGGTATAAGGTGCAGACGGCAACTGCTAAACTATTGCTCCTACAATTTTGTGGTGATGGTAACCTGGACTGGGTGCTCCTCAGTCAGGGCCCTAATGCCTCTTATTGCAGCCACAGAATCACCGGCCCTAGTTACTAGTCACTTTCCTGTCAGGATAAATGTCAGACCAGGGCTGTCCGTTTATCAGTGAAGAGCTGATAGGAGATTATCCCTTTGGTTGCTCCTGGTGACAGGGGAGCTCCTAGCAGATGACGGAGCGCAGGGAGGAGGGGCGGCTCAGAAGTGTTTAACCACCTGACGGCTGCCCGGGATGGACCCTTCGTCGCTGGTGCTTTCAGCTCGGGTTCCTCGTGGTCATCGGCAGCTGGTACCTGAGCAGGGGATGGGCTCTGAGACCCCTGGCTCCTGCAGACAGCTCGGTCCCCAGCCAGGCGTTAATGACCAGTAACTGCCCGGTGATGTCTAAAGAGGTGTTAATATCCTGGCTCCGGGAGGCAGTCCGGTGCTCCACAGGGCAATAAGGACCAGTGATGTCCAAAGATGAGTGTAAACCTCAGGTCCTGCAGCAGCTCGGTGCCCCGCGGGGCATTAACGAGCGGTCACTGCCCGGAGATGTTCAGAGGGGTGTCACCCCCAGGCTCCTGGGCACAGCTCGGTCTCCAGCCCGGCACTGATGACCGGTTCCTGCCCGGAGATGTCCCCAGAGGAGTCAATGTCCCGGCTGCAGCAGTCCGTCCGGTGCCCCGCGGGGCATTAACGAGCGGTGACTGCCCGGAGATGTTCAGAGGGGTGTCACCCCCAGGCCCTGCAGCAGGTCGGTTACAGGCCGGGCATTAACGAGCAGTGGGCGCCCGGCGGTCCCGGGCTGGTGCGCGGGGCTCCTGCCCGTGCAAGGTGCGCAGGGGCTGCAGGGGGGCCCCGGTCTGCTCTGCTCTGCTGGGGGCCCCGGTCTGCTCTGCTGGGGGCCCCGGCTCGGAAGACTGCCCGCTCTCCGCGCCCCCTCCACCGGCCGCTGCTGTCCGTCCCGCCCCGGGCTCCGGCTCTGCCCCCCGGGCCTCGGCCTCTCCTGTCTCCGCCGCGCCGCACCGGAACAATAAAGCTGGGTGAAGAGGCCCCGGAACTGAGGGCGGAAGTGACGCGGCGGCCGGAAGCGGACTCTGCGGAGCGGGCGGAAGTGGGGCAGACGGAAGCAGAGGCCCGACCCCGGAGCGCTAGAGCGCGCACCTCTCCGTGGTGCCATGATGGGAGGGGAGAACCCGGCGCCGCGCCCGCAACCGCTGGAGGGGGTTCGGTGACGTAGGTACAGTGACGTAAACACAGGGTGACACAGGTATAGTGACGTAAGCACAGGGGCCCTCATTACGGCCCTGGCGTGAGTGATACAGTGGCGGTATTACCGAACTACCGCCAAATTATGACCATGGCGGTAATAACTCCCATTGACAGCCAATGTACCACACCAACTGCCAGGGCGGAAACAACACTCACCACAGCGGTAGCCATCAACAGCCAGGCAGAAGACAAAGGTACCGGCCACTATATCATGACACACAAATCCGCCTCCTTTTCCGGGGCGCTAGCAACGTCATCAAAAGCCTGGCAGAAACCGAGCACAGAAGAGAAAGGACTCACCATCGGAGACACAGGGAAGAACAACGCCCCCATGGAACCCGAACTGCAAGTCCTCCCGATGCTCTTCCGGGTTATGCTCCACCTGAAACACCGACGAAGACGATGGCAGTGAGAACAGCCGTCTAGCACCCAAGGGAGGGAGGGAGGAAAACGACACACACACACACACCTGCAGAAGTAAACCAATAGCACACGACACATAGCAGAATAACGCAGGGCCAGAGTACAGATGTAGAAAAAAAATGTATTAGCACAGCAAAACCCACCACACAAACCAAATGTTCAGAAAGGCCCAAAGCCCAGTCCAAAGTCATAAAGGCACACATGGCCCAGTCCAAGGCCCAACTTGTATCCTGACATCACCCAAATAGAACTCTGCAGGGGCATCATTTTGCAAGTGGGCAGGCATTTCAGGGGGATGGGGAAGGCACCTAAGACGAATATGAGAACATCCCCACTGGTTCTGGGGGAATGCATTGCTGCATCTGGGATGCCAGTCCCTGGATGGCATTCACTATGGTTGATTGCCCTACAGAGATGGATCTCAGGAGGTCAATAGCCTCCTCACTCAGGGCATCAGGGCTCACTGGGGCAGGGCCTGAGGTGCCTTGGGCGCAGCAGATGCCCACCCTCCTGGGTGAGCGGGCACGGGCAGCTCGCTGAGGGGCTACTGGGAGGGTAAGTGCTGGTACAGGGCGTGGCGGCTGTACCTGCAGCTGGGTGGTCACAGAGGTGTCCGCTACCACCAGTGAGCTTCCATCGGAGGAGGTATCTGAGTCTGTGTTGTCTCCCCCAGTCTCCGCTGTGGTGCTCCCCTCACCCTCCTTCCCACTGGTTCCCTCGGCGTCAGTGGACTCTGCCTCCTGGGTCCTGTGGGTTGCAGCTCCCTCTGTTGCCGGTGCCCCTGCTCCTCCGCCAGATGATGTTAATGCACACAAGGACAGGATGACAAAACAAGAAAGGGGGTGAGGGGAGACAAAGGATACACTGGCTCAATGACTGCACCAACACCACTATTGGCATGCACATCGTCGTCACACACAGGAAACAGGCTTAAGCACCATGCATTGCACTACCAGTGATACGGCTAGTCACTAAGGCAAGATAAGGACCACACACCGCCAACTGCAGCACTCCTGGGACCCACAATGCCCTGCCTGAAATGGACTGCTAACAAGCTAGGTTACCTGTATTTGCCATATACCCATTACCCTTCAGATGACCCACGCTGCAATGTCTGGCCTGGCCTTAAGGGTACCAACTAACGCACATTCACTACCCGGATAACACCCCACCAGCCAAAATATGTAATGATATCCACTGTACTCACCCCCTTTTGGCTGCTGTGATTCCCTCAAGCACCCATCCAGCTCAGGGTAGGCAACAACCAGTATGCGGGCCATCAGGGGGTCAGGGTCCAACGGGCACCCCTTCCTCGGTAGGAGGCCATCCCCAGCTCGGCCTCTCGGTCTTCTGTGCCCAGCGTCTTAGGCCTCCCACTGTTTCCGACAGTGGGTGCTCTGCCTGCCATAGACCCCCAGGGTCCTCATGTCCTTGGCGATGGCACGCCATATTCCCTTCTTTTGATCAAATCAAATCATTAATCAAATCAAATCAAATCATGAATATTTATAAAGCGCGCTAATCACCTGTGCGGGTCTCAAGGCGCTAGGGAAAAAAAAGGGGGGGGGGTTGCTGCTGCTCGAAGAGCCAGGTTTTTAGGAGTCTCCGGAATGCGGAGTGGTCCTGAGGCTGGTGGGGAGGGAGTTCCAGGTCTTGGCTGCCAGGAAGGAGAAGGACCTCCCACCCGTCGTGGAGCGGCGGATGCGAGGGACGGCAGCGAGCGCAAGGCCCGAGGAACGGAGGAGACGGGTGGGGGCGTGGAAGCTGAGGCGACGGTTGAGGTAATCCGGTCCCTTGTTGTGGAGGGCTTTGTGTGCGTGGGTGAGAAGTCGGAAGGTGATCCTTTTGCTGACTGGGAGCCAATGCAGGTGTCTCAGGTGTGCGGAGATGTGGCTGTTGCGGGGTACGTCGAGGATGAGGCGGGCCGAGGCGTTTTGAATACGTTGCAGGCGTTTTTGGAGCTTGGCGGTGGTCCCAGCATAGAGGGTGTTGCCGTAGTCCAGGCGGCTCATGACGAGGGCGTGGGTCACGGTTTTTCTAGTGTCGGCGGGGATCCAGCGGAAGATCTTGCGGAGCATGCGGAGGGTGAGGAAGCAGGCGGAGGACACGGCGTTGACTTGCTTGGTCATGGTGAGAAGAGGGTCCAAGATGAAGCCGAGGTTGCGGGCGTGGTTTGCGGGGGTCGGTGCGGTGCCGAGGGCCGTGGGCCACCAGGAGTCGTCCCAAGCGGACGGGGTGTTGCCGAGGATGAGGACTTCCGTTTTGTCAGAGTTCAGCTTTAGGCGGCTGAGCCTCATCCAATCTGCGACGTCCTTCATGCCCTCTTGTAGGTTGGTCTTGGCGCTGGCGGGGTCCTTGGTGAGGGAGAGTATAAGTTGGGTGTCGTCGGCGTAGGAGGTGATGATGATGTCGTGCTTGCGTACGATGTCGGCGAGGGGGCTCATGTAGACATTGAAGAGTGTCGGGCTGAGTGATGAGCCTTGAGGTACGCCGCAGATGATCTTGGTGGGGTCTGAGCGAAACGGAGGGAGGTAGACTCTTTGGGATCGGTTTGAGAGGAAGGAGGCGATCCAGTCCAGGGCCTGGCCTTGGATCCCGGTGGAGCGGAGGCGGGTGATTAGGGTGCGGTGACAGACGGTGTCGAAGGCAGCTGAGAGGTCGAGGAGGATGAGGGCGACTGTTTCACCGTTGTCCATCAGGGTTCTGATGTCGTCTGTGACTGAAATGAGGGCGGTTTCAGTGCTGTGGTTGGTTCGGAATCCGGTTTGTGAAGGGTCGAGCCGGTTGTCTTCCAGGAAGGTGGTCAGCTGTTTGTTGACGGCCTTCTCTATTACCTTGGCGGGGAAGGGGAGGAGCGAGATGGGGCGGAAGTTTTTCAGGTCGCTCGGGTCAGCCGTAGGTTTCTTTAGTAGTGCGTTGACTTCGGCGTGTTTCCAGCATTCGGGGAAGGTAGCAGAAGAAAAAGAGGAGTTGATGACGGCCTGGAGGTGTGGGGCGATGATGTCGTCGGCTTTATTGAAGATGAAGTGAGGGCAGGGGTCCGATGGAGCGCCGGAGTGGATCGAGTTCATGGTGGTTTTGGTTTCTTCGGTGTTGATGTGGGTCCAGTCGTTGAGGGTGATGGTCGGAGGTGTGGGTTCGGTGATGCTTGGTTGGGTCTGGTGTCTGAAGCTGTCGTGGAGGTCGCTGATCTTGCGATGGAAGAAGATGGCGAGGGAGTTGCACACATCTTGTGAGGGCGTGACGGCGTTGGGGTTGGAGAACTCCTTGACGATGCTAAAAAGTTCTCTGCTGTTGTGGCTGTTTTTGTCCAGTCTGTCGGTAAAAAAGTTCCTTTTGGCAGCGCGGATCAGGTGGTGGTGTTCGCGGGTAGCGTTCTTGAGGGCGGTCATATTGTCAGCGGTGTGGTCCTTGCGCCAGGCCTTCTCGAGTGCGCGACAAGTTTTCTTCGATTCTTTGAGGGTGTCAGAGAACCAGAGAGGTTTTTTGGTGTTGGCCTGTCGATGCGTGCGTTTGAGGGGAGCAAGGTTGTCTGCGCAGTTGGAGATCCAGTTCGTGAGGCTGAGGGCTGCGTCGTTGGGGTCGGTGGTGAGGGTGGGTTGGTTGGCGGCGAGTGCGGAGAAGAGTTGCTCTTCGGGGATTTTGTTCCACTGTCGACGAGGGATGGGTTGAGTGCGGCGGTGGCGGATCTCGCGTCGGAATGTGAAATGTACACAGCTGTGGTCGGTCCAGTGTAGAGCGGAGGTGTGGCTGAAGAAGACGTGTTTGCTGGCGGAGAAGATGGGGTCAAGCGTGTGTCCGGCGATGTGGGTGGCGGTGTTCACCAGTTGCTTGAGGCCAAGGTTGGCGAGGTTGTCGAGCAGGGTGGTGGTGTTGGGGTCGTTGTTTTGTTCCAGATGGAAGTTGAGGTCGCCTAGGAGGATGTAGTCCGGCGAGGCGAGGGCGTGCGGGTGATGAAGTCGGCGATGGCGTCCCTGAGAGGGGCGCGCGGTCCGGGAGGACGGTAGACGAGGGATCCTCTGAGGGTGGTCCTGGGGTCGGTGCGAATCTGAAAATGCAGGTGTTCAGCGGCGTGTCTTCGGTGGAGGTGGTGACGCTGATGGAGTCTTTGAAGACGATGGCGATACCTCCTCCTACTTGGTTGGTGCGGTCTTTTCTGGAGATCTTGTAGCCTTCGGGGATGGCGGTGGCGATGTCTGGAGCAGAGGAGGTGTTCATCCAGGTCTCCGTGATGAAGGCGACGTCCGGTGCTGTGGAGTCCAGGAGGTCCCAGAGTTCAACGGCATGCTTGTGGACGGAACGAGCGCTGACCAGGATGCACTTGAGGTGGTTGATGGCGCGTGGGCTTGTGGTCGTGGTAGTTGCGTGGTGGAAGATGCGGTTGCAGGCGAAGGGTCCATGGGTGCGTTTGGGGTGAGCTTGGAAGCAGGTGTTGGAGCGCCCTGGGTTGAGGGCGTGGAGGGTGGTGGGGTCGTAGCGGATCAGCGGGGCTTGGGAGAGCTGGGGACCAGGGGTCGTGGCGCTGGGCGCGGGCCAGGCACGGACGGGCGCAGACGGGCTTGCCTCTGGCGTGCCTCAGGCGCGCCAGCGGCGCGCTCGCGCAGCGGCTGCCACATGAGGTGGGGGGGGGAGGGGTCAGCTGGGGTCGAATGGGAGCTGGGGGGTGGGGGCGTGCAGGAGGTCGCAGTGGGAAAGCGCGAGGGAGGGGGGACAGGTAGAGTGAGAAGAGCTGGGTGAGGGGGGTTTAAGGTTGGAGGGGTGTGAGTGTTAGGAGGTTTAGGAGATTAGGGAGAGAGATAGGAGTAGGGTTGTGAAGATAGGGGAGGGGGGGTTGTAGAGGTGGGTGAGGCTGAGAGGTAGAGTGAGAGGATAGGAAGATAGGTAATAGAGGGGGTGGCAGGAAGGGAGAGAGAGATAGAGAAATAGATAGAGAAAGTAGATAGATAGAGAAAGTAGATAGATAGAGAAATAGATAGAGAGATAGGTAGATAGAGAGATAGGTAGATAGGAGGAGGTGGAGAGTGAGGGAGTTAGATAGAGAGATAGGTAGATAGGAGGAGTGAGGGAGGTAGATAGCGAACGGGGTAGGTAGGGGTGATAGAGAGGGGGAGGCGAGTGAGGGAGGGGGATGAGGCAGGAGCAGGTGGGCAGGCGCGGGGAGAAGAAGACGGAGGAGGCAGAGGAGCCGAAGACAGAAGACAGAAGAACAGAAGACCGGAAGAACAGAAGAACAGGAAAACAGAAGACCGGAAGAACAGAAGAACAGAAGACAGGCAGAAGACCACAGAAGAAGATGAAGAAGAAGAGAGGCGAACAGGAGAGGCAGAGAAGCACCCAGAAGAAGAGAGCAGACAGGGAAAAGAAGAGTACAGAAGAAGATTACAGAGGAGGAGCGAGGAGGAAGAACAGAGAAGAAGAAAAGAAGCAGGAGCAGGAGAGAGGGTGAGTAGCGCGGGGCAGGGCGAGGGGCAGGGAGGTGGGGGGTACTTACTGTGAGGTGGGTCTCAGGAACTCAGGAACCTTGAGGAGCTGGAGGAGCTGCAGCGGCAGGGGGAGCGACCTACCCTTGGGTCAAGGGTCGCTACCACTGTTGCGCAGCGGCCGCCATATGAGGTAGGAGGGGTCAGCTGGGGTCGAATGGGAGCTGAGGGCGTGCAGGAGGTCGCGGCGGGAAAGTGCGAGGGAGGGGGGGACAGGTAGAGTGAGAAGAGCTGGGGGAGGGGGGTTTAAGGTTGGACGGGGGTGAGTGTTAGGAGATTAGGGAGAGAGATAGGAGTAGGGTTGTGAAGATAGGGGAGGGGGGTTGTAGAGGTGGGTGAGGGTGGGAGGTAGAGTGAGAGGATAGGAAGATAGGTAATAGAGGGGGTGGCGGGAAGGGGGGGAGAGATAGAGAAATAGATAGAGAAAGTAGATAGATAGAGAAATAGATAGATAGAGAAATAGATAGAGAGATAGGTAGATAGGAGGAGGTGGAGAGTAAGGGAGTTAGATAGTGAGATAGAGAGATAGGTAGATAGGAGGAGTGAGGGAGGTAGATAGCGAACGGGGTAGGTAGGGGTGATAGAGAGGGGGAGGCGAGTGAGGAAGGGGGATGAGGCTGGAGTAGGTGGGCAGGCGCGGGGAGAAGAAGACGGAGGAGGCAGAGGAGCCGAAGACAGAAGATAGAAGACAGAAGAACAGAAGACCGGAAGAACAGAAGAACAGAAGACCGGAAGAACAGAAGAACAGGAGAACAGAAGAACAGGAGAACAGAAGACAGGCAGAAGACCACAGAAGAAGATGAAGAAGAAGAGAGGCGAACAGGAGAGGCAGAGAAGCACCCAGAAGAAGAGAGCAGACGGGGAAAAGAAGAGTACAGAAGAAGATTACAGAGGAGGAGCGAGGAGGAAGAACAGAGAAGAAGAAAAGAAGAAAAGAAGCAGGAGAGAGGGTGAGTAGCGTGGGGCAGGGAGGTGGGGGGTACTTACTGTGAGGTGAGTCTCAGGAACTCAGGAACCTGGAGGAGCTGGAGGAGCGACCTACCCTTGGGTCAAGGGTCGCTACCACTGTCACTACCCATTTGATGGGTGCTGACCTGCAGAGGCAATACAGACAGGAGAACACCATTAGACAAACAGTCCAGCCTGTCACACAAGTGGCCCACCATACCCGTTTCCATCACCATTGACACACACATAGCCCAGCACACACTATGTACACCACCACTAGACATTCCCCCACCCCCCTTACACAATGCTTGCACACACATCTCCATGCATCCTTCCCACATGCATCGTGGCCAAAGTGTACTCACCTGTTGGTCTGGAGGCCCATACAACTGTCCGTACTGGGGTAGGACCCCATCCACCAGTCGCTCCAACTCCTCCGAAGTGAAGGCTGGGGCCCTTTCCCCAGTCACACGGGCCATGGTAGGTTCCAGACACAGGTCACAGCAGCACATGCAGTGTAGGTGTTGTCCTGTTGAAGGTCAGGAAACAAGTGAGGAATCAGATAGAAAATGGCTGTCACATCTGCGGCGGTTTACACCGTCACCGCCGGCGTATATCCCCATTGGCCACTGTACTCCATAGAGCCCCATATTATCCAATGAGGAATTGTACTGCGGTGCAAGACGCCTTCCGCCATGACGGCCAAAGTCAGCAGAATTTCCACACTTCCACCTGTCCCTCCATACAGGACAGGTGATCGCCATTTCAGGGGGGGGGGTGGGGGCAGGCATATCGACAATTACTGCGTCACAGATTAGATTGGCACATACTTCACCAGTTACACTTCCCAATACATAAGTGCACCATGTGGACTGCAGTTGTGGTTTTGTTGTTCCAGTTGTGACAGTCTACTCAATCTTGTGTCCCTTAGATGCCTACCGCGCGGATGAATAGGAGGTGGAGACATACCCTGTGTACAGACCTATGGTAGACTTGGCTACACTGGAGGACAGGCACATAATACTCACCTATAGATGGGACAGGGCCACAATCACAGAGCTGTGTGCCCAGTTTGAGCCTGACCTGATATCAGCTATCCGTCATCCCACTGGGATCCCCCCTCTTGTGCAAGTGCTATCAGTGCTCCATTTCCTGGCAACTGGTTCTTTCCAAGTGACAGCGTGCTTGGCAGCAGGAATGTCACAGCCAATGTTTTCAATCGTGCTGGCAAGAGTTTTGTCTGCCCTGGTAAAACACATGTGCAGCTACATAGCTTTCCCCCAAATGGAAGATTTGGCCTCTGTGAAAGCCGGATTCTATGCAATGGGACATATCCCCAATATTATTGGGACGATTGACGGGACATATATTGTGTTTGTCCCCCCCCCTGCCAGAATGAAGAGGTGTACAGCAATAATAAGAGTTTCCACTCAATGAATGTGTAGATGGTGTGCCTAGCGGACCAGTACATCTCCCACATCAATGCTAAGTATCCTGGGTCGGTGCATGATGCTTTTCTTCTGAGGAATTGCAGCATCCCAAATGTGATGGGCCAACTACAGAGGCACAGGGTGTAGCTAATAGGTGAGCCTTGGTCCCCACCCACTGTATGTTAGTGTATGCCTCTGGTGTCAACCCCATAGGATTGTGTGTGGCTAAATGTTGTCCCTCAATACTTGCAGGTGACTCTGGCTACCCAAACCTATTGTGGCTGCTGACCTCTGTGAGGAATGCCAGGACAAGGGCTGAAGAACGTTATAATGAGGCACATGGGCAAACCAGATGGATCATCAAGAGGACCTTCGGCCTCCTGAAGGCCATGTTCAGGTGCCTCCATCTGACAGGTGGATCCCTGTGCTACTCACCTGAGAAGGTCTGCCAGATAGTAGTGGCATGCTGCATGTTGCACAACCTGGCCCTCAGACGGCATGTACCTTTTCTGCAGGAGGAGAAGACTGGAGATGCCCCTGTGGCAGCAGTCGACCCTGATGACAGTGAGGATGAAGAGGCTGAGGATGAGGACAACAGAACATCAGTTATCCATCAGTACTTCCAATGACACACAGGTGAGTCAGTGTAACTTAACATTTCTATGACTATGGGTGTGTTCTGTGTGGGGCTGTGGCATGATTGTCATTCACTTCCTTTTACCTCTACTTACTGTCACCTATGGTTTGTCATTTTGCAGATGTTGGTGATATAACCACTGTGTACTGATGTGCTGACTACAGCCTGCTACAGGTCATTATTTCTATGTTCTCACAATCTACAGTACATTAGCAATGGATGAAACTATTTCCATGAATACACATTTTCAACACAACACATACAAGTAGTCGAGTTGTGTCCAAGGGTGTTTATTGTAGTGCTAAGAAATTGAGGGGAAAGTGCAATGGAATGGGGGTGATGATAGAGGAAAGTCCAGGGTATTGTTCCAGTCTGTTTGTAGCACAGGTACAGTGTTTTTGCTCTTCAGCCAACATAGACACTATTCAAAACAACCGTATAGTTTACACAGTAAGCGGGTGTGCATTGGCATTGTATCAAAAGTCCCAATCGCTCTGTTTGAAGGGATAGTTCAGGACAGGAACATCTATCCCAGATCTTTTAAGCACAGCATTACCTGGCTGTTCTAATGGTGTGCCATTTACCCCATATTTTTGCACACTTCTGCAGGCTGCCCCTAGTCTGATATATCACCTTTTCTGCTTACTGGCAGCAGTCCATTATCTGCTTCCCAATCTATGACCCTTTGCGGCATAGTGGCACCTGATGTGCCTGCTAAATTCCACTTGGCCACCCCTTCTCTCACCACCATCCAGAGTTCTGGGCATTCAGGCCACGCTGTTTCACCCTCGATAAGAGCCACTTTGCCTCTAATTGGACCTCCGAGTCCTGCACTCGAGCCATTATTTGTGTTACTCCTCCCCAGTAGGTCTCAATGATCAGGCCGTCCCTAGTGTGTGGAAGAAGGTGCCCTCTTGGCCACAACCCCTTGAGCAAAGCATGGAGTCGCCACTGGCGGATTTGTACAAGAGCACACTAGCGTAGGATGCACAATCGAACTAGACAAAAGCTGACCCTGACCACCACAATCTTTGGGCTCTGTAATGCGTCTTCCTACTCATTTTCCATTGCCCTAATACCCACCTCCCAGTCTTCCCGCACCAGTCGTAGGGTGTCTGGTGTATTATTCATTCTTTTTATGTCAGGGAGATGGCTTTTTTGGTCAGAGGGTTTAAGAGAAGGCGATCTTCCCGTAGTGTCGCCTCCACCAGTTATTTCCCCCTCTCCAATGTGGCATCTGAGGGCGTGCCTACCCTGCATGTATCTGTACCGCTTGTTCACAGTCATCTTGTACTCTTGCTGGAGTACCTCAAATGTCACCAGTGAGGACCGTCTCCAGAAGTCGCCCAGGGGTTCCAGTCCAATCAGGCCCCCTTTAGAGAAGCTGCCTAATTTCCCCACCTCTTGCAATAGGTCACTGTCCCACAAGAGGGTCAGGGTCTATTCCATGAGTTTTCAATCCCAACCTAGGAATTTCGTGGCCTTATGCCACACTCTCACCACCGTTTGTGTATGGGTTGGGAGTGTGTGCTCTCGCTGTCGCCTATAAAGAATTGCTGGGTAGCCCCTTGGCCCCTTTGCCTCTCTGTATACAACAGAGTGCCAGTTTGGAAGTCTGCGAAGACCCAATCGTTAACCACAACTGGTTGTGCAGCCCAATAATATGTGAGAATATCCAGGACTTCCAGCCCTTCATAGTAAACTCCTCTGTAGCTAATGAAGGGCAATGTGTGAGCCACCTTTATCCCACAGGAGCAATCTGACCTTGTAGTCGACTTTTTAAAACATTACCTTGGGACCCTGAATGGTGTACTCTGGAGGACGTATAAGAAACGGGGTAGAGTCATCACTTTATATGGGAATGCTGTGCCCATAAGAAAGAGTGGCAATGCTCTCCAGTGCACATCACAATGGAGCATATCCAGCTTTATATACAGGTTCTTATGGAGGAATTCCTCAGAGTTCTGGGTGATTTATACATTGAGATATTGGAAGCCCTCCACCGCCACCAGTACACTACAGCATAAAGAGAGGTTTGAGATGTCGTTCAACAGAAGGTAACCCCAGGACTTGTCCCAGTTGATGCAGCGTCCGACATAATTCCCAAAGCTTTGGAAGATCTGCGATATACTGTCAATTGGCAGTGTGAGTTGGGTAACACACAGAAGTATCTTGTCGGCATATAACAGTATTTGCTCTTCCAGTTCCCGCCTGCTGCTCACCCAACCAGTTCTGGAGGTCCTGGCGAACCCAGGCCACAATCAGCTCATGTGCTAAGGCGAAGACCATGGGGGTCAAAAAGCAACCCTGCCTTGTGCCATTCTGGAGGGCAAAGGTCCCTGATATCGCATGGCTGACGCATACACTTGTCATCAGGGCCAGGTACAGGAGTCACACCCAGCCAGAGGATTTGGAGCCAAAGCCCAGCCGTTCAAGGGGTGCACATATGTAGTTCCATTTGATGCTGTCAAATGCCATTCTAACATTGAGGGACAGGACCACTGCCTGCCTGTGATGGTCATTACGGGTCATGTGCAGCACCCTATATAGACATTGCCAGTTCAGTCTAGTTCCCCGGTGTGGCATAAAGCCGGACTGGTCTCGATGGATCACTGTTGTGATCACTTAACGCAGCCTCGAGGCCAGTACTTTCACCAGCACTTTGGCCTCTACATTATGGATATGGGCCTGCAGGAGGCACAGTCAGTCATCGGCTTGTTCTTGGGTGGGGCCACTATCATTACCATTCGCTGGTCCTCCTGTAAGCTACACCCCTCTCGTGCTGCCTGGAACATGGCTAGCATATGTTCTGACAGCTTTGCAGCCATACCTTCATAGAGTTCGACAGGCAGCGGATTCAGGCCCACCACTTTTCCAGATTGGAGGTCTCAAACCACCTTGGCTATTTTCCCTGTTGTTAGGGCCCCCTCTAGGGCTCATCTGCTCTTGTCAAACAGCCCTGGGAGGCGTATTGTTTTTAGGAGGGCTTCATAGTCCTCAGCTGTCTGAGGCAGAGCTGATGCCCGAGGTCCTCATCCTCTCCCTTATGTAGGCAAGACTCTATGTTTTTACACCTATAAGGGAGTGTGCCTGACCGCGTATGCCCGTTTTGAAGGCCTCCCACAGAATGAAGTCCAAGTCCAGCGAGCCCTTGTTTTCCTGGAAGTAGCAGTCTGCCACCTTGCCCAGCTTGTCTCTTAGGAGCTTATCTTGCAAGTGCCAGGGGTCGATTCTTGGGGCTGTCACCCAATTTCTAGTCAGGCCATGCAGCACCACCCCAACGGGTGACAGGGCAGTCACTGTTGAACTCTAGATGATCATCACGGGGCTCCACCTGTGGTGGGAGTGAGCTGTAGTTTGCGCTACAAAAGCACAAAGGACTAAAAGACGGGATTCCTACTATCCACCTCACCAGGGGTAAGAAGGAGAAAGTTAGAGACCTGTAACAAAATAGTTTCTTACCTGTAGGTGTAGTTTTGAGGCTCGAAGAATTTTCTCGATTAACATGCTATACATTATTCTGCCATCTAGTGGTTGGAACTTGAATTTTCCCAAGTCATAAGAGTCCTTTTTCTTATTCAACTTTTTCTTTTGCCTGTCGATGACCTCCACCATTTGGTGCTTAGATTCTCCTCTTCTGACATGATATCTCTTCCACTAAACCTTCCTGTTGGTCGCCATCTTCAGATTTTCTTTTTTTTTCTGCTTAATTTTCTTGGGAGGTGGGTGGGTCGCTTTTGAATCTAGAAATTTCTTCAAGCTGCAACTTAACTTCTAAACCTATAGCTAAGAAACTATTTTGTTTTGCAGTGTGAATCTTGTCTGGATTCACATGCTGTGAATTGATTTTGTAGCAGTAGTCTACTGTTGAGGAGGATGAGATGAAGATACGGTGACCAGGTGTCCTGGATTTGCTGGGACAATCCTGGCTTTTCACCAGTTGTCCTGGCAGATTTCTGCAAATTTGGCTCATATCCTGGTTTTTAAAGGGGTCTAACTGAAAACAGTGAGAGACACTTTTTTAGGTGTTCTAAAGTTGTGCTAACTAGCAGCTGTTATAAGTAAGCGATTTAACTAACAGGTTTGATGCTGGGTTCAGAAATTGCATTTTATTTATTTTCTAAGGGGCATATTTATACTCTGTTTGCGCCGGAATTGCGTCGTTTTTTTTAACGCAAATCCGACGCAAAGCTAACTCCATATTTACACTTTGGCGTTAGACCCGTCTAGCGCCAAAGATCTTGGAGATTGCGTCATTTTTTAGCGTGCACACCTACCTTGCGTTAATGATATGCAAGGTAGGCGTTCCCGTCTAAAAAATGACTCCAAGGCATGTGCGCCTTATTTAAACTCCTGTGCAAAAATGGCGCACGGGAGGGTAAAAAAAAATGACATCCAGCCGCTTTTGCGTCATTTCTTAACGCCTGGTCAGGGCAGGCGTTAAGGGACCTGTGGGCTCGGAAGGAGCCCAGAGGTGCCCTCCCATGCCCCCAGGGACACCCCCTGCCACCCTTGCCCACCCCAGGAGGACGCCCAAGGATGGACGGACCCATCCCAGGGAATTTAAGGTAAGTTCAGGTAAGTATTTTTTTAAAATTTTTATTGTGGCCTGATTTGTGCCCCCCTACATGCCACTATGCCCAATGACCATGCCCAGGGGGCATGGCCATTGGGCAAGGGGGCATGACTCATGTCAATGGAGGGTGGGAGTAAAAAAAAAAATGGCGCTAATCGGGTTGAGGCAGATTTTTTTGCCTCAGACCGACTTGCCCCATTTTTTGACGCCCAAGCTCCATTTTCCCCTACGCCGGCGCTGCCTGGTGTGGGTAATTTTTTTTGACGCACACCAGTCAGCTCCGCCGGCTAACGTCATTCCATAAATAAGGCGCCCGCATGGCGCTTTGGAATGGCGTTAACATTTTTTACGCACAACTGCGTTGGCGCAGTTGTGCGTCAAAAAGTATAAATATGACCCTTAGTGCCTCTTCTGTCTTCCTACGTTGATGGGAGCTGTCATTCCGATCCTCTCCCTCAATCTAATATTGTAGTCCTTCTTCTATTTCTGCAAAATGTCCCGGTTTTTGGTTCTCAAGTTCTGGTCATCCTAGATGAAGATGAGCTTAAATTGGTGAATATATCTTTCAAAACCTTTTGTCGAACTTCAGCTTCTTTTTTCATTTGAATGCCTATGTAGCAATGTTTGGTGAAAGTATGAACAGATGACTAAATTGCTGCCATACAAATATCCTGTTTGGAATGTTTGCTAGGAAAGCTCCTGTTGTTCCTGTTTTGAGCTTTGAATGAGCCCTTGGGTTACAAGTTAAAGGTGCTTCTGCATTTGCATGGCACAATTTTATTGCTTGAGAAATCCATTTTGCGATAGTTCGCTTTGTGACTGGATTTCCTTTATTATGTTTAGCAAATTAAACAAACAATTGTTTTGTTTTCCTGATTGTGTCTTAGCTCTTTCTATGTAATACATAATTGACCTACTAGCATCCAATGTGTGTTTTCTCCCTCAGAATTGTTCTTTGGTTCCTGGAAGAAACTTGAAAAATGAGTTGATTGATTAATATGAAAGTTTGATATAACTTTAGGCAGAAATTGAGAGTCTGTTCTCTGGCTTTATGAAGTTGCAAGTAAGGTTCTTGAATTGTGAGAGCTTTAATTACTTACTCTCTGCAAGTATGTAATTGCTACCAGATAAGCAGTATTAAGCATGAGCAATTTTAGAGATGCTTCATGTAGAGACTCAAATGGTTTCCCCCTCAGTTGTGGTAAAACCATATTTAAGTTCCATGGTGGAGCAGGTACCCTTCTGGGTGATGCTATTCTTTTTGCTCCGTCTAAAAATCTTTTAATTACACGCAATGTAAAGAGACTCTTCTCAAAGTGTCCCCTTGTGTATGCCACAATAGTTGCCAGATGTACTTTTAAGGAAGTGTATGATAACATATAATCTCAAAGGTGAGTGAGATAACTTCGTATTGTAGTCTCTTTTGTGTTCTGGTTAAACAGATACCCCTTTATACACCACTGTGTGTATTGTTCCCATTTTGCCATATAACATTTTCTGGTTGTTGGTCTTCTAACCTCTCTGAGCACCACCATCGTCTTTTCCGACAGATGAAGGTGTGCGAATTATAAGTCTTCAGGGGCCATGCAGCTAGACTTAACTTCTCTGGTTCTGGATAAAGGACTTGGCCCTTGTTTATTGTCAGCAAATCGTGTTGTTTTGGTAGTTTTAGAAAATTTCCTTTGGCTATTTCAATCCGTTCCATAAACCGCGTCTGTCTTGCCCACTTTGGTGCAAAAAAGAATTAGAGTCATTCTGTTCTGCTTGCATTCGTTTATCACTCCGTGTATCAGAGGTATTGGAGGAAAAGAGTATGTAAATATCCCTGACCAGCTTATTAACAGGACATTCCCTAATGATTGGTGATGTTGCTGTCTGGATGCAAAGTTTTGGCATTTTGTGTTTTCTACTGTTGGGAACAGATCTATCTTTGGTGCTCCCCAACATTGGAATATCTGTTTGAGTACTGATTGAGTTCTCACTCCTGGGTAGTTGATGAGAGTCTGCTCAGTTTGTCCGCTTGTACATTGTCCTGCCCTTGGAGATGAATTGCTGTAAGGTAAATCTGTCTTTGAATTGCCAATTTCCAAATGTGCTGTGCTAAATTTGAAAGGACAAATGATTGTGTTCCCTCTTGTTTGTTAATATAAAACAATATTGTAGTGTTGTCTTCCTGTATTAATATTGACCTTCCCCAGACTTCTTTCTGAAAGATTTATGAGGCTAGGAACCCTTTTAAATTCCGGGATGTTGATAGTCTGAACTGCTTCCTGCTCTTTCCGTACACCTCTTACATGAGTGATTCCATATGAGCACCCCAACCCATATGTGAGGCATCTGTTGTAATGGTCACTGTGGGAGTTGGTTGTGTAGAAGGCCTTCCCGCTGTTAACTGTGTTCTGTTCCGCCACATCATCTCTTCCTGTATTTTTTGCATGACAGCCACTAGATCTTCCCAGCCCCCTGCTGCTTGTGACCATGGGTTCTGTAGGCATTCTTGAACTGGTCCCACATGAAGCTCTGCATATGGAAGGAGTGGCATGCATGAGGCCATCGTCCCCAAGATTTTCCCCACAGTCCTCACTGTCAGAGACCGATCCCTCTGGAAAAGGAGAGTTTCTTGTAGCAATTAATGTATTCTCTTTTCACAGGGATCAGCTTTCTGCTGTGTTGTGTTTAATCTTGCTCCTAAAAGGATATTTTCTCTTTCTAGATTTGTGGAAGATTTTTCTGTATTTATTGATAATCCTAGATTGAATAGTATTAAAAAGGAGACCCAGCACATCGAAGTGTCCATTGATATCCACAAAATTATCACATTTCTTCAAATATCACATAATTCAATAGAGTTCTTATGAAAACGTTTTGTTCTTTATTTATCCACAATGACAATATCTAATCCATCATAGCCAACGCGTTTTGTCCAAACGGACTTCTTCAGGGCTCATAATTGCAGTATGTAACGCGCTCCACGGCAGAACGCCATCCGATCTCCTGACAATGAAAAACTTTTAAATAAAGAACAAAAAGTCTTCATAAGAACTAGTGAATTATGTGATTTTTTAAGAAATGTGATAATTTTGTGGATATCAATGGACACTTCGATGTGCTGGGTCTCCTTTTCAATGTTATGAGCCCATGGCTATTTGAGGTCTAGGGGGTTGGCCCTCACGACCTGTGCACCGAAAAGTGCAATAAATTGCATATATATAATAAATAAAGGAAGAAGGTGCGGTTTCAATTCTCCCTGATCCCTAGATTGAATAATGTTGACATTACTATTACATAGCATTTTGGAAATACTCTTGGAGCTGATTTTATCCCGAACTTCAGCACTTTGAATTGGTAATATTTGTTGTTGACCATAAACCTTAAATATTTCTTGTGATTCATTAGGATGTGCAGTTATGCATCTTTGAGCTCTATAGTTGCTATATAATCTCCTTTTTGTATTTGTGGAATGACTTCTTGTAAAGTGGTCATCTTGAACTTTGGGGCTTTTATGAACTTGTTTATGAAATCTAGAATCAGCCTCGGGATCCATCTGGTTTTGGAATTAGGAAGTATGTTCAGTAATTTCCATGATTTTCCTCTCTTTTGGGCTCCCTTTCTATAGCATTTTTCTCCAATAACTCATTTACTTCCTTTGTTAGACATGATGTTTCTTCTTGTGAGAGAAACTTTTCTGTTGGTGTTCCTTTCTGGTTGTGATTTTAATTCTATGCAATATCCATATTTTATGATATTTATAATATAATTGTCTGATGATATCTTCCCCCACTCCTGAAGGAAGTTATTTATTCTTCCTCCCCAGGTGTTGAATTTGAAAGGATTTGTTGTGATTGTTGTGCTGAAGAGTCACTTATTAGAGGAAGTTGTTCCTCCTTTTTGTGGTTGTACTTTTCCCCCTGCAGGTCCCTGAATGGACTGCCGCCCCTGTAAATGAAATTGCCAAGTTGTAGGGTTTGTCGGAGCCTGACTTGTTCCCTGCAAACCCTGATGTAAGAATGTTCCTGAAATACTCCCCCTTCCTGACAGTTTCCTTATAGGGGTTGAGCCTCTTCTTAAGTTTCCTCCAAATGGAGTGCACCCATGCTTTTTGCGTCTCATTATCCTTCTTTATCTGTTGAACGGTGTTGTCTACTGCAGCACCGAAGAGATGTTCTCCATCAAATGGGGCACTGATATCTGCCTGTACTTCAGGCTCAAATCCTGTCTCCATAGAGTTGTCCCCGCCATCATCTGGCGACTGGCTGTGTCTGCCACATCCAGAGCAGATTTTAGACCAGTATTAGCAATGTTTTTACCTTCTTCGCCAATGCTGCACCCCTCTTTCTGTATTGCACTGGATGATGTCTCAAGCTCTGCCATTCTGTTCCACTGTTGAAATGCATAGCGGTTTAACAGGGCATTGGAGTTTGGAAGCCTCTATTGATTTGCTGCACCTCTTTAAAATTTTCTTCCCACCAGATTCATTTTTTTTATTTCTTTGTCTGGGGGTGGGCCAGATGTTGTTGGAATAGTGGCCTTCTTTCTTGAGGTTGCTGCAGTGATAGAATCAGGTTGTACTCCTCCTTTAATATATAGAGGTTCTTTTGAAAGCGTCTATACTGTTTTTCAGCTCTGGGAGGCACAGCTTTGCAATTTGCGGGCTCCTTAAATGCCTCTTTGCCTTGATCTAGAATGCTTGTTAGCACTGTCAGAAAACGATTCTTAGCTTTGCGAAGGCATTAGTGTTTCCGGCAGAAAGCAGGATTGTGCCTTCTCTTCCTATATTTGTACACCATATGTTTCAGCTGCCTTTGGTATGGGCTGGCTGAATATGGCAATATCATCAGAGGGTGAAGCTTCTGAAGGGCAGGAGTCAACACCCTCTTCTAGTGAATCTATCGCCTTGCCCTGACATTGACTGTCAGTGCACTCTGACACTTCATGTAACAATTCCATTGTTAACTGTTCTGGATCTTCCTCTTCGTAGAAGAAGTCCTGCTCTAAATCTTCTGCTTGTGGCTTTATGTTGTTGGGGTTCTAGCTCTTCAGTTTCCCCCATGCCACTATCTTCCAGTCTTGATGGCTTATGTGGAATTCTAAATTCCTTAAGAGATTCCTTGAAATCCCTTTCTGCAAAATTGATGCCATTTCGGCTTTGAGCCTTTTCTTTAGATTTCAGCAGCCCTTTCCTCAATGTCAAGTACAGATGTTTTTCTCATCGATGTCGAAACATCCTTTGACAGAGTTTCTTTCAAAGCCTTTTTCTGCGTTTCTCCCCTCTTTCCTTCCTTTGACGACAAAGCTTCTCTGCTTCGATCTCTTTTTTCCTCCCAGCGACTCCTCTCATCTATTGGCGTCTTGTCAGGCGTTTAACCACATGCTGTATCCTTTGTGAGGGACCCGAGGGGTTCTTTTGATTTAGTCTCCCTCTCAGTCAACTATTTTCTTGATGCTGAGGCCCCTTTGTGTCCTTCTGAGTCCGTTTTCTTTTTACTTCCCTGTAGGAAGTTGGCTCTGTATATACCATTTCAAAGTAAGAAATAGTGTGCACAGAGTCCAAGGGTTCCCCTTAGAGGTAAGATAGTGGCAAAAAGAGATAATTCTAATGCTCTATTTTGTGGTAGTGTGGTCGAGCAGTAGGCTTATCAGAGGGTAATGTTAAGCATTTGTTGTACACGCACAAGCAATAAATGAGGAACACACACTCAAAGACAAATTCCAGGCCAATAGGTTTTTATATAGAAAAATATATTTTCTTAGTTTATTTTAAGAACCACAGGTTCAAGATTTATAAGTAATAGATCAAATGAAAGGTGTTTCACTTAGGTACTTTAGGAACTTTGAATAATCACAATAGCATGTACAGTTTTGGCAAAAATGGCAATAAGCTATTTTAAAAGTGGACACTGCAAAAATCAACAGTCCCCGGGGGGAGGTAAGTAAATGTTAAGTTCACAGGTAAGTAAAACACTTACAGGGTTCAAAGTTGGGTCCAAGGTAGCCCACCGTTGGGGGTTCAAGGCAACCCCAAAGTTACCACACCAGCAGCTCAGGGACGGTCAGGTGCAGAGGTCAAAGAGGTGCCCAAAACACTTAGGCTTCAATGGAGAACAGGGGTGCCCCGGTTCTAGTCTGCCAGCAGGTAAGTACCCGCGTTCTCGGAGGGATGGCCAGGGGGGTTTTGTAGGGCACCGGGGGGGACACAAGCAGGCACAGAAAGTACACCCTCAGCGCCACAGGGGCGGCCGGGTGCAGAGTGCAAACAGGCGTTGGGTTTTGTATTGAAAGCAACGGGGAGACCCGGGGGTCTCTTCAATGATGCAGACAGGCACAGGGGGGGGCTCCTCGGGGTAGCCACTACCTGGGCTAGGCAGAGGGTCGCCTGGGGGTCGCTCCTGCACTGGAGTTCGGTTCCTTCAGGTCCTGGGGGCTGCGGGTGCAGTGTTGGTTCCAGGTGACGGGTCCCTTGTTACAGGCAGTCGCGGTCAGGGGGAGCCTCTGGATTTCCTCTGCAGGCGTCACTGTGGGGGGTCAGGGGGGTCGTCTCTGGCTACTCACGGGCTCGCAGTGGCCGGGGAGTCCTCCCTGAGGTGTTGGTTTTCTGCAGGTCAAGCCGGGGGTGTCAGGTGCAGAGTGGAAAGTCTCACGCTTCCGGCGGGAAACGTGAAGTCTTCAAAGTCGTTTCTTTGTTGCAAGAAAGTTGCAGATTGTTGAACAGGGCTGCTGTTCACGGGAGTTTCTTGGTCCTTGGTTGCAGGGCAGTCCTCTGAGGCTTCAGAGGTCGCTGGTCCCTGTTGGATGCGTTGCTGTTGCAGTTTTCTTCTAAGTTGGGAAACAGGCCGGTAGGGCTGGGGCCAAAGCAGTAGTCGTCTCCGTCTTCACTGCAGGGCTTCAGGTCAGCAGTCCTTCTTCTTGTTAAGGTTGCAGGAATCTGATTTCCTGAGATCTGGGGAGCCCCTAAATACTGAATTTAGGGGTGTGTTTAGGTCTGGGAGGGCAGTAGCCAATGGCTACTGTCCCTGAGGGTGGTTACACCCTCCTTGTGCCTCCTCCCTGTGGAGAGGGGGGCACATCCCTAATACTATTGGGGGAATCCTCCAAAACCAAGATGGAGGATTTCTAAAGGCAGGGGTCACCTCAGCTCAGGACACCTTAGGGGCTGTCCTGACTGGTGGGTGGTGACTCCTTGTTTTTCTCATTATCTCCCCTGGACTTGCCACCAAAAGTGGGGGCTGGGTCCAGGGGTCGGGCATCTCCACTAGCTGGAGTGCCCTGGGGCATTGTAACACGAGGCCAGAGCCTTTGAGGCTCACTGTTAGGTGTTACAGTTCCTGCAGGGGGGAGGTGTGAAGCACCTCCACCCAGAGCAGGCTTTGTTTCTGGCCTCCGAGGACACAAAGGCCCTCACGACATGGGGTCAGAAACTCGTCTCTCAGCAGCAAGGTGGCACAGACCAGTCAGCCCTGCACTGAACAATTGGGTACAATACAGGGGGCATCTCTAAGATGCCCTCTGTGTGTATTTTGTAATAAATCCAACACTGGCATCAGTGTGGGTTTATTATTCTGAGAAGTTTGATACCAAACTTCCCAGTATTCAGTGTAGCCATTATGGAGCTGTGGAGTTTGTTTTTGACAAACTCCCAGGCCATATACTTAATATGGCCACAACTGTACTTACAATGTCTTAAAATAGACTTAGACACTGTAGGGGCATATTGCTCATGCAGCTATGCCCTCACCTGTGGTATAGTGCACCCTGCCTTAGGGCTGTAAGGCCTGCTAGAGGGGTGACTTACCTATGCCACAGGCAGCATTTTTTGTGCATGGCATCCTGAGGGGGATGCCATGTGGACTTTGCCTTTTTCTCCCCACCAACACACACAATCTGCAATGGCAGTGTGCATGTGTTAGGTGAGGGGTCCCTTAGGGTGGCACAACATATGCTGCAGCTCTTAGGGACCTTCCCTGGTCACAGGGCCCTTAGTACCACTGGTACCTTTTACAAGGGACTTATCTGTGTGCCAGGGGTGTGCCTATTGTGGAAACAATGGTACATTTTAGGTGAAAGAACACTGGTGCTGGGGCCTGGTTATCAGGGTCCCAGCACACTTCTCAGTCAAGTCAGCATCAGTATCAGGCAAAAAGTGGGGGGTAACTGCAAAAAGGAGCCATTTCCTTACATCCCCCAACTCCGTTTTATCTGGGTTACCGTTTTTTGTGACATTACGGTCAGAATTGTAATGGTGTTTTCTCCATCTCAACCAGAACAGGGGGCCCCCCGTCTGGGCATTTTCTACGCAATTGTGATATACTCGGTCAGTGTTGTTCCCTCAGTAGTTCTTACTGGCGATTAACTAGTTCTTTTCAATGACTATCGAATTGTTCACCTTCTTTAATTTGTATGTCGGGGAGCCTTCAGCTATGCTTCTATAGTCCCAATGGCAGAAAAAAAGAATCTGAATATGGTGACCAACAGGAAGGCTCAGGGGAGGGGATATTACGTAACAGGAGGACGATCTAGGCACCAAATGGTAGAGGTCGTTGACATTTATTTGAGCATTGACCATAGGTGGGCAGTGACCAACCCTTATGACATCAAATGTAAGCCCACATAGTCCCTATAAGTGGTCACTGTCTTCAGATGCTTTTATCCCTGCTTTGGAGACCCATGTCTAATTGTGTGTTGCTTTTGAGTTCTCACCCTTTTTGCTTAACCATACTCCTTCACTGGGGAGGCGGGTGAGTCCCATGTGAACCCAGAAAAGCTTCAGGCTGCAAAATTATTGTTACATTTAAATAACATTTTCCTTTTGCCATGCAAATCTTTTCTGGATTTGCATCCTTTGCATAGATTATATAGCAGTATTAACCTTTGACTGGAGGTAGGCTGAAGTGCATGTGTAGTTGCAAAAGGTGTTTTGGAACCTTCTATCCCATATGCACCTCCCAAAGTCCATGGATATCTACGCAGGATTGTTTTGTGAAAGTACGGACTGATAACTATGTGGTGACCTTGTCCCAAGTAGAAAGGGCTTGGCCGCAAGTGTTTGTTGGCTAACTGGTAGGAAAACACTATACAGGATACTATCCACCGAAAGATGGACTGCTTGGAGGAAGCTATGCCTGTTCTCATCGGCCCATAGATGACAAATAGATGGTCAGATTATCTGATATCTTTTGTTTTATCTAGGTAAAACTTAAGTACCCTCTTGATGTCCAAGAAATGCAACGCTCTCTCTGCGGGAGTGGAGGGGTTAGGGAAGAATGCTGGTAAAGTAATAGTCTGGTTTATGTAAAAATCAAAAACTACATTGGGAAGGAAACTAGGATGTGCTCATGACCACCCCATTACCTTAGAACACTGTATAGGACTCTTTAGCACAGAGACAGGATTTTGCTGACTCTTTGTGCTGGAGCAATAGCTACTAGGAACGGCGCTTTCCATGCGAGGTGCTGTAAAGAGGCTTTGTGAATGAGCTTGAAAGAAGGGCCCATGAGCTTTGCGAGAACAATGTTAAGTTCCCACGGTGGAGAAGATCTTACAGGAGGATACCTTCTTTAGTCCTTCTAAAAAATATTTTATCACAGGCATTTGAAAGAAAGAAATCTGTGTGGGACACTTTCTGTAAGCAGTAATGGCTGCTAGATGTACCTTTATGGAGGAAAACTGCAGGTCAGACTTTGCTAAATGTAGGAGATAAGGAAAGATTACATTCTCTTGATCCAAAATTGGAAGATGATAATTTTGGGCACACCACAAAGAAAGCTGCTTCCACTTGAAGGCATAGGTGTTTCTGGTAGAAGGTCTTTTGGGTTATTTGAGGAAGTTCATTCAATCCTGTAAGAGGCCTAAAAGTCCATACTGTAGGAATGCAGGAGCCACGCTGTCAAGCTCAGCGAGGGCAGGTTGGGATGCAAAATCTGTCCTCAGAGCTTGTACAGGAGATGCTTTCTGCATGGCAACCTCCTGCATGATCTTTCTGACCGGTATAGCAGATCTGAGAACCACTGGCGAGGCCATTCCAGAGCTATGAGGATCATCCTGGTCCTAGATCTGTACAACTTGATCATTAATGTAGGGATCAGTGGAACTGGGGGAAACGCATAAAGAAATTTCCCTGACCAGTCTATCAAAAGGGCAATCCCCTTCAATAATGGTAAGCAAAACCTAGACACGTAGTCTAGGCATTTTTTGTTGTTTTATGGATCAAATCTGTTTGTTGTTTTCAAGTTATTAACATATCAAGTACAACTCTCCACAATAAGGCAATCACAATGCAGCGGTACTAGTCTGGAAGTATTGGGCAGCCCATAGCATACATCTCCTGCTTAGCCATGTCCGAGAGGGCCACCTCCTCCCCTCCTCTATGCACTCCCCACCTAGTAGGGATACCACCATCAAATGCTGCACTATGAAGCCAGCTCCACGCATAGTAATATACAACATAGAAATGATTAGTAAAACACCAACATTGTTTCCCTGAGAAGGCCCCTCGTCCCCCATGTTACCGGTTCTCCCAAGAATCTCTCCAACAGACATACTCCCAGAAGCTCAGGTCAGACCCAGCACTCTCAAGTAGACCGGGCATGTCAACTCATTGAACTCAGTGGATAAGATCTCCAAGAATGGTTGCCATAAGTCCCTGAAATCACCCCCCGCTGCTGTGAGGCCAGAGTAAGCTTCTCCATCGCCAGAATAAACCACAGCTTATGAAGCCATGATGTATATGTCGGTATCCTGTCTGTACCCCACATTGCTAATATCAGCTGCAATGCCGCATTGAGGGCCAGGGCCATCTGCCGCCCTTTTAATGATCTCAGGGGAAAGGTGAGCGGGTTGGGCAATCCTAACAAGGTGTACAATGGGAATCTGGGGATCTGAGTACTAAAGCTGCATCAATAGAATCTATAACACTCTCCCAGTATCTATGGAGCTTGGGGCAATGCCAGAGTAGATGCACAAGCGTCCCTCTGCCCCCACACTCCCTCCAGCAGAGGTTAGACTTAGTGGGATCCCAAGCGTGTATCCTTGCAGGGGTGAAGTACCAATAGGAGGCCACCTTACATGCTCATATGCTGTCTCTGTGCATGACGCATTGTAAGCCGTATGGTGTGTCCTGTAAAATATACTATCCCACTCTTCATCAGACAGCTCCCTTTCCAACTCCTTCTCCCATCGCAACTGACCCTTAGACTTAGGCGCGCGACCCTCCCCCTGCAGTATTCCGTAAAGCACCGAGATCACACGTTTATCATCCTTCTTCACTAGGAGCCATTTCTCAAACGGCGTAAGCGGCCTATCTATTTGTACTCTATTAGCTGGCAACAGGGCCCAATGCCGTATTTGATAGTACATCATCCTGTCTGCCTCTGTTAAGCCATATGTCTCCCTCATCTGGTCAATGGAGATGACTCCCTGCCCCACCCTTTTACAGCCCCCTTCATACCATCGGCGCAAAGCTATCCCCGGTTCAAAGTCAGGGTTCGCACCTAGAGGGGTCATCGGGGATGGGAACGTCGCCAGCCCCAATCGACCGGCCACCTCATCCCATACACGCAGCGTTACCTCTGTAATCGGGGATGAATAAAGACCGCTCGCCCTGTGCCGACGTCGAAGCCAGGGCTCCTTCCATATATGAGAACCGGCCACCCTTGGTCCATAAAGCACCAGTGTTTCTCAGTAGACGGGCGACTCCACTCTAAAAAAAAAAAAAACACAACTGCGCCGCCTGAAAATATCGTAAGAGGCAGGGAACCGCCAACCCCCCATCCCCTTGGGGCGGTACAGAACCCGTCGCGGAAGGCGCGTCGCTCTACCTTCCCAGATAAATCTCAAAACCGCCGTTTGGAGGGTAGCAATCGTTCGGGCGGAGGCGTCAGGGGAAGTGCCTGGAACACATACAGGACACGTGGCAAGATAGTAATCTTCATCGCCGCAACTCTGCCCAGCCAGGACAGCTTGAGTCCCCCAGGTCTCTAAATCTCGCTGCACCTCCCGAACCAATTTCGCGTAGTTCAAAGTCGCCAAGTCAATCCCTAAATAAGGAAGCCGCGAGGACGACCATATAAAATGGAATCGGGCCCTCAGGTCACTTTCATGCTCCGCGCTAATAAAACGACTCAGGACCTGTGACTTCTGCATATTCATCCGGAGTCCTGAGACCTGGCCAAATTCATCAAGTATCTCCATAGGCGCAGGCAACGAGGTCGCGGGCTCTGCCAGGGTAAGGATCACATCATCTGCATACAGAGAAATGAGGTGATCATCGCCCCCGAATTTCACACCAGTGATCTGAGGACTATCACGCAGACGCTGCGCCAGAGGCTCCATATAAAGCGCAAAAAGGAGAGGGGAGAGCGGACACCCCTGCTGAGTCCCTCGTCGGATTGAGAACGGCAATGATAGCATCCCGTTGAACTGGACTGCAGCACGAGCCGTCTGATAAATGCAACGGATCCACGCCATAAATCCCGGGCCCAGTCTGAAGCGTTCAAGCACCCTGAACAGATATGGCCAGTGGACCCTATCGAACGCCTTCTCCGCGCCAATAGAAAGGAAGAGCGCCTCCCGGCGGGAACGATCCGTTTTGTCTAGCAGATGAAGCAATCGCTTTGTGTTATCGCTGCACTGCCTGTGCGCTATAAAACCTGCTTGGTCAGGATCCACAAGACCCGGCATGTAGTAATTAAGACGATGGGCAAGAATTCCTGTAAATAATTTGGCATCAATATTCAAGAGCAAGATCGGCCTATAGGAGGCGCAATCCTCAGGATCTTTCCCCGGCTTATTTATAACCACAATAGTGGCATCCAGCATACTGGCTTAGTACTCCCGGCGCCCGGAAGGAGTTGAAAAGCCGCACTAATATCGGTACCAGTACCACACAAAAGGTCTTATAAAAAAGTGCCGTAAAACCATCTGGGCCAGGGGACTTCCCCACCTGCAAGCGCAAAATTGCTGATATGACCTCTTCCGCTCTTACAAGTTGATCTAATGAAGCTGCCTCCCTCTCACCCAGAGGAGTAATTGCAATACCCTCTAAAAATGCATCAGGAACCACATTGCCCAGGTCATCCACCTCATACAATCCCTGATAGAACTCCACAAACACCTCTGCAATTTGATCGCTCGTTCGCGCTTCCACTCCCGAGAGAGAATGGACCAGCTTCATCGTCGACGCTGCGCTCGTAACCAGTGTGCCAAAAGCTTCCCACATCTATTGCTCCCAATGTAATACTTGTGCTTAAGGCGTGGCACCGCATACTCTGCACTGTCCCAGTCTAGCCGTTTCAGCTGCTTCCTTACCTTCTCCAGTTCCCGCCAAATTCTAGGGGCACCCGTATGTTTATGGGAGCACTTCAGTACCGCCACCTTCTGTTCCAGCTCCTCCCTCATCAGTCTCCTTGCTTTATTATCCCTAGCGGACAACGACATCACCTCTCCTCTCACCACTGCCTTCAATGCCTCCCACAGCGTCCCCAAGCAGGTGCTCCCATCGTCATTAAAACTAAGGTAGTCCGCGATTGCACGTCGGATCGACTCCACCGTTGCGTCATTCTGAAGCAACGAATCCCTAAATTGCCACCCAAGGCCCCCACCCGCTCCACGCCCATAGCAACTTCTACGGTGACAGGAGCATGGTCCGACAGGGCCCGAGGCTCAATCGCAGACTCCCTAACTCGGGAGAGGAACTCCTGCGAAGCCAAGAAAAGGTCGAGCCGGGCATAAGTCTTGATCGCTGCTGAGTAAAAGGAATAATCCCTAAGCGTGAGATGCGCCCTCTGCCACACGTCCTCCAAGCCACACTCAGCCAGCCACTGGCGACCAGCCGCTGTCAGAGACCCCGTCTGCCCATGGCGGTGACCGGAGCGGTCCAGATCATTATCCATCACCAAGTTAAAATCACCCCCCACCAAAATGGCGCTATCCGGCGAGTGCAGCATCGGGGTCAAAGCCTGCCTCAGGAAGACTTCTTGCTGAGTATTAGGAGCATATAGGGAAGCAATAGTAAAGGAAAAGGCCCCCAACCTCATCCTTATGGCCAAAAACCTTCCTTGCACCTCATGTAACTTTGCCACCGTGTCCCCGGGGATGGAGCGCGCTAGTAATATCGCAACCCCTGCATGTTTCGAAAAAGCTGAAGACCAAAATTGCCTAGGGAACCACTTAGAAAGCATGCAGCAGATGTCCTTCTGCACGAGGTGTGTTTCCTGCAATAGACAGATATGACTCCCAGACCTCTCTAGGGCCGACAGGATCGCAAACCTCTTAGTCGGACTATTAAGCCCTCAGACATTCAAGCTTATACATTTAACAATCATACCTCAAGATGAGTAAAGCAGTCAAAAAACCTCACAGGAAAACCACCCCGCATCCCACACCATCAACCACTCCGAACACCGGGGCCAGGCCACACCTCCACACAAAAGCCAGCATCTCAGGGAAGCACACCAACATACAACCAGATCGCACAACAGGTGCTCACAACCAAAAAGTCCTCGCACAAACATCTCCACGAGGTAAAGTCTCCACAGGGCTGTAGAACCACTCAAGTTCATCACGCCAGGTCCATCGACCCCGCCACCATGACCCCTCTTGAGTGGCCACCAGGCCGAAAACGATGCGACCCCCAGCAGTCCAGCGGCCACCGCTCCCTTAGGCATTAGTCCCAGCGGCCACGCTATTCAAGGCAGACCTCAGCTCCGAAACTGTAGGGCGCTGTAGTTTCCTCTGTTTCTCCTTCCGCCGCCAGCGCGGACGAACCTCGCCAGCCAAGCCCACCTTATCGCCTGAATCCCAGCTGGGATTCTCCAAATGCAGGATCCGGTTTGCCTCCCGAATGGACCTCACTTGCCGGTGCTGATCCTCCCATCGGAAGACAAGCCGAAATGGGTGGCCCCGGGAGTAAGAGACATCATGCGCTCGCAGATACTCCATAATGGGCTTGAATTCTCACCGCCTCTGCAGGGTCCGTGCAGAGAGGTCCTGGAATAATTGAAGCTCATGGCCTCTGAAATGCACCTGCTGAAGATCGCGGGCCCGCTGCAAGATGCGCTCTTTAAGCCCAAAGTTGTGAACACAGGCTAGAATATCCAGTGGTCAGTCTCCAGCCCCACCAGCGCGGCCCACTCGATGGACTCTGTCCAAGGGTCTCTTCCAGGCCAAGTAATGAGCGAAACAGACCCACCACAAAGTCGCGGATGTTATGTCTTCTCGAGCGGTTCTCTAAATCCTCCACCGCTATCTGGAGGAGGTCCTGCTGCTCCAGGAGGCGGACGACCTCCTGTTGCAGACCCGCCACCTCCTCGCCGCGAGAGATCTCATCGTCTTCCATCTGTGACACTCACTCCCCTAGGTACGTGACCTCGCCTTGTAGCTCTCTCACCTCTTGAAAAATGTCCCTACGGAGATCCTGTATATCACTCCGGAGCGAGTCAAACAAGGCGGTAAGGAAGCCCTTCGTGACCAGGGAGCCCTCATCCAGCTCCGCCTCCGCCCGCATCTCTGGGGACTTCGTCGCCGGCGGTTCCTCGCCCGCGCCACCTGGTGCCGGGCGGGCCCTGGTCAACATTTCTCTGACTGATCGCTCCCGCTTAGACTTGGACGCTGCCATGACCCTTGTGTGTTATCATGAACGTGCAGGCTGCCCTCCTGGGCCCCTTCTCAGACTCCCTCTGGGGCCAGGCCACCGCAAGCCCCCTGTACCCGGGACAGCTACTGGCCTAGCGCCCTTGTGCTTCCTCTTGCCAGTCGTGGCCCTACTATGTCGCCAGGACCTTCATTCAAGGGCCCAGCCCTGTCTCTCCGCCCTGCGTCTTCCTACTTCATAGTCGGGGCGTCTGGATGCACCCCGTACCTCAGCCGCCACCTCCAGGCCGCGTGTCCACCAAGGGAAGTCCAGCAGGGAGGGCGCCTCTGCCCCACAGGGTCGCCCGTGCCACTCAGCTCCTCGGGCCCCCAGCGCAGACCTCACCGCTCTCTGGCCCCAGCGCCGTCCTCCTGGGCCGCTGCCTCCACGGCCCTCACAACCAAGGGAGCAGCAGGATCAGGGCCCACCATGCGGCTCGATCCGCCGCGTAGAGCACACGTCGGCTTTGGGCGCGGGCCAAGGCCGGCCGCTCTTTGCCCTGGTTCCACATTCCTTGGAGTTGCAGAGACCAGTGTCAGCATCCCAGCCTTGGAGGAAGGCATCCGTGATGAGAGTCTGTGTGGGAGGGTCCTGGTAAAAAGGGACTTCCATCAGTAGATTTTGACTGTGAGTCCACCATGAAAGCGATTGCAGTGCATCTTGTGCGAGGGTCAGCTTGTCTTCCTAGCAGTCCAAGAATTGAGTCCACTGATCTTCTAGCATTTGTTGCAGAGGTTTCATGTGCAACCTGGCATGTAGGACGATGAAAATGCAAGAGGCCATCGACCCTAGAAGAGACGCTACCTGTCTGGCCAACACATGACAAGTGTACAGGAGATTGTAACACTTCAGTCTGATTGAGGGTAAGCTTTGCTCCAAAGGATACACTCTTGCAGCCCTTGTGTCCAGAGCTGTGCCCAAGTAGTGTATTTTTCGGGGTGGAGTTTGTATTGATTTTCTGAAATTGGTTTGGAGACCTAGGTTTTGAAGGGTCTTGACGCAGGTATGATAATGCCTTTCCATCTGGAAAGGGAGAATGTTTGTATGCGCCAGTCATCTAAGTAAAGGTAGATTAATATCCTTTTTTTCCTAAGGTACACTGCCACTACGGCCATACATTATGGGAATGTGTAAGGTGCTGATTTCAGGCCGAATGGTACTACTTTGTACTGGTAGTAGTTGGATGCTACTTCAAAGCGTAGGAACTTCTGGAACCCTGTGGTAATTGGAATATGAAAGTAGGCATCTTGTAGATTGATGGAACACATCCGGTCCCCTGATGGAGTTTGGGATAAACCTGGTGAAGGGCAAGCATCCTGAATTTTTCTTTGCGTACAAATTTGGTCGGTGTTCTTAAGTCCAGAATGAATCTGAATTCTGGGTTTTGGTCTTTGTTCCTTACTTGGAAATAGGAGGAGTAAATGCTCTGTCCCCTTTGGGATAATTGAACCTCCTCTATGGCCTCCTTTTGTAGCAGATGGGTGACTTCGTCCTGCAAGAGGACTCGCTGATGACATGATTGTTTTGTAGGTGGGTGTAGGAAGCTGGGTTCTGGTTGCAGGCCTTTCAGCCCTAAGGCAGGGTGCATTATATTACAAGTGAGGGCATATAGGCTTGAGCAAATATGCCTCTACTGTACCTGTTTCGATTCATAGACATAGGAAGTGTGCAAGGAAGCCATTTTAAATACATGTGCTGGACAGTGGTCAATACGAGTTCCCCAGCTACATAATGGCTTCTCTGAACATAGGGATGTTTGGTATCAAACACCTTGTATTAATAAACCCTCACTGATTCCAGTGTTGAATTTATTGGTACCTGCTCCCAGAGGCACTTTAGAGGCGTCCTCTCAAAATCTACCAACCACTGGTGAGCTCACTGACCGGTTCTGACCATTCTGCCACCAACAGACAATTATCTGACCTCCCAGGGTGAGAGCCTCCGCTCTAGAGAGGTCACAAACAAAAGCCTGGACGGGCTGGAGTGTGAAGCACCCCTCCGCACAGGATGACCTGCATTCCAAGGCAGGGGAGCTTCAAAGAAGCCCATTGCCTTTGGTATGCAGATCTGGTCTTCCTCAGAGGAGTGGGTGGCCACTTTGAAGCGACACAACTTAGGAAATTCTGCCTTCTTGTGTGTGGTGGACTTTAGAAACTCTAGACAGGGTGATGCCCTCTCCCCACAGGAAGTGATCACCCGGGGGGTAGTGTCCCCAGGTGTAGTAAGTAGCCAATTGGCTACTACCTTTCACTCTCCTTAACGCCACCTAAATTGAGTATTTAGGGGATCCCCTGACACAAGGTCTTCAGATCTTCACTGGACACATAAGAAAGAATGGACAAGAAGCCTGCTGAACCCGAGAACAGAGGAGCATGACTGACTTGGTGCCAACCCTGTTGGCCTGCCTGCTGCACCCTACCCTGGAGGAGAAACCGACCTGTCCGGCCGCTACAGTCTCCAAGATACTGGAAGAGCTGCCAGTGCTTCACAAATCACCAAGAACTCCCTTGGAGTCGAGGAGCTGATCCTCTGCATCTGCATGCACCCAAGAATAAACTGAGGGGACTGGGACCGCCAGAAAACTGACACTGGACATCACCACCACACCTGAGCTGTCTAGCCCGTGCTGAAGTGGGCCAACTGTGTCAGCATGGTTCCCAGCCCCTCCAGAGCCTAAGCTTACCTTGAGTGCGCCCACTTTGGACTTCACAAAGGCGTCTGCAGACTGTTTCTGCAGCCCCTCCTGCAACCGCGAGTGACCAGGAGACAAAGGCCTGACGCCTCAGGACACCTCTGCACCAGTCAGCCCCAGACCGAGAAGAAGAGAACCAGGGGCCTACCCACGTCTCCTAGCCTTGTGAGAACTGAGCCTACGTAACAGTTTGGTTGGACTTGACCCCCAGTCCATACTTGCAGACAGTTTCTGTGGGCTCTCCGGCAACTGCAAGGAACTCCAGCACCGGACCTGATGCCAGAAGATACCACTGCACCTGCGCCCTGTGTGCCAGAAGACCTCAAGGGTCAAGCCTCCCTGTGGGTTCCTCAGGACTGATCTTCATGTCTATCCCTGCAGCAACTTTGCAACCTGCCTGATTCCCATAGACTTGAATGGGACACCCAACACAGTAACACACCAGAGCCTCCTGAGGTGACATGCTGGTGTGGCCTTGGACCTTGCCCCATACTCACCTGAAGTTCAGGAGATTGGTCCTGTCCGTCGCTGTACTCTACCTGTATGCAGTGCTTGTTCGTCCGCCATAGGATACAATTACCGTATCCGAAAACTGAACTGTCGACTTTTAAAAACTCTAAAAAGCCAAATCCCGAAAAGTACTTGTCTGATTCTGGTGATCTTGGTATCAAAGTTTATATAAAAGTATGTGTTACTTTCATAAAATGGTGTCAGATTTCTTTATTGAATGTGTGTCTCACTAACTGTATGTGTGTGCCTTACATGTTAGCGCTGCACTCCGATATGCCCAACTGCTCATCCACACTACTATATACACATTAGCAATCAGTAAATAGCATAGAAAGCAATAGGCATTGCCAAAAGCAATAGAAAACAGTGTAGGCCCCAGGGGAGAGCCAAACCATATACTAAGAAAGTGGGATGTGACATACAGTCCCCCACCCAAGGATGTGGAATGGATAGAGGGGAGCTGGAGGAACAAGAAACCCCAAGAGCTGAGTGCCAGAGTGACCCCCAGCGACCAGAAGAGCAGAGGCAAGTACTTGCTTTTTCCCAAACCCAACACAAGGGCTTTCGAAAAGGATTGTGCAAGACCCAAACAAGACTGGAAAAACCCAAAGGAGGATTCAGGCAGAAGAGGACCTGTAAAGGAAGGGGAACAAGTCCAGTTCGTGATGAAGTGTCCAGTCGTGGCAGGAGCCACTAACCACTCTTCTGTGGATGAAAGACCAGGTGGACTGGGGACAAAGAAGACCAGCAGTGCAGCACAGAAGATGAAGAGGATTTCCTGAAGTGATACAGATGGTGTCCCACATAGTCCATTGGGTTGCAGTTGATCAGTGGTGCTAGAGAACCATCAACAAGCCTTGGCAAATGCAAAAGAAGAAGATGACGGGTTGCAAGGGTGAAGAGGACCAGCACGGTCCATGGGAATCGACCTAAGGATGGGAGTCCGGGGTGACCCTCACAGTTGGGAGAGTCACAAGAGGCAGAGGCATCCCCCACAGGCAGCATCCACAGCAGTCGCAGTGAGGCCCACTCAGCACACCTGAAGAGGAGTTCCAAGTCGCTGGAGCAGCAGAGGAGACTGTGCTTGGCAGGAAAAAATGCTGGGGGCCAGAGCTGCACGAACCTGAAGATCCCTGGGAGGAGCAGCAAACAAGCCTTGGTAGTTGCAAAAGTTGCGGTGCACTGGGGAACTGTCCTGCAAGGAGAGGCTAGGGCTTACTGTCTCCCAAGTTGGACAGATGGCAGAGAGGACCAAGGGGACCACTCAAGACCACCACCTGTGACACAGGATCCACGCAGTTCCAGAGGAAAGTAGATCCACGCAGCCAGTTGTCATTGCAGTTTTTGCCTGCAGGTGCACAGGAGAGACTCCTACACTCCAAGGGAGCCCCCAACAGTCTTCCCTGTGATGCACAGCCCTCTGCGTGCTTCTCCTGTGACATGGGACCTCTCTTCTGGTGTGCTGCGTGGGCCTCTCTGCGACTCCAGGGTTCCCTGCCTGTGGGTCTTCTGTGGGGGCTGCCTCTTCTTCTTTGGACTTTCTGCACTGCTGAGGGCCACCTGGGACTCCCCCTGTGGGTTGAGTCCCCGCTGGACCTTGCTGGTCCCCGGCAGCTCACTTTTCACTTGCTGCAATATTTGCCTTTGCCAAGGCTCGTTGGTGATCTTTCTACACCACATACCGACTGGAATCCTCTATCCGATATGGGAAGTCGACTGCCTAACACAGGAACTCTTCATATGCTCCAGTGCTGCATTGCTGAATTGCTGACCATCTTCTCACCATTGACCAACTCCTGCATCCACAGACTGGTGGATAGTGGCTCCTGCCATGACTGGGCACTCCAATGTGAATTGGACTTGTCCCCTTCTTTTCCAGGTGTTCCTCTTCCAAGATCCACCTTTGTTTTTTTGCAGTCTTGTCTGGATCTTGCAATATCCTCTTCTGAAGTTTTTTGGGTTGGTTTGGGTAGAACCAGTAATTTACCTCTTCTCTCCTGGTCGCTGGGGGGCACTCTAGTACTTACCTTGGGGGGTTTTCTAGTTCCTCCAGTTCCCCTCTACCGATTCCACTTCCTTGGGTGGGGACCCAACCTTCGCATTCTTAGTATATGGTTTGAACCCTCCCACCCCCCCCACCCAGCCTTCAGAATTGCTTATTGCTTTTCACTGTTTTCTATTGCTTTTTATGCCTATTCCTGCTTGTTACTGTACATACATGGTGTACTTACTTACCTCTTATTGCAGTATTGCCTATCTAGTGTTTTAGTGACTGTGTTACTGTAATAAAGAGCCTTTATTTTCGGGACACAATCTTTTATGTGTGTAAATGCTGTGTGACTACAGTGGTATTGCATGAGCTTTGCATGTCTCCTAGATATGCCTTGGCTGCTCATTGACAGCTACCTCTGAAGAGCCTGGCTTCTACACACTGACTACACCTCACTAATAGAGGATACCTGGTATAAGGTGAAAATATCATAGGTACCCACCACACACCAGGCCAGCTTCCTACAATCACTAAATGTAAATAGGTCATCCACCTGAGATACTCTTGCAGGAGGCGTGTCCCAAAGTGTTGGTGAGTAATTCCACAAACCGGAACGCAACGTTGTAGAAGAGGAGTGTTTTGTATGCTTACTATGGGGCGACCTGGATTGATAGGGCCATGATCTGGAGGTAGACCTGGTTCTTCGCAACTTCAACCTTGATCTAAGCCTGCGTGGAGTTCTGGACCTTGATTTACGCCTCTGCAGAGTTCTGGACATTGATGTATGCCTCTCTGGGGGTTATGGACCTTTGTGGAGATTACAGGGAAACTGTATGTCTCTTTGGAAGTGCGAATCCGGGGAAATTCCTTGGAGGAGTGTGTTTTAGTGATGGCGTATACAGAGTGACTGTGGTTGGAGAGTAGGTTTGTGAAAAGTCTGATCCAGGACCCTGAACAGGAGGATCAGGCCACCTGTGCACACTGTCCAACCATTGTGGTGGTAGACTCACAGGTGGATCAGCAAGAGGCCCCACTCGAGTTGTAGACCTTGGTTCTCCTAGCTCCACTGGCAAAATCTGAACGTCTGATGAGTAGGAGTGGCTTCTTGACATCAATAGCTGTTTAGATGAAGTCTTTGACATCGATCCTGACCTGTCTGGCTGCATCGATGTTGAATGGTGTGACCTTCAATAAAAAAACGTTGTCTCTAGTGGTATCCTTTGCTGTTGATGTATGCCTTGATGCCGATGACAGACGTTACATCTTTTGACGTCGACGTGTGCCTCAAAGTCGACAGCTGGTGTCTGGTTGACAGAGCTATCAGCGAATGTCTTGATGTCAAGGACATCATTGGGTGCTTCAATGTTGATGGTCTGTGTCTCTTCGGGATTGAAGGAGCTACTGGTGAGTGCCTCAACGGTAACTGTGTTGGCGACACCTGCTTCAACTACATATTTGTCTTCAATATCGAATCTTGATGTACGCCAGAGGTCACTCTTGATGTTGACTATGAACACACAAGAATTGTCCCCGATTTCGACCCCCTACGTATCGACGACGAAGGGGAATGGAGTTTTTCATGTGCCTCATGAGAACTTCCCCTGTGCATTGGTTATGATGACAAGAGGGCTCTTAGAAGGATGATTAATCCTCTTCAATGCCTTTTGAACAGCCTGTTTTTTGCCCTCTTTTGCAAGGTACACAGCCTGATTTTCTCCCTGTCCTTCAAAGTTCTTCTGGACAGTTTCTGGCAGTGATGACAAGTCTGGAAGATGAGAATCAGGGAGACAATGCAGACTGAATGGGTGTCAGTCTCCACCTTCTTTTTACCACAAGGACAACTCACAAATAGTGATGGCATAATTTGACAGAAAAATATATATTTTGTTCAGTCAGAAACAATCTACTGTACACCAGGCACTTAAAACTGTCAAATGATAGCAAAACAGTATGTTTAGAAAAGAAATGTCTTGGCAAAATGTCAAACATTGCAGAGCTCAGTGCTCCAGGGTTATAACTGTAGGAGCTGGAAAAAAGAACTGACCTGTCGCTTGTGGGGCATGATGGGATACAGAGAGCCCCTTGAGGTTTGTGAGATAATTTTGTTAAATGAAAACTCCTTGCCATTTATACATTTTTTCGCATCTATTGTAGGCTGCATATGTATATATATGTATTTAAAGGTACTATGTACTTTAACTATATATATATATATATATATATATATATATATATATATATATATATATATAAACTCCAAACTGACGGTCCTCTACAGCGATGTGCCTAACTGCCGGTGCTGCGTAAGGGTAAAGGACCGAACCCTAAATATAAGTAAAAAAAAGCAGAACGCTGCACTCCCGGAGATTAAAATCAACTGCACATTAAATTAATTCGGGAATGTATTGAATCATTTCATGCTCTATGAATAGCATATCGTCATTTCGGAATTCGAGGATGTTAATTTGTTTAAGAACGTGACATTTGGAGCATGATGTCAATTTGAAATTTGGAAACTTTGAATTTCACATAGGTTGCCTATTAACAGTAAAATGAACGTGCAGTGGAGGAGAAGCGCCTACATTTGGCTTATATCTGAAAGTCATAGATCAACTACAAATACCAGCATGCTGCTCGTCAATCATGACGGCAGAAATCACCTGAATGGAGGCTGTTTTCCACGAGGATCGGTAATGCACGTTCTGCATTCTTATTGACTCAGAGGAACTGTGAATTCATTTAGGAAAGTATTGAATCATCTTATGCTTTATAAAGAGTACATTGTCATTTTTAAATATGAGGATGTTACTTCTTAAGAATGTGACACTTGAGCATGAAGTGAATCCGGAAAATCTCAAATGGTGAATTTCACACAGGATGTTAATTAGTAGTGAAATGAAGGTACGGTGGAGGAGAAACGCCTCCATTTGGTTCACATCTGAAAGCCACATGTTAACCATAAATACCAGCAAGCTGCTCATCAATCTTGATGGCTTAACCACCTGGAAGAAGACGGATGTCAAAACGCGTTGTGGTGCCAGATACAGCCTCAACAAGCATTACGAGGAATAAATGTGCAGTTGATTTTTATCTCCGGGAGTGCAGCGTGCTGCTTTTTTGACTTATATATATATATATGGAAAATGTCACTTACCCAGTGTACATCTGTCCGTGGCACATTGCGCTGCAGATTCACATGCTGTGCACTGTTCCTGCCATCTAATGTTGGGCTCGGAGTGTTACAAGTTGTTTTTCTTCAAAGAAGTCTTTTCGAGTCACGGGACCAAGTGACACATGGGTGTCGACTCCATCTTAGATTGTTTTCCCCACAAAGGGTGAGGTAGGAGTTGGTAAAGTAAGGATACTAGAGGTGCCCATGCAATGGAGTAGAAATGTATGTACATATTGTGTAGTAAAGGAATATTTATTTACATTTTTACAATTTACATGCAACTAAAACAGCTACAGGCTCCTGGGGAGGTGGGAGGGCGCATGTGAATCTGCAGCGTATCATGCCACAAACAGATGTACACTGGGTAAGTGACATTTTCCATTTGATGGCATGTGTAGCTGCAGATACACATGCTGTGCATAGACTACAAAGCAGTAATCTCCCCAAAAGCAGTGGTCAGCCTGTGGGAGTTGAAGTTGTCTGAAATAATGTTCTTAATACAGCCTGTCCTACTGTGGCTTGTTGTGTTGCTAACACATCTACACAGTAATGCTTAGTAAATGTATGGGGCGTAGACCAGGTGGCTGCCTTACAAATCTCTGTCATTGGTATATTACCAAGAAAAGCCATTGTGGCGCCTTTCTTTCTAGTGGAGTGTGCCCTTGGTGTAATGGGTAATTCTCTTTTATCTTTAAGGTAACAGATTTGAATACATTTAACTATCCATCTGGCAATGCCCTGTTTGGATATAGGGTTACCTGCATGAGGGTTTTGGAAAGCTACGAACAATTGTTTTGTTTTACAAAATTGTTTTGTTCTGTCAATGTAATACATTAGTGCTCTTTTTATGTCTAATGTATGCAATGCCCTTTCCGCTACTGAGTCTGGTTGTGGAAAGAAGACTGGGAGTCCCACAGTTTGGTTTAGATGGAACAGTGATATGACTTTTGTGAAAAAGTTTGGATTTGTATGGAGAACCACTTTCTGTTTATGTATTTGTATAAAGGGTTCTTGAATAGTAAACACCTGTATTTCACTAACTCTTCGAAGTGATGTGATGGCTATTAGAAAGGCTACTTTCCAAGTCAAAAATTTGATTTGACAAGAATGCATCGGTTCAAATGGTGGGCCCATGAGTCGTGTTAATACAATATTAAGATTCCACAAAGGTACTGGTGGTGTCCTTGGGGGAATGATTCTTTTCAGTCCTTCCATAAAGGCTTTAATAACTGGGATTCTAAAAAGCGATTTTGTGTGTTTAATCTGCAGATAAGCAGATATTGCAGTGAGATGGATTTTAATGGAAGAGAAAGCTAGATTGGACTTTTGTAAGTGTAGTAAATAACTTACAATGTTTTGTGTGGAGGCGTCTAATGGCATCATTTGATTAGCCTGGCAGTAGCAAACAAACCTTTTACATTTGTTAGCGTAACAATGTCTTGTTGTGGGTTTTCTTGCTTGTTTAATGACCTCCATACACTCTTTGGAAAGGTTTAGATATCCAAATTCTAAGACTTCAGGAGCCAAATTGCTAGGTTGAGCGATGCTGGGTTCGGTTGTCTGATCTGTTGGTTGTGTTGTGTTAACAGATCTGGTCTGTTTGGTAGTTTGATGTGGGGGTACTACAGATAGGTCCAACAGTGTGGTGTACCAGGGTTGGCGAGCCCACGTTGGTGCGATAAGTATTAGTTTGAGTTTGTTTTGACTCAGTTTGTTGACCAGATAAGGAATGAGCGGGAGAGGGGGAAAAGCGTAAGCAAATATCCCTGACCAGCTGATCCATAGAGCATTGCCCTTGGACTGAGGTTGTGGGTATCTGGACGCAAAGTTTTGGCATTTTGCTTTTTCTTTTGTTGCAAACAGATCTATGTTTGGTGTCCCCCAGCGGTGGAAGTGATCTTGTAGAATCTGGGGATGTATTTCCCACTCGTGAGTTTGCAGGTGATCTCGACTGAGATTGTCGGCCAACTGATTGTGAATGCCTGGTATATATTGTGCTATGAGACGAATGTTGTTGTGAATTGCCCAATGCCAATTCTTCTGTGCTAAGAGACACAGCTGTGACGAGTGTGTCCCCCCCCCTGTTTGTTTAGATAATACATTGTTGTCATATTGTCTGTTTTGACAAGAATGTGTTTGTGGGCTAGAAGGGGTTGAAAGGCTTTTAGTGCTAAAAAGACTGCTAACAGTTCTAAGTGATGTATGTGAAGTTGTTTTTGCTGATTGTCCCACTGACCTTGTATGCTGTGATTGTTGAGGTGTGCTCCCCACCCAATCATGGAGGCGTCTGTTGTGATAATGGCGTGAGGCACTGGGTCTTGAAAAGGCCGCCCTTTGTTTAAATTTACAGGGTTCCACCATTGAAGCGAAGAGTGTGTTTGGCGGTCTATCAACACTAGGGCCCTCATTCTGACCTTGGCGGGCGGCGGAGGCCGCCCGCCAAAGTCCCGCCGTCAGATTACCGTTCCGCGGTCGAAAGACCGCGGCGGTAATTCTGACTTTCCCGCTGGGCTGGCGGGCGGTCGCCTTCAGACCGCCCGCCAGCCCAGCGGGAAAGAGGCTTCCACGATGAAGCCGGCTCGGAATCGAGCCGGCGGAGTGGAAGCTGTGCGACGGGTGCAGTTGCACCCGTCGCGTATTTCACTGTCTGCACAGCAGACAGTGAAATACATGTAGGGGCCCTCTTACGGGGGCCCCTGCAATGCCCATGCCAGTGGCATGGGCACTGCAGGGGCCCCCAGGGGCCCCGCGACCCCCCCTACCGCCATCCGGATCCCGGCGGTCCGACCGCCGGGATCTGGATGGCGGTAGGGGGGGTCGGAATCCCCGCGGCGGTGCAGCAAGCTGCGCCGCCACGGAGGATTCAATGGGGCGGCGGTACACTGGCGGGACCCCGCCAGTGGTGCCGGTCCGACCGCGGCTTTACCGCCGCGGTCGGAATCCCCATTGGAGCACCGCCGGCCTGTCGGCGGTGCTCCCGCGGTCCTCCGCCCTGGCGGTCAAAGACCGCCAGGGTCAGAATGACCACCTAGATCTTGGAGTTGACCCTGTGCCTGCGTCCATTGTTTTGCTAGGCACTGTTGTAAAGGCCGCATGTGTAGCCTTGCATTTGGGGCAATAGCTATGCATGAGGACATCATGCCTAGTAGTTTCATCACAAACCTGACCTTGTAGTGTTGGTTTGGTTGCATGCTTGATCTTATATTTTGAAACGACTGAACTCTTTGTGGACTTGGAGTGGCAATTGCTCTTTGTGTGTTGAGTGTTGCTCCCAAGTATTGTTGTATTTGGGATGGTTGTAAATATGATTTTTGGTAATTTATAGAAAACCCTAGTTTGTGTAGAGTATCTATTACATATTGCGTGTGAACGTGACATTGTCATTGAGTATTGGCTTTTATTAGCCAATCGTCTAGATATGGGAATACGTGCATGTGATGTCTCCTTATATGAACTGCTATTACAGATAGGCATTTTGTAAATACCCTGGGGGCTGTTGTTATTCCGAACGGCAACACCTTGAATTGGTAATGTTTGCCTTTTATTACAAACCTGAGGTATTTCGTGTGAGATGGATGGATGGGTATGTGAAAATATGCATCCTTGAGATCCAGTGTTGCCATGTATTCCCCTTGTTTTAGTAAGGGGACTACTTCCTGAAGTGTTACCATGTGGAAATTATCTGATTTGATGAAGAGATTCAGGTGGTGGACGGTGTTAAAGTGGCAGTAAGACCGCCAACAGGCCGGCGAAAAAAAAACCTGAATTACGACCATGGCGGAAACCGCCAACAAAGACAGCCACTTTAACACTCCGGCCGCCACGGCGGTACAAACAAACAGCATGGCGGTCACCGCTAACAGACAGGCGGAGAACAATGTACCGCCCACAGTATCACAACCTACCAATCCGCCACCCTTTCTGGGGCGGATTCACCGCTAACAAAAACACGGCAGAAACAGGACTTCGAAGGGAAAACGCTCACCTCTACACACCCCACGAGGAACCAGGATGCCATGGAACCCGAGCTGCACATTTTCCCTGCCCTTATCTTCTTGCTCCTCTACCAGGAGCACGAACGCCGGTGGCGAAGAGCACGGTGAGTACTGCACCTACGACACAGGGGAGGGGGAGGGAAAAAACAGGGACACACACACGCAACACGCAACACCCCCACACCCACCCACTACAACACACACACACTAATACAGCATGATACATTACAGTTACACCCCCCAAACCCCCTGGAAGAATGCAAAGACAAAAGGAAATGAGTGTAACCATTGTAACATATTAAAATCCAGTACGCAAAAATATATATACACTATTAACAAATATATACACCAAGAATAGTAGTCCAGGTATTGTTCCATTGAAGTTGGTAGAACACTGGGCCCACACGGCATGGGCGAGGCCCACACTCAATACCCGAACATGACGGAGAGAACACTGCAGGGACATCAGATAGCAATAAAACAGGCACCTCAGAGAGAAGGGAAAGGGGGGGCACCTCAGCCAAATCCACGAGGGGGCCTCATGCCCACTGTTCAATCCTGGGGAGTGCAAAGCCACAGTCTCTCAAGTCTCTACAGTGGGTGGTTTTCCCACTGTTCAATCCTGGGGAGTGCAAAGCCACAGTCACTCAAGTCTATACAGTGGGTGGTTTGCCCACTGTTCAATCCTGGGGAGTGCAAAGCCACAGTCTCTCAAGTCTCCACAGTGGGGGGGGGGGTTGCCCACTGTTCAATGCTGGGGAGTGCAAAGCCACAGTCTCTGAAGTCTATAGAGTGGGTGGTTTGCCCACTGTTCAATCCTGGGGAGTTCAAAGCCACAGTCTCTCAAGTCTCTACAGTGGGTGGGTTGCCCACTGTTCAATCCTGGGGAGTGCAAAGCCATCCTGCCAAGGACAGAGGTAGTGGATGTAAATCTCCACTGGTTCTGGAGGGGACTTTGTGCCCAGAGTGCTTCATCCTGCCAAGGACAGAGGTAGAGGATGCCTTTCTCCACTGGTTCTGGAGGGGGCTTTGTGCCCAGAGTGCTTCATCCTGCCAAGGACAGAGGTAGAGGATGCCTTTCTCCACTGGTTCTGGAGGGGGCTTTGTGCCCAGAGTGCTTCTTCCTGCCAAGGACAGAGGTAGTGGATGCCTTTCTCCACTGGTTCTAGAAGGGGCTTTATGCCCCGAGTGCTTCATCCTGCTCGTGGCGGACACAGTAGCGTCAGTGCCCTTGGCGCTCATGGGCCAGCGGTGCTTGTGGCGGCTGTGTCCTTGGCAGCGGTGCTTGTGGCGGCGGTGTCCTGTTCAGCAGTGCTTGTGGTGGCGGTGTCCTGTTTAGCGGTGCTTGTGGCGGCAGTGTCGTGTTCAGCTGTGCTTGTTGCGGCGGGGTCCTTGGCAGCGACTCAGCTGCTGGCGGTCCTGTCTGGCCCAGCGGGGCAGGTGCTGGCGGTCCTTTCTGGCCCAGCGGGGCTGGTGCTGGCGGTCCTTTTTGGCCCAGCGGGGCTGGTGCTGGCGGTCCTTTCTGGCCCAGCGGGGCTGGTGCTGGCCGTCCTTTCTGGCCCAGCGGGGCTGATGGCAGTTGCCTCCTGGGCAGCAGAGATGATGGCGGTGGCCTCCTGGGCAGCGGGGATGATGGCGGTGGCCTCCTGGGCAGCAGGGATGATGGCGGTGGCCTCCTGGGCAGCAGGGATGATGGCGGTGGCCTCCTGGGCAGCGGGGCTGATGGCGGTGGCCTCCTGGGTAGCAGGCTGATGGCGGTCTTCTCCGCCGTGCTGCTCTTCCCAGACTTGCTGAGTTTCTTGTGCCCCTTCCCCACCTTGGAAGGTGTCGCAGCTGACTCTACACTCCCACCTGTACCCCTGGGAGCGGCTTCGGTGGCTGGAGTCTTCCTCCTCTCCCGCCGGGCACTGGCTAACTTTTGATGCTTGACAGGTGGGGGACTGTCCGTGCTGTGGCTCCTTGCCACACTGGCTGCCCTGCTGCCTGGTGCACTCCAGAATCCGGTGACTACTGGCACCACTGGTCCCAGAGATGTTGTGGCAGAGGTGCTAGGTTGGGACCTGGAGACTCAGGCCCTAGGAGATTGACGGGGTGGGGGAGGTGAGGGAAAGAGGTCAAGGGTGGACAGGAAAAGTTTCTTGGGAACACTGGGACGGGTACCTGGAGGGGGTTTGGGAGTGGAGGAAGAGGTTGTGGTCGTAGGAGGTGTTTGTTTGGTGACTTTGGGTGAAGGTGCATGCGCTGGAGGCTGTCGTGACGTGGATGGCTGTTGGGTGGGTGTATGCCTGCGTTTGTGTATCTTGGGAGGTGGCATCACGGACACACTGGGAGAGGGCACAGGGGACGTGTGAATGGTAGTGGGGGTGGTGACTGCACGTGAGCGGGGTGTGGTGGTGTGTGTGCTGGTGATGGTAGTGGCTGTAGATGTAGTGCATGCAGGTGTGAGTGGAGACGAGACTGGGAGGGAGGAGGGAGACGAGGAGGGGGACACAATGGAGGCAGTGGATGTTGGTGTGTCTGCATGTGTGTGATTCTTGCATGAGTGCCTGTGGCATGTGTGGTGCTTATGTTTGCCAGGGCTTCCCTTGTGTGTTGACGTGTGTGCATGCTGGTCTGATGGTGTGCTTGGGGTAGGCTGAGGTACAGGGGTGTGGGTGGAGGAAGTTGGAGGGGGGAGGCTAGAGACAGGGACAATAGCTGCCATTAGTGCTGAGGCCAGAGTCTGAAAAGCTCACTGAAGGGCTGCCTGACCAGAATGAATGCCCACCAGGAATGCATTTGTTTGTTGCAACTGCCTCTCTACACCCTGGATGGCATTCAAAACGGTAGACTGCCCAACAGTGAGGGACCTGAGGAGGTCAATGGCCTCCTCACTGAGGGCAGCAGGGGTGACTGGGGCAGGGCCTGAGGTGCCTGGGGCAAAGGTGATGCCCACCCTCCTGGGTGAGCGGGCACGGGGCAAAGGCTGAGGGGCTGCTGGGAGGGCGGTACTGGTAGGGGGGTGGCGGCTGTAGATGCGGGGGGCACAGATGTTGCCGCCACCACAAGGGAGCTCCCATCAGAGGACGAGTCCGTATCACTGGTCTCAGCTCCTGTACCCGCCGTGGAGCTCCCCTTGCCCTCCCTCCCACTGGTGAATTCCGAGTCCGTAGTCTCGCCCTCCAGGGCCTTGTGGGATGCAGCTCCCTCCTGATCCGGTGCCACGGCTCCTCCGCCTGATGATGCTAATGCACACAAGAACAGGGAGACCACAAAAAGGTGGGGAACTACAGAAGAAAGACATGTTGAGTGCATGCATCACCGCTACCATTGGCGGACACGACAGACACCGAAGCCCCCTGCACTACGCCGCGCACTTGGGGTCCACTGTTCAATCCGTGGGACATGGCCTACAAGGCTATGGCTGAAATCTGCACACATGGATGTCACAGGAGCCTGACTAGGTGTAGTTGGCACTGTACACAAGTTGGGTGGGGTGGCACAGGGTCTGCCAGAAGAAGAGGACCTAACTAGCACACTCGCCCTGGCCTAGGGAAATCCACAGCCCACCTCCCCCACCCAGACACCTCCACTGCGCGCTGAATCAGCTGAATGAGAGTGTACTCACCCCCTTGTGGCTGCTGTGATCCCCTCAAGCGCCCATCCAAATCCGGGTACGCCCCCGCCAGGATCCTGAACATCAGGGGGGTCATGGTGCGATGTTGGGAGGCCATGCCCAGCTGGGCCTCCGCCGTCTTCTTGCTCCAGCGGCGAATGTCCTCCCATCTCTTACGGCAGTGGGTGCTCCGTTTGTGATAGACCCCCAGGGATCGGACGTCCTTGGCAATGGCACGCAAAACATCCTTCTTCTGGTGGGCGCTGACCTACAGGAATTGTACAGGGGAAAAATAAAAGTTATTACCAACTGCACCGTCACAGTCATTGGCCCCCATCCCTACCCTTGCCATGTGGCACATGCACTCACCGTCGTTTCATGCATGCCTCAATCTCTCCCCCCCAATCTTTCATCCACCCCACTCCACACAGGCATAGCCCATACAGCATGCTCCCATTGTACTTACCTGTTTGTCTGGAGGACCGTAGAGTAGTATGTACTGGGGGAGGACCCCATACACGAGTTTCTCCAACTCCTCCGATGTGAAGGCAGGGGCCCTTTCCCCAGACGCACGAGCCATTGTCTCTTCCAGACTGAGGTCACAGCAGCACTTGCAGTGTAGGTCCTCTCCTGTCGAAGATCAGGTATCGAGTGATTGAACAGATAGAAAATGGCGGTCACGTCCGTGGCGGTGCGTACCGTCACCGCCGTCATACATCGTCATTGGCTCCTGGGACCCATAGGGTCCAATGTTAACCAATGCAGAATTGCGCCGCGGTCTTCGACCGCCTACCGCGACGGTGTACAACGCCAGCGCAGTTACCTCACATCCCATTGTCCCACTTTACAGGTCAGGCAGCAGCCATTTCAGGGGCCAACATGGCTTAATTTTTAACTGCGTCACACATACCTAGGCCTTGCCTCAACACTCATACATGCAAATTTCGGATTATGGATCGTGTTCTGTGTAAGCTGTGGGTACGTACCTCTGATTTGGTTGACTCTGTGCTCGCTGTTGTCCTTCATAGGCACCGACCGCTGGAACATTTGAGGAGATGGCAGCATCCTCCGGTGTACAGACCGCTGGTGGACCTGTCGACAATGGAGGAAAGACATGTGATCATCACCTACAGGCTTGATCGTGCCACAATCCTGGAACTGTGAGCCAGACCTGATGTCAGCTATCCGCCATTCCACAGGAATCCCCCCTCTAGTGCAGGTGCTGTCAGTACTCCATTTCCTTGCAAGTGGGTAATTTCAAACAACAGTGGCCATAGCATCAGGGATGTCCCAGCCTATGTTTTCCAACGTGTTGTCCAGAGTGTTGTCTACCCTGCTGAAACACATGCGGAGCTACATCGTTTTCCCTCAGGTGGAGGATTTGCCTACAGTGAAAGGTGATTTCTATAACCTGGGACATATCCCCAACATCATAGGTGCCACTGATGGGACACATGTGGCTTTGGTACCCCCCCCGCAGGAGTGAACAGGTGTACATAAACCGAAAGAGTTATCATTTGATGAATGTGCAGATGGTGTGTTTGGCCGACCAGTACCCATGTTAATGCCAAATTCCCTGGCTCAGTGCATGACGCTTACATCCTGCGGAATAGCAGCATCCCTTATGTGATGGGGCAACTCCGGAGGCACCGTGTGTGGCTATTAAGTGAGCACATGGAAGCAAGTCAGTGGGAATGGTTGTCTGGGTCTGGGGATATCCCTACAGGTTAGTGTGTGTCTAACAGTTGTCCCTCGCCATTTGCAGGCGACTCTGGTTACCCCAACCTGTAATGGCTACTGACCCCAGTGAGGGACAAGGGCAGACGAACGCTACAATGAGGCCCATGGGCGAACTCGGAGGATTATAGAGCGGACCTTCGGCCTCCTGAAGGCCAGGTTCAGGTGCCTCCATATGACAGGTGGATCCCTATTCTACTCACCAAAGAAGGTGTGCCAGATCATCGTGGCCTGCTGTATGCTTCACAACCTAGCTTTGCAATGACAGGTGCCTTTTCTGCAGGAGGATGGTCCAGATGGAGGTGTTGTGGCAGCTGAGGAGCCTGTGGACAGTGAAGACGAGGAAGCAGAAGAAGAGGACATCGACAACAGGAACTCAGTGATCCTGCAATACTTCCAGTGAGACACAGGTAAGAATACAAACCTGCCTACAACATGTATTTTAACACTACTACCTCTATACTGTCTGTCGTTTTCACCCAGTGTATGGTCACTGAGTTGTCACTTTCCCTTACGATTTCACAGATGTGGGTCCCGCTGTGTGACATCTGCTTTGTTTCCTCATGGACTAGAGCTGTGTGACATATGTATGTTGACATTACAATTGAAAGAACATTTTGACACTGTAATTGCTATTACACTATTTCGAAATCACAGACAGACTCAAGATTGTTTTGTGCTTTAAGGGTGTTTATTTAAGTGCTCAATATTGGAGGGTGCTGTAAAATGGTGAGAGGTGATGGTGGAGGAATGTCCATGGCAGAGTCCAGTCTATTAGTCTCACAGGTGCATTGCCCAAATGGGCATAGAAAGTGGAGCTGGGGCAGTTTGAGGATGGACAGGGTGACAAGGTGGGACAGAAGGATGACAATCAGGGTGGTCTCATTTCTTGGCGGGGTCTTGGCATCATTCTCTGTCTTTGTCCTGGATCTCAGGGACCGTTTGCGGGGTGGTTCTCCCTCTGCAGAGGGTGGGGTGCTGGTGTGGTGGTCCTGTGGAGGTGCCTCCTGTCCACTAGTGCCGGCGGAGGTGGTGGGCAGTTCATCGTCCAGGCTAGTGTCAGGAGCCCCTTGTTGTGCCACAGTGTCCCGCCTGGTGTTGAGGACTTCCTTCAGCAACCCTACGATGGTGCTCAGGGTGGAATTGATGGACCTGAGTTCCTCCCTGAAGCCCAAATACTGTTCCTCCTGCAGCCGCTGGGTCTCCTGAAACTTGGCCAGTACCGTTGCCATTGTCTCTTGGAAATGGTGGTAGGCTCCCATGATGTTGGAGAGGGCCTCATGGAGAGTGGGTTCCCTGGGTCTGTCCTCCCCCCTGTCGCACAGCAGCCCTCCCAGTTCCCCTGTGTTCCTGGGCCTCTGTCCCGTGGACCGTGTGCCCACTGCCCCCAGGTCCCTGTTGTTGGGGTGGTGGGTTAGCCTGGGTTCCCTGTAGTGGTGGACACACTGCTGATTGACATGTCCTGGGGACAGAGGTATGGGCCCGCTGGGTGGGTGCTGTGCTGGTGTTTCCAGAGGGGGGAAGCTCTGTGGTGGCCTGTGCCAGTGTGAGGGGAACCGACTGTCCCGAGGTCCCAGATGGGCCGGGCTGGTCATCTAGATACAGTTGGACAGAGCTGCTGTCATCACTGTGGGCCTCTTCTGTTGGTGGTGTGGACATGTGTGGACCCTCCTGTCCGGTGACATTGGGTAGTGGTCCTGCAGGGGTAGAAAAGGATGTTTATTGCATCTTTGTGTGCCATGGTGTGCAATGGGTGGGTGACCGTGTACCCCAGTGCTTGCATTCCTGTCTGGGACCTTGTGTGATGGTGGTTTAGGGGGGTGTATGGGTATGTGCAGTGGCCATGCTTTGGTGATGGGTGTCCATGCTTTGTTGTTGCATGCAGGGCTTGGTGTTGGGATGTGTGGTTTGTGATATTGGGACATTTGTGAGGAGTTGGAGAGATGGGGGTGAGGGCCAGGGTGGGGGTATGTGATGGCATGCAGGTAGGGTGGGGGATATAGTAGTAACGCATTGCCTTACCAGAGTCCATTCCTCCATCTACTCCTGCAAGGCCTTCAGGATTCAGAATCGCCAAGACTTGCTCCTCCCATGTGTGAGAAGGTAGCCTCTTTCTAGCCTTGTTACCCCCACTTTTGGCCTGTTTGTGAGTGTATGTCAGGGTGTTTGTCACTGTTTTCACTGTCTCACTGGGATCCTGATAGCCAGGCCTCAGTGCTCATAGTGAAAACACTATGTTTTCAGTATGGTTGTTATGTGTCACTGGGATCCTGCTAGTCAGGACCCCAGTGCTCATAGGTTTGTGGCCTATATGTATGTGTCACTGGGACCCTGTCACACAGGGCCCCAGTGCTCATAGGTGTGCATGTATATGTTCCCTGTGTGGTGCCTAACTGTCTCACTGAGGCTCTGCTAACCAGAACCTCAGTGGTTATGCTCTCTCATTACTTTCAAATTGTCACTAACAGGCTAGTGACCAATTTTACCAATTTACATTGGCTTACTGGAACACCCTTATAATTCCCTAGTATATGGTACTAAGGTACCCAGGGTATTGGGGTTCCAGGAGATCCCTATGGGCTGCAGCAATTCTTTTGCCACCCATAGGGAGCTCTGACAATTCTTACACAGGCCTGCCACTGCAGCCTGAGTGAAATAACGTCCACGTTATTTCACAGCCATTTTACACTGCACTTAAGTAACTTATAAGTCACCTATATGTCTAACCTTTACCTGGTAAAGGTTAGGTGCAAAGTTACTTAGTGTGAGGGCACCCTGGCACTAGCCAAGGTGCCCCCACATTGTTCAGAGCCAATTCACTGAACTTTGTGAGTGCGGGGACACCATTACACGCGTGCACTACATATAGGTCACTACCTATATGTAGCTTCACCATGGTAACTCCGAATATGGCCATGTAACATGTCTATGATCATGGAATTGCCCCCTCTATGCCATCCTGGCATAGTTGGCACAATCCCATGATCCCAGTGGTCTGTAGCACAGACCCTGGTACTGCCAAACTGCCCTTCCTGGGGTTTCACTGCAGCTGCTGCTGCTGCCAACCCCTCAGACAGGCAGCTGCCCTCCTGGGGTCCAGCCAGGCCTGGCCCAGGATGGCAGAACAAAGAACTTCCTCTGAGAGAGGGTGTGACACCCTCTCCCTTTGGAAAATGGTGTGAAGGCAGGGGAGGAGTAGCCTCCCCCAGCCTCTGGAAATGCTTTGTTGGGCACAGAGGTGCCCAATTCTGCATAAGCCAGTCTACACCGGTTCAGGGACCCCTTAGCCCCTGCTCTGGCGCGAAACTGGACAAAGGAAAGGGGAGTGACCACTCCCCTGACCTGCACCTCCCCTGGGAGGTGTCCAGAGCTCCTCCAGTGTGCTCCAGACCTCTGCCATCTTGGAAACAGAGGTGCTGCTGGCACACTGGACTGCTCTGAGTGGCCAGTGCCACCAGGTGACGTCAGAGACTCCTGCTGATAGGCTCCTTCAGGTGTTAGTAGCCTATCCTCTCTCCTAGGTAGCCAAACCCTCTTTTCTGGCTATTTAGGGTCTCTGTCTCTGGGGAAACTGTAGATAACGAATGCATGAGCTCAGCCGAGTTCCTCTGCATCTCCCTCTTCACCTTCTGATAAGGAATCGACCGCTGACCGCGCTGGAAGCCTGCAAACCTGCAACATAGTAGCAAAGACGACTACTGCAACTCTGTAACGCTGATCCTGCCGCCTTCTCGACTGTTTTCCTGCTTGTGCATGCTGTGGGGGTAGCCTGCCTCCTCTCTGCACCAGAAGCTCCGAAGAAATCTCCCGTGGGTCGACGGAATCTTCCCCCTGCAACCGCAGGCACCAAAAAGCTGCATCTCCGGTCCCTTGGGTCTCCTCTCAGCACGACGAGCGAGGTCCCTCGAATCCAGCGACACCGTCCAAGTGACCCCCACAGTCCAGTGACTCTTCAGCCCAAGTTTGGTGGAGGTAAGTCCTTGCCTCACCTCGCTGGGCTACATTGCTGGGAACCGCGACTTTGCAAGCTTCTCCGGCCCCTGTGCACTTCCGGCGGAAATCCTGTGTGCACAGCCAAGCCTGGGTCCACGGCACTCTAACCTGCATTGCACGACTTTCTAAGTTGGTCTCCGGCGACGTGGGACTCCTTTGTGCAACTTCGGCGAGCACCGTTTCACGCATCCTCGTAGTGCCTGTTTCTGGCACTTCTCCGGGTGCTACCTGCTTCAGTGAGGGCTCTTTGTCTTGCTCGACGTCCCCTCTCTCTGCAGGTCCAATTTGCGACCTCCTGGTCCCTCCTGGGCCCCAGCAGCGTCCAAAAACGCCAAACGCACGATTTGCGTGTAGCAAGGCTTGTTGGCGTCCATCCGGCGGGAAAACACTTCTGCACGACTCTCCAAGGCGTGGGGGGTCCATCCTCCAAAGGGGAAGTCTCTAGCCCTTGTCGTTCCTGCAGTATTCACAGCTCTTCAGCCTAGTAAGAGCTTCTTTGCACCAACCGCTGGCATTTCTTGGGCATCTGCCCATCTCCGAGCTGCTTGTGACTTTTGGACTTGGTCCCCTTGTTCCACAGGTACCCTCAGTCAGGAATCCATCGTTGTTGCATTGCTGATTTGTGTTTTCCTTGCATTTTCCCTCTAACACAACTATTTTGTCCTTAGGGGAACTTTGGTGCACTTTGCACTCACTTTTCAGGGTCTTGGGGAGGGTTATTTTTCTAACTCTCACTATTTTCTAATAGTCCCAGCGACCCTCTACAAGGTCACATAGGTTTGGGGTCCATTCGTGGTTCACATTCCACTTTTGGAGTATATGGTTTGTGTTGCCCCTATCCCTATGTTTCCCCATTGCATCCTATTGTAACTATACATTGTTTGCACTGTTTTCTAAGACTATACTGCATATTTTTGCTATTGTGTATATATATCTTGTGTATATTTCCTATCCTCTCACTGAGGGTACACTCTAAGATACTTTGGCATATTGTCATAAAAATAAAGTACCTTTATTTTTAGTATAACTGTGTATTGTGTTTTCTTATGATATTGTGCATATGACACTAAGTGGTACTGTAGTAGCTTCACACGTCTCCTAGTTCAGCCTGAGCTGCTTTGCTAAGCTACCATTATCTATCAGCCTAAGCTGCTAGACACCCTATACACTAATAAGGGATAACTGGGCCTGGTGCAAGGTGCAAGTACCCCTTGGTACTCACTACAAGCCAGTCCAGCCTCCTACATTGGTTGTGCAGCGGTGGGATAAGTGCTTTGAGACTACTTACCACTCTTGTCATTGTACTTTTCATAAGAGAAAAATATACAAAACAAGGTCAGTGTATATACACATAGCCAAAAAGTTTTGCATTTCCTCTTTTCACTCTTTTCTAAGTGCTGAAAAGTACTTCTAAACTTTCAAAAAGTTCTTAAAAGTTTAAAAAGTTTTTTCTGTCTTTCCAAAAAAAAATTCTGAAAACTTTTTTCTCTTTGTCTATCACTTTAACTCTCTCTAAAAATGTCTGGCACAGGCCAAAAAGTTGAACTGTCCAAACTTGCATATGATCACCTTAGCTGGAAAGGAGCAAGGAGTCTCTGCATAGAGAGAGGTTTGAGTGTAGGGAAGAATCCTTCCTTAGAACTGTTAATTAATATGCTTAGAGTACAGGATAAGGCCATAAGTGCCCAATCTGTAGAAAAAGTAGCTAATGGTTCTCAATCTGATCCAGGGACTCCCCCAGGAAAAGGTTCAGGAAAGAAACTTCTCAGCCTGCCCATTACTAGACAGTCTAGCATAGTTGGTACAGAGGTTGAATCACATCATACTGATGATGTGCTCTCACATTATGCTGGTAGCCAAGCTGTTAGGGTGCCCCTTGTAAGGGACAGGTCTCCTTCTGTTCATTCCCATCATACCTCTGTATCTAGAAATGTCCCTCCCACCCACCCTGATGACAGATTGTTAGAAAGGGAGCTCAATAGATTGAGAGTGGAACAAACCAGACTGAAGCTCAAGAAGCAACAGCTGGATTTGGATAGACAGTCTTTAGAAATAGAGAGGGAAAGACAGAAGTTGGGTTTAGATACCCATGGTGGCAGCAGCAGTATTCCCCATAGCCATCCTGCAAAAGAGCATGATTCCAGGAATCTGCACAAGATAGTTCCCCCTTATAAGGAGGGGGATGACATTAACAAGTGGTTTGCTGCACTTGAGAGGGCCTGTGCTGTACAGGATGTCCCTCAAAAGCAGTGGGCTGCTATCCTATGGCTATCATTTAGTGGAAAAGGTAGGGATAGGCTCCTTACAGTGAAAGAAAATGATGCCAATAATTTCCAAGTTCTTAAGAATGCACTCCTGGATGGTTATGGCTTAACCACTGAACAGTACAGGATAAAGTTCAGAGAGACCAAAAAGGAGTCTTCACAAGACTGGGTTGATTTCATTGACCATTCAGTGAAGGCCTTGGAGGGGTGGTTACATGGCAGTAAAGTTACTGATTATGAAAGCCTGTATAACACAATCCTGAGAGAGCATATACTTAATAATTGTGTGTCTGATTTGTTGCACCAGTACCTGGTAGACTCTGATCTGACCTCTCCCCAAGAATTGGGAAAGAAGGCAGACAAATGGGTCAGAACAAGGGTGAACAGAAAAGTTCATACAGGGGGTGACAAAGATGGCAATAAGAAGAAAGATGGTGAAAAATCTCAAGATAAGCATGGGGATAAGGGTAAAACCAAAGATCCCACTTCAAATCTTAAACACTCTTCAGAGGGTGGGGATAAAACAAATTCTTCCTCTTCTTCCCAACCTGCACACATTAAAAAGCCTTGGTGCTTTGTGTGTAAAAATAGAGGCCATAGGCCAGGGGATAAGTCCTGTCCAGGTAAACCCCCTGAGCCTACCACCACTAATACATCAAGCTCTAGTGCCCCTAGCAGTAGTGGTACTAGTGGTGGGACTGCTGGCAACAGTCAAGCAAAGGGTGTAGTTGGGTTCACTTATGGGTCCATAGTGGAAACTGATGTCATCAGTCCCAAGACAGTTTCTGTCACACCTAGTGGCACTGGCCTTGCCACACTGGCTGCTTGTCCCCTTACAATGGATAAGTACAGACAGACAGTTACAATAAATGGTGTTGAGGCCTTGGCCTACAGGGACACAGGTGCCAGTTTCACTTTGGTGACTGAAAACCTAGTGCACCCTGATCAACACATCATTGGACAACAGTATAAGATTATTGATGTCCATAACTCCACTAAGTTTCTTCCCTTAGCTATAATTCAGTTTAGTTGGGGTGGAGTTACTGGCCCTAAGCAGGTGGTGGTATCACCTAGCTTACCTGTAGACTGTCTCTTAGGTAATGACCTAGAGGCCTCAGGTTGGGCTGATGTAGAGTTTTATGCCCATGCAGCCATGCTGGGCATCCCTGAGGAATTGTTCCCTCTCATTTCAAGTGAAATGAAAAAGCAAAGGAGAGAAGGCCTGAAAACTCAGGATCCCTCTCCATCAACAGGTAAAAAGGGTATCACAGTATCCCCTAACCACCCTACCATTCAGGATACTATTCCTGTGGTGGGAGAAACCTCTCCTGGGGTGGCACCTGTTCCAAGGGAATCATCAGCTAGCAAAGCTGGACTCCCTGAGGTGGAAGTACCTCTCTGTGGGATAACTAACATTGGTGAGAAAAAGAGCACCATTTTAGTTAACATGGAGCATCCCTCCAACCCTCCCAGAGAAACTTTAGTGCAGAAACTCTGCACTGCCTCACAACACTTAGGACAGCATCCCTGCCCTAGTGTGGAGCTGATAGGACAGCATCCCTGCCCTGTTCCAACTCAAGAGAAACAGCATCCCTGTTCTCTCTTCCAGCCAGATGGACAAAGTGTTTGCCCAGCTATGGCTTTTCTGAGACAGCATCCCTGTCTGGCATTTCCATCACTACAAATAGGTTCAGTGGACAATTCCCACTGCTCTAAACTAAAACTTACTGATAGAAACTCTGAAAATACATCTTCACATTGTTGCTTAGCTAAAAAACTTCAAACAGGGTGGTTTACATCCCCACAGGGAAGTAACCATATAGTGGATGATAAAGGGAGTAACCAGTCTATTGCAGAGCTACTCTCTACTTATCACCACTTAGACAATAAAGTCTCAACTGGCCAAGGTTAGCCTTATTGTCCTTCGTTTGGGGGGGGGTTGTGTGAGAAGGTAGCCTCTTTCTAGCCTTGTTACCCCCACTTTTGGCCTGTTTGTGAGTGTATGTCAGGGTGTTTGTCACTGTTTTCACTGTCTCACTGGGATCCTGATAGCCAGGCCTCAGTGCTCATAGTGAAAACACTATGTTTTCAGTATGGTTGTTATGTGTCACTGGGATCCTGCTAGTCAGGACCCCAGTGCTCATAGGTTTGTGGCCTATATGTATGTGTCACTGGGACCCTGTCACACAGGGCCCCAGTGCTCATAGGTGTGCATGTATATGTTCCCTGTGTGGTGCCTAACTGTCTCACTGAGGCTCTGCTAACCAGAACCTCAGTGGTTATGCTCTCTCATTACTTTCAAATTGTCACTAACAGGCTAGTGACCAATTTTACCAATTTACATTGGCTTACTGGAACACCCTTATAATTCCCTAGTATATGGTACTAAGGTACCCAGGGTATTGGGGTTCCAGGAGATCCCTATGGGCTGCAGCAATTCTTTTGCCACCCATAGGGAGCTCTGACAATTCTTACACAGGCCTGCCACTGCAGCCTGAGTGAAATAACGTCCACGTTATTTCACAGCCATTTTACACTGCACTTAAGTAACTTATAAGTCACCTATATGTCTAACCTTTACCTGGTAAAGGTTAGGTGCAAAGTTACTTAGTGTGAGGGCACCCTGGCACTAGCCAAGGTGCCCCCACATTGTTCAGAGCCAATTCACTGAACTTTGTGAGTGCGGGGACACCATTACACGCGTGCACTACATATAGGTCACTACCTATATGTAGCTTCACCATGGTAACTCCGAATATGGCCATGTAACATGTCTATGATCATGGAATTGCCCCCTCTATGCCATCCTGGCATAGTTGGCACAATCCCATGATCCCAGTGGTCTGTAGCACAGACCCTGGTACTGCCAAACTGCCCTTCCTGGGGTTTCACTGCAGCTGCTGCTGCTGCCAACCCCTCAGACAGGCAGCTGCCCTCCTGGGGTCCAGCCAGGCCTGGCCCAGGATGGCAGAACAAAGAACTTCCTCTGAGAGAGGGTGTGACACCCTCTCCCTTTGGAAAATGGTGTGAAGGCAGGGGAGGAGTAGCCTCCCCCAGCCTCTGGAAATGCTTTGTTGGGCACAGAGGTGCCCAATTCTGCATAAGCCAGTCTACACCGGTTCAGGGACCCCTTAGCCCCTGCTCTGGCGCGAAACTGGACAAAGGAAAGGGGAGTGACCACTCCCCTGACCTGCACCTCCCCTGGGAGGTGTCCAGAGCTCCTCCAGTGTGCTCCAGACCTCTGCCATCTTGGAAACAGAGGTGCTGCTGGCACACTGGACTGCTCTGAGTGGCCAGTGCCACCAGGTGACGTCAGAGACTCCTGCTGATAGGCTCCTTCAGGTGTTAGTAGCCTATCCTCTCTCCTAGGTAGCCAAACCCTCTTTTCTGGCTATTTAGGGTCTCTGTCTCTGGGGAAACTGTAGATAACGAATGCATGAGCTCAGCCGAGTTCCTCTGCATCTCCCTCTTCACCTTCTGATAAGGAATCGACCGCTGACCGCGCTGGAAGCCTGCAAACCTGCAACATAGTAGCAAAGACGACTACTGCAACTCTGTAACGCTGATCCTGCCGCCTTCTCGACTGTTTTCCTGCTTGTGCATGCTGTGGGGGTAGCCTGCCTCCTCTCTGCACCAGAAGCTCCGAAGAAATCTCCCGTGGGTCGACGGAATCTTCCCCCTGCAACCGCAGGCACCAAAAAGCTGCATCTCCGGTCCCTTGGGTCTCCTCTCAGCACGACGAGCGAGGTCCCTCGAATCCAGCGACACCGTCCAAGTGACCCCCACAGTCCAGTGACTCTTCAGCCCAAGTTTGGTGGAGGTAAGTCCTTGCCTCACCTCGCTGGGCTGCATTGCTGGGAACCGCGACTTTGCAAGCTTCTCCGGCCCCTGTGCACTTCCGGCGGAAATCCTGTGTGCACAGCCAAGCCTGGGTCCACGGCACTCTAACCTGCATTGCACGACTTTCTAAGTTGGTCTCCGGCGACGTGGGACTCCTTTGTGCAACTTCGGCGAGCACCGTTTCACGCATCCTCGTAGTGCCTGTTTCTGGCACTTCTCCGGGTGCTACCTGCTTCAGTGAGGGCTCTTTGTCTTGCTCGACGTCCCCTCTCTCTGCAGGTCCAATTTGCGACCTCCTGGTCCCTCCTGGGCCCCAGCAGCGTCCAAAAACGCCAAACGCACGATTTGCATGTAGCAAGGCTTGTTGGCGTCCATCCGGCGGGAAAACACTTCTGCACGACTCTCCAAGGCGTGGGGGATCCATCCTCCAAAGGGGAAGTCTCTAGCCCTTGTCGTTCCTGCAGTATTCACAGCTCTTCAGCCTAGTAAGAGCTTCTTTGCACCAACTGCTGGCATTTCTTGGGCATCTGCCCATCTCCGAGCTGCTTGTGACTTTTGGACTTGGTCCCCTTGTTCCACAGGTACCCTCAGTCAGGAATCCATCGTTGTTGCATTGCTGATTTGTGTTTTCCTTGCATTTTCCCTCTAACACGACTATTTTGTCCTTAGGGGAACTTTGGTGCACTTTGCACTCACTTTTCAGGGTCTTGGGGAGGGTTATTTTTCTAACTCTCACTATTTTCTAATAGTCCCAGCGACCCTCTACAAGGTCACATAGGTTTGGGGTCCATTCGTGGTTCACATTCCACTTTTGGAGTATATGGTTTGTGTTGCCCCTATCCCTATGTTTCCCCATTGCATCCTATTGTAACTATACATTGTTTGCACTGTTTTCTAAGACTATACTGCATATTTTTGCTATTGTGTATATATATCTTGTGTATATTTCCTATCCTCTCACTGAGGGTACACTCTAAGATACTTTGGCATATTGTCATAAAAATAAAGTACCTTTATTTTTAGTATAACTGTGTATTGTGTTTTCTTATGATATTGTGCATATGACACTAAGTGGTACTGTAGTAGCTTCACACGTCTCCTAGTTCAGCCTGAGCTGCTTTGCTAAGCTACCATTATCTATCAGCCTAAGCTGCTAGACACCCTATACACTAATAAGGGATAACTGGGCCTGGTGCAAGGTGCAAGTACCCCTTGGTACTCACTACAAGCCAGTCCAGCCTCCTACACCATGTTGTTACAGGGAGTGCAGAATTATTAGGCAAGTTGTATTTTTGAGGATTAATTTTATTATTGAACAACAACCATGTTCTCAATGAACCCAAAAAACTCATTAATATCAAAGCTGAATATTTTTGGAAGTAGTTTTTAGTTTGTTTTTAGTTTTAGCTATGTTATGGGGATATCTGTGTGTGCAGGTGACTATTACTGTGCATAATTATTAGGCAACTTAACAAAAAAAAAATATATACCCATTTCAATTATTTATTATTACCAGTGAAACCAATATAACATCTCAACATTCACAAATATACATTTCTGACATTCAAAAACAAAACAAAAACAAATCAGTGACCAATATAGCCACCTTTCTTTGCAAGGACACTCAAAAGCCTGCCATCCATGGATTCTGTCAGTGTTTTGATCTGTTCACCATCAACATTGCGTGCAGCAGCAACCACAGCCTCCCAGACACTGTTCAGAGAGGTGTACTGTTTTCCCTCCTTGTAAATCTCACATTTGATGATGGACCACAGGTTCTCAATGGGGGTCAGATCAGGTGAACAAGGAGGCCATGTCATTAGATTTCCTTCTTTTATACCCTTTCTTGCCAGCCACGCTGTGGAGTACTTGGACGCGTGTGATGGAGCATTGTCCTGCATGAAAATCATGTTTTTCTTGAAGGATGCAGACTTCTTCCTGTACCACTGCTTGAAGAAGGTGTCTTCCAGGAACTGGCAGTAGGACTGGGAGTTGAGCTTGACTCCATCCTCAACCCGAAAAGGCCCCACAAGCTCATCTTTGATGATACCAGCCCAAACCAGTACTCCACCTCCACCTTGCTGGCGTCTGAGTCGGACTGGAGCTCTCTGCCCTTTACCAATCCAGCCACGGGCCCATCCATCTGGCCCATCAAGACTCACTCTCATTTCATCAGTCCATAAAACCTTAGGAAAATCAGTCTTGAGATATTTCTTGGCCCAGTCTTGACGTTTCAGCTTGTGTGTCTTGTTCAGTGGTGGTCGTCTTTCAGCCTTTCTTACCTTGGCCATGTCTCTGAGTATTGCACACCTTGTGCTTTTGGGCACTCCAGTGATGTTGCAGCTCTGAAATATGGCCAAACTGGTGGCAAGTGGCATCGTGGCAGCTGCACGCTTGACTTTTCTCAGTTCATGGGCAGTTATTTTGCGCCTTGGTTTTTCCACACGCTTCTTGCGACCCTGTTGACTATTTTTAATGAAACGCTTGATTGTTCGATGATCACGCTTCAGAAGCTTTGCAATTTTAAGAGTGCTGCATCCCTCTGCAAGATATCTCACTATTTTTGACTTTTCTGCGCCTGTCAAGTCCTTCTTTTGACCCATTTTGCCAAAGGAAAGGAAGTTGCCTAATAATTATGCACACCTGATATAGGGTGTTGATGTCATTAGACCACACCCCTTCTCATTACAGAGATGCACATCACCTAATATGCTTAATTGGTAGTAGGCTTTCGAGCCTATACAGCTTGGAGTAAGACAACATGCATAAAGAGGATGATGTGGTCAAAATACTCATTTGCCTAATAATTCTGCACTCCCTGTAGTTGTGGGGGAGGAGGTGGGGGTCCGCCGCCAGTCCGCTGAACCGCAGGGTGGTGTGTTGAGACCACGGAACGCACCTTCCCCCGTAGGTCGTTCCATCTCTTCCTGATGTCATCCCTATTTCTTGGGTGCTGTCCCACTGCGTTAACCCTGTCCACTATTCTTCGCCATAGCTCCATCTTCCTAGCTATGGAGGTGTGCTGCACCTGTGATCCGAATAGCTGTGGCTCTACCCGGACGATTTCCTCCACCATGACCCTGAGCTCCTCCTCAGAGAACCTGGGGTGTCTTTGCCGTGCCATGGGGTGGTGTGGGTGATGTGTGGGTTGGTGTGTGTAGTCATAAGTGGGGTGATATTTGGTGGTGTGTTGTGTGAGGAAGTTATGTGGGTGATAGTATTGTGTGCCTGTGGATGCTTGGTAGTAGTTTGTAGTGTCTCTCTCTGGCCTTCTTTCTTTTTTTTGGTCGTAGGGATTTGTGGTTGATATGGGTGTGAGTTTTATATTGTTATGGGTGTGTGGGAGTGGTGTGTGTATGTGTATCAGGTGTGTGTATTTCGAATTGTCCAATGTGGCAGTGTTTTGTCAATGTGTGTGTGTAAAGAAATGGCTCCCTGTTGCAGTTACCCCCCACTTTTTGCCTGATACTGATGCTGACTTGACTGAGAAGTGTGCTGGGACCCTGCTAACCAGGCCCCAGCACCAGTGTTCTTTCACCTAAAATGTACCATTGTATCCACAATTGGCAGACCCTGGCATCCAGATAAGTCCCTTGTAACTGGTACTTCTAGTACCAAGGGCCCTGATGCCAAGGAAGGTCTCTAAGGGCTGCAGCATGTCTTATGCCACCCTGGAGACCTCTCACTCAGCACAGACACTCTGCTTGCCAGCTTGTGTGTGCTAGTGAGAACAAAACGAGTAAGTCGACATGGCACTCCCCTCAGGGTGCCATGCCAGCCTCTCACTGCCTATGCAAGTATAGGTCAGTCACCCCTCTAGCAGGCCTTACAGCCCTAAGGCAGGGTGCACTATACCATAGGTGAGGGTACCAGTGCATGAGCATGGTACCCCTACAGTGTCTAAACAAAACCTTAGACATTGTAAGTGCAGGGTAGCCATAAGAGTATATGGTCTGGGAGTTTGTCAAACACGAACTCCACAGCACCATAATGGCTACACTGAAAACTGGGAAGTTTGGTATCAAACTTCTCAGCACAATAAATGCACACTGATGCCAGTGTACATTTTATTGCAAAATACACCCCAGAGGGCACCTTAGAGGTGCCCCCTGAAACTTAACCGACTGTCTGTGTAGGCTGACTAGTTTTAGCAGCCTGCCACACTAGAGACATGTTGCTGGCCCCATGGGGAGAGTGCCTTTGTCACTCTGAGGCCAGTAACAAAGCCTGCACTGGGTGGAGATGCTAACACCTCCCCCAGGCAGGAGCTGTAAAACCTGGCGGTGAGCCTCAAAGGCTCATCACTTTGTCACAGCCCAACAGGGCACTCCAGCTTAGTGGAGTTGCCCGCCCCCTCCGGCCACGGCCCCCACTTTTGGCGGCAAGGCTGGAGGGAACAAAGAAAGCAACAAGGAGGAGTCACTGGCCAGTCAGGACAGCCCCTAAGGTGTCCTGAGCTGAGGTGACTAACTTTTAGAAATCCTCCATCTTGCAGATGGAGGACTCCGCCAATAGGGTTAGGATTGTGACCCCCTCCCCTTGGGAGGAGGCACAAAGAGGGTGTACCCACCCTCAGGGCTAGTAGCCATTGGCTACTAACCCCCCAGACCTAAACACGCCCTTAAATTTAGTATTTAAGGGCTACCCTGAACCCTAGAAAATTAGATTCCTGCAACAACAAGAAGAAGGACTGCCTAGCTGAAAACCCCTGCAGAGGAAGACCAGAAGACAACAACTGCCTTGGCTCCAGAAACTCACCGGCCTGTCTCCTGCCTTCCAAAGAACTCTGCTCCAGCGACGCCTTCCAAAGGGACCAGCGACCTCTGACTCCTCTGAGGACTGCCCTGCTTCGACAACGACAAGAAACTCCCGAGGACAGCGGACCTGCTCCAAAAAGACTGCAACTTTGTTTCAAGAAGCAGCTTTAAAGAACCCTGCAACTCCCCGCAAGAAGCGTGAGACTTGCAACACTGCACCCGGCGACCCCGACTCGGCTGGTGGAGAACCAACACCTCAGGGAGGACCCCCGGACTACTCTACGACTGTGAGTACCAAAACCTGTCCCCCCTGAGCCCCCACAGCGCCGCCTGCAGAGGGAATCCCGAGGCTTCCCCTGACCGCGACTCTCTGAAACCTAAGTCCCGACGCCTGGAAAAGACCCTGCACCCGCAGCCCCCAGGACCTGAAGGACCGGACTTTCACTGTAGGAGTGACCCCCAGGAGTCCCTCTCCCGTGTCCAAGTGGAGGTTTCCCCGAGGAAGCCCCCCCTTGCCTGCCTGCAGCGCTGAAGAGATCCCTTGATCTCTCATTGACTAACATTGCGAACCCAACGCTTGTTCTAACACTGCACCCGGCCGCCCCCGCGCCGCTGAGGGTGAAATTTCTGTGTGGGCTTGTGTCCCCCCCGGTGCCCTACAAAACCCCCCTGGTCTGCCCTCCGAAGACGCGGGTACTTACCTGCAAGCAGACCGGAACCGGTGCACCCCCTTCTCTCCATTATAGCCTATGCGTTTTGGGCACCACTTTGAACTCTGCACCTGACCGGCCCTGAGCTGCTGGTGTGGTAACTTTGGGGTTGCTCTGAACCCCCAACGGTGGGCTACCTTGGACCAAGAACTGAACCCTGTAAGTCTCTTACTTACCTGGTAAAACTAACAAAAACTTACCTCCCCCAGGAACTGTGAAAATTGCACTGTGTCCACTTTTAAAGTAGCTATTTGTGAATAACTTGAAAAGTATACATGCAATTGAAATGATTCAAAGTTCCTAATGTACTTACCTGCAATACCTTTCAAACAAGATATTACATGTTAAATTTGAACCTGTGGTTCTTAAAATAAACTAAGAAAATATATTTTTCTATAACAAAACCTATTGGCTGGATTTGTCTCCGAGTGTGTGTACCTCATTTATTGTCTATGTGTATGTACAACAAATGCTTAACACTACTCCTTGGATAAGCCTACTGCTCGACCACACTACCACAAAATAGAGCATTAGTATTATCTATTTTTACCACTATTTTACCTCTAAGGGGAACCCTTGGACTCTGTGCATGCTATTCCTTACTTTGAAATAGCACATACAGAGCCAACTTCCTACATTGGTGGATCAGCGGTGGGGTACAAGACTTTGCATTTGCTGGACTACTCAGCCAATACCTGATCACACGACAAATTCCAAAATTGTCATTAGAAATTGATTTTTGCAATTTGAAAAGTTTTCTAAATTCTTAAAAGTCCTGCTAGGGCCTTGTGTTAGATCCTGTTTAGCATTTCTTTTAGAGTTTAAAAGTTTGTAAAAGTTTGAATTAGATTCTAGAACCAGTTTTAGATTCTTAAAAAGTATTCCAACTTTTAGAAGCAAAATGTCTAGCACAGATGTGGCTGTGGTGGAACTCGACACCACACCTTACCTCCATCTACAGATGAGAGAGCTAAGGTCACTCTGTAAACTAAAGAAAATAGCAATGGGCCCCAAACCTACCAAAGTACAGCTCCAGGAGCTTTTGGCAGAGTTTGAAAAGGCCAACCCCTCTGAGGATGGCAACACAGAGGATGAAGATAGTGACTTGGAGGAAAATTCCCCCCTACCAGTCCTATTTAGGGAGAGCAGGGCCTCTCAAGCCCTGACTCCACAAATAATAGTCAGAGATGCTGGTTCCCTCACAGGAGGGACCAACAACTCTGAAATCACTGAGGATAACTCCAGTGAAGAGGACATCCAGTTAGCCAGGATGGCCAAAAGATTGGCTTTGGAAAGACAGATCCTAGCCATAGAAAGGGAAAGAAAAGAGATGGGCCTAGGACCCATCAATGGTGGCAGCAACATAAATAGGGTCAGAGATTCTCCTGACATGTTGAAAATCCCCAAAGGGATTGTAACAAAATATGAAGATGGTGATGACATCACCAAATGGTTCACAGCTTTTGAGAGGGCTTGTGTAACCAGAAAAGTGAAGAAATCTCACTGGGGTGCTCTCCTTTGGGAAATGTTCACAGGAAAGTGTAGGGATAGACTCCTCACACTCTCTGGAAAAGATGCAGAATCTTATGACCTCATGAAGGGTACCCTGATTGAGGGCTTTGGATTCTCCACTGAGGAGTATAGAATTAGATTCAGGGGGGCTCAAAAATCCTCGAGCCAGACCTGGGTTGATTATGTTGACTACTCAGTGAAAACACTGGATGGTTGGGTAACTGGAAATGAAGTGTATGACTATGTTGGGCTTTATAATTTGTTTATGAAAGAACACATTTTAAGTAACTGCTTCAATGAAAAGTTGCATCAGTATCTGGTAGACCTAGGTCCAATTGCTCCCCAAGAATTGGGAAAGAAGGCAGACCACTGGGTCAAGACTAGGGTAACCAAAACTTCCACTGGGGGTGACCAAAAGAAAGGGGTTACAAAGCCTCCCCAGGAGAAAGTGGGTGACACTAGAAACAAAGAAAAAGAGTCCCCTGTAGGCCCCCAAAAACCAGACCAGGTGGGTGGGCCCAGAGACACAACTCAAAACAAAGGTGGGTACCAGGGTAAGAGCTGGGATGAGACTAAGGCATGGTGCCATAACTGTAAACAGACAGGGCACCACACCAAGGACACTTCTTGTCCCAAAAACAAACCCCCTAGCAAAATCCCAGGGGTGACCAGTGTAGCCATTGGGGATGACTCCTCAGATGAGGAGGTCTTCATAGCCTTCAACTGGAAAAAGGGCCCAACAGGTGAGTTGGAGATTCCAGAGGGAAGTAGACACTTCCACCACCTACAGGTGAATGGAATCCCAGCCACTGCCCTGAGAGACACTTGTGCCAGTCACACTATTGTGCATGACAGGCTGGTGTTCTCAAACCAGTACATCCCAGGTGAGATGGCCAGAGTAAGAGTTAGCCCAGACAGGGTCACTAATAGGCCTGTGGCTTTTGTGCCCATAGAAGTGGGTGGAACTTTTAGCTGGAGAAGGGTGGTAGTCAGTACAGACCTCCCCCTTGATTGTCTCCTTGGAAATGACTACCCAGAGGTTAGTCAGAGCCTAAGAGAAGAACTGGTCCAGGGCCAGACCTCTCCCAAGGATTCTGGAGTGCCTACCTCTGCAGTAAATGCAAGTAGGCCCCAGAAGAAAAAGAAAAGGAAACAGAGTAGGAAAGGTGGACAACCTTTAGCCAAGGTTCCAGCAAGCCAAGGAGATTCTGCTCCAGTAGGGGAGAACTCCAAAAGTGGCTCTGATAAAGTCCAACCTGACCCACAAGAAGTCCTGACTAGTCAGGCAACTGTTAAGCCTGAGTGGGTGGCTCCTCAGCTAACAGAAGAAAGAGTGGAAGAAGGGTGTTTACTACAAGATGTGGTAACCCCCCACTCTAATACAGCAGACAGGCACCCTGAACCCAAAGAAGCCTGTAACTTAGCCCCTTCCCTTGTAGGTGAAGAGCTAAAGGTGTGGTTCTGGGCACTGACAGCTGTCAGTGGCCTCTGCTGGGTGTTAGCCTTTATGGCTGCACTCTCCTTGGCATGGTGGTCTGACCCCATGCCAAATAGCAAGTTAGGCCCCCTGACCCTGTTGGTCATGGTGGGGTTACTCCAGCTCTGGGTAACCTCTTTGGGTAAGCTAGGGGTGACCCTGGCTAAGATAAGATTAGCAGAGGTGGATACCTCTAACCCCAAAATAGAGAGAATGGGTGAAGACATAAAAAGCACAGACAAGAGGCAGTTCAGACTAGGTCCTATCACTGTGGAAGTGGGTCAGTTCCCCAGAGGGAATGACCTGAACAGGAGGATGTAAGGCAGAGTAGGCCCTGCAACAAACCAGCCCATTTCCTCTACTCTTCCTCGCCTGACAGACTAGGAAGACTCTCCCAGCTTTGGCTGAGTCTCCTGGCCTGTGGGCTGGGGGGGGCTTGTGTAAAGAAATGGCTCCCTGTTGCAGTTACCCCCCACTTTTTGCCTGATACTGATGCTGACTTGACTGAGAAGTGTGCTGGGACCCTGCTAACCAGGCCCCAGCACCAGTGTTATTTCACCTAAAATGTACCATTGTATCCACAATTGGCAGACCCTGGCATCCAGATAAGTCCCTTGTAACTGGTACTTCTAGTACCAAGGGCCCTGATGCCAAGGAAGGTCTCTAAGGGCTGCAGCATGTCTTATGCCACCCTGGAGACCTCTCACTCAGCACAGACACACTGCTTGCCAGCTTGTGTGTGCTAGTGAGAACAAAACGAGTAAGTCGACATGGCACTCCCCTCAGGGTGCCATGCCAGCCTCTCACTGCCTATGCAAGTATAGGTCAGTCACCCCTCTAGCAGGCCTTACAGCCCTAAGGCAGGGTGCACTATACCATAGGTGAGGGTACCAGTGCATGAGCATGGTACCCCTACAGTGTCTAAACAAAACCTTAGACATTGTAAGTGCAGGGTAGCCATAAGAGTATATGGTCTGGGAGTTTGTCAAACACGAACTCCACAGCACCATAATGGCTACACTGAAAACTGGGAAGTTTGGTATCAAACTTCTCAGCACAATAAATGCACACTGATGCCAGTGTACATTTTATTGCAAAATACACCCCAGAGGGCACCTTAGAGGTGCCCCCTGAAACTTAACCGACTGTCTGTGTAGGCTGACTAGTTCCAGCAGCCTGCCACACTAGAGACATGTTGCTGGCCCCATGGGGAGAGTGCCTTTGTCACTCTGAGGCCAGTAACAAAGCCTGCACTGGGTGGAGATGCTAACACCTCCCCCAGGCAGGAGCTGTAACACCTGGCGGTGAGCCTCAAAGGCTCACCCCTTTGTCACAGCCCAGCAGGGCACTCCAGCTTAGTGGAGTTGCCCGCCCCCTCCGGCCACGGCCCCCACTTTTGGCGGCAAGGCTGGAGGGAACAAAGAAAGCAACAAGGAGGAGTCACTGGCCAGTCAGGACAGCCCCTAAGGTGTCCTGAGCTGAGGTGACTCTAACTTTTAGAAATCCTCCATCTTGCAGATGGAGGACTCCCCCAATAGGGTTAGGATTGTGACCCCCTCCCCTTGGGAGGAGGCACAAAGAGGGTGTACCCACCCTCAGGGCTAGTAGCCATTGGCTACTAACCCCCCAGACCTAAACACGCCCTTACATTTAGTATTTAAGGGCTACCCTGAACCCTAGAAAATTAGATTCCTGCAACAACAACAAGAAGGACTGCCTAGCTGAAAACCCCTGCAGAGGAAGACCAGAAGACAACAACTGCCTTGGCTCCAGAAACTCACCGGCCTGTCTCCTGCCTTCCAAAGAACTCTGCTCCAGCGACGCCTTCCAAAGGGACCAGCGACCTCTGACTCCTCTGAGGACTGCCCTGCTTCGACAACGACAAGAAACTCCCGAGGACAGCGGACCTGCTCCAAAAAGACTGCAACTTTGTTTCAAGAAGCAGCTTTAAAGAACCCTGCAACTCCCCGCAAGAAGCGTGAGACTTGCAACACTGCACCCGGCGACCCCGACTCGGCTGGTGGAGAACCAACACCTCAGGGAGGACCCCCGGACTACTCTACGACTGTGAGTACCAAAACCTGTCCCCCCTGAGCCCCCACAGCGCCGCCTGCAGAGGGAATCCCGAGGCTTCCCCTGACCGCGACTCTCTGAAACCTAAGTCCCGACGCCTGGAAAAGACCCTGCACCCGCAGCCCCCAGGACCTGAAGGACCGGACTTTCACTGTAGGAGTGACCCCCAGGAGTCCCTCTCCCGTGTCCAAGTGGAGGTTTCCCAGAGGAAGCCCCCCCTTGCCTGCCTGCAGCGCTGAAGAGATCCCTTGATCTCTCATTGACTAACATTGCGAACCCGACGCTTGTTCTAACACTGCACCCGGCCGCCCCCGCGCCGCTGAGGGTGAAATTTCTGTGTGGGCTTGTGTCCCCCCCGGTGCCCTACAAAACCCCCCTGGTCTGCCCTCCGAAGACGCGGGTACTTACCTGCAAGCAGACCGGAACCGGTGCACCCCCTTCTCTCCATTATAGCCTATGCGTTTTGGGCACCACTTTGAACTCTGCACCTGACCGGCCCTGAGCTGCTGGTGTGGTAACTTTGGGGTTGCTCTGAACCCCCAACGGTGGGCTACCTTGGACCAAGAACTGAACCCTGTAAGTGTCTTACTTACCTGGTAAAACTAACAAAAACTTACCTCCCCCAGGAACTGTGAAAATTGCACTGTGTCCACTTTTAAAGTAGCTATTTGTGAATAACTTGAAAAGTATACATGCAATTGAAATGATTCAAAGTTCCTAATGTACTTACCTGCAATACCTTACAAACAAGATATTACATGTTAAATTTGAACCTGTGGTTCTTAAAATAAACTAAGAAAAGATATTTTTCTATAACAAAACCTATTGGCTGGATTTGTCTCCGAGTGTGTGTACCTCATTTATTGTCTATGTGTATGTACAACAAATGCTTAACACTACTCCTTGGATAAGCCTACTGCTCGACCACACTACCACAAAATAGAGCATTAGTATTATCTATTTTTACCACTATTTTACCTCTAAGGGGAACCCTTGGACTCTGTGCATGCTATTCCTTACTTTGAAATAGCACATACAGAGCCAACTTCCTACAGTGTGTATTTTGAGCGCAGCGGTGTGTACCGCCAATGGAATACCGCGGTTGAAAGACCGCCACATGGATTCGTGGGTCGTGATAGTGTGGGCGTATTTCTGTTGGCGTGACGGTGGAGGTTTTGTTTTTGCCAGTTTATCACTGACCTTTGGTGTGGCGGACTTGTGTGGGTGTCTCAATTTTGGCGGATTCCGATCAGTGGGTCGTAATAGCTGTGGCGGAATACCGTGGCCGCAGCAGTGTGTTGGCGGTCTTCTGCACAGTGGTAAGCGGCTTTTTCCGCCAATGTTGTAATGAGGGCCTCAGTGTTCTGAGATCTAAGATAGGCCTTAACGTTTTGTCTTTTTTCGGTATAATGAAATATAGGGAGTAAACGCCTGTTCCTTTTTGGTGATAGGGTACTAGCTCTATGGCTTCTTTTGCTAGTAGTGCTTGGACCTCTATTTGTAATAGGTCTAAGTGTTGTAGAAACATTTTGTGCGGTCTTGGGGGAACATCTGGAGGGAATGTTGGTAACTCTATGCAGTAACCATGTAGGATAATTGATAGGACCCACATGTCTGTGGTAATGTGTGTCCAATTGTGGTAGTATTTGGTTAATCTCCCCCCCATCAGTGATATGTGTTGGGGAAGTGTGACATTGAAGTCACTGCTTGCTAGGGCTTGGCAGGCTGGAATTTCCCTCTTCCTCTTGGGAACTGTCCTCTGTAGGAACCACGAAACCCCCCTCTCTGGTACTGAGACTGGTAGGTGGGTTTTGTTTGGGAGGTGGATGGTTCTGATGGTTGTTGTCTAAACCCTCCCCTAAACTGTGGTTTCCTAAATGGTCCTCTGTATTGGGAGGAGTAGAGCGTGCCCATGGCTTTGGCCGTGTCCGTGTCTTTTTTCATTTTTTCTATTGCGGTATCCACTTCCGGTCCGAATAGTTGATGTTGATTAAACGGCATATTCAATACCGCCTGTTGTATTTCTGGTTTAAACCCAGAACTTCGCAGCCATGCATGTCTTCTAATTGTTACTGCTGTATTGACAGTCCGTGCTGCTGTATCAGCAGAGTCCAGGGCAGACCGGATTTGGTTGTTTGATATGGCGTGTCCTTCTTCGACCACGTGTTGGGCACGTTTTTGGTGTTCTTTGGGCAAGTGCTGGATGATGCCTTGCATCTCGTCCCAATGCGCCCTGTCGTAGCGGGCAAGTAGGGCTTGCGAGTTGCCAATTCGCCACTGACTGGCTGCTTGCGATGCCACTCTTTTCCCTGCTTCATCGAATTTCCGACTTTCCTTATAAGGGGGTGGCGCATCCCCTGATGATTGTGAATTTGCCAGTTTCCTTGCAGCCCTCACAACCACTGAGTCCGGAGGGAGCTGTTGAGTAATAAACACTGGGTCTGTCGGGCCGGTTTATATTTCTTTTCGACCCTTGGCGTGACGGCTCTACCTTTTACAGGCTCTTGGAAGACCTGTTGTGCGTGTTTAAGCATGCCCGGTAACATTGGTAAACTTTGGTACGATGCATGCGTGGATGCCAGAGTGTTAAACAGGAAGTCATCCTCCACCGGTTCCGAGTGCATTGTTACGTTGTGGAATGGTGCTGCTCTGGCCAGTACCTGTGTGTAGGACGTACTGTCCTCTGGCGGTGATGGTTTTGTTGGATAACACTCTGGGCTGTAGGTGGGTCGTATAGATCTCAGGAGTCTGCATCGTCTTCAGTCATCCCAGTATGTGTGGGTGACTGTGCCATTGTTGTACCCACTGGTGACAACAGTGGTGATTGGAGTAGGGATGTTTGTGGAGAGAAATGTGGGGGTGATGATCTTTCTCTGACCACTTTGGCTTTTGGTTGCATCTCAGTCTCATGAAAAGCCCGTTTTCTTTTTGACTTGAGCGGAGGGATGGTTTGCATCTTCCCTGTGTCTTTCTGGATTTCTAACCTTTGCTGTGTTTGGTCATGCTCTTCTAAATCCAGATCCTGCTCAAATCTGTGCCTTTCTTTGAGCTGCCGAGAAAGCCCTTGCTCTTCAGTGTAGGAAGACCGTTTTGGCTCCAAAGCCGTTTTTTTCGGTACTGAAATTCCCATCTAAATCATCTTTTTCGGTTCCGATAAGCTCTTTCGAGGCTTGCTCGACTCGATTACTCGATGCAGACTTTTTTCGGTGCCGGTTTCTCGACCGGAGTCGGAAGTCTTCGGCAAAATCTTGGCCTTTTTCGGTGCCGATGTTACTTGGTCACCTTCTTTTCTGTGAGTGGAGCCATGGCCTTCAGGCAGTGGCGTCCCCGTAGCCTTTAGATTTTTGGCTTGACCTTGGGTGTGGGACGAGGCAGGTGTACTCACTTTTTGCGCCGCCGTCAAAGGTCGATCACCGTCGGATTCATCCGAGTCCTATCATTGGATGGATATCCGCATCTCTTCTTCGACGTCGAGATGTTGTTTCGGCTTTGACACCATCTATAGTCGTCTTGCGCGTCGATCCCTTAAAATCTTCTTGGACTGAAACGCTCAGCAGGCCTCACAAGTATCCTCTCTGTGTTCTGGTGATAAACACAGGTTACAGACCCGATGCTGGTCTGTATAAGGATACTTGCCGTGACATTTGGGACAGAAATGGAAGGGGGTCCGGTCCATTAGTCTTCGACGACGATGAAGTGCGGAAGCCCCTGACTTTTTGCCTTTGCTGATGCCAAGTTATGATTTGAAAGTGTGCTGAGGCCTGCTAACCAGGCCCCAGCACCAGTGTTCTTTCCCTAACCTGTACCTTTGTTTCCACAATTGGCACACCCTGGCATCCAGGTAAGTCCTGTGTAACTGGTACCCCTGGTACCAAGGGCCCTGATGCCAGGGAAGGTCTCTAAGGGCTGCAGCATGTCTTATGCCACCCTGGGACCCCTCACTCAGCACAGACACACTGCTTGCCAGCTTGTGTGTGCTGGTGGGAAGAAAATTACTAAGTCGACATGGCACTCCCCTCAGAGTGCCATGCCAACCTCACACTGCCTATGGCATAGATAAGTCACCCCTCTAGCAGGCCTTACAACCCTAAGGCAGGGTGCACTATACCATAGGTGAGGGCATAGGCGCATGAGCACTATGCCCCTCACAGTGTCTAAGCAAAACCTTAGACATTGTAAGTGCAGGGTAGCCATAAGAGTATATGGTCTGTGAGTCTGTCATACACGAACTCCACAGCACCATAATGGCTACACTGAAAACTGGGAAGTTTGGTATCAAACTTCTCAGCACAATAAATGCACACTGATGCCAGAGTACATTTTATTGTGAAATACACCACAGAGGGCATCTTAGAGATACACCCTGAAAACATACCCGACTTCCAGTGTGGGCTGACTAGTTTTACTAGCCTGCCACACACCAGACATGTTGCTGGCCATATGGGGAGAGTGCCTTTGTCACTCTGTGGCTAGTAACAAAGCCTGTACTGGGTGGAGGTGCTTCTCACCTCCCCCTGCAGGAACTGTAACACCTGGCGGTGAGCCTCAAAGGCTCACCCCCTTTGTTACAGCGCCCCAGGGCACTCCAGCTAGTGGAGATGCCCGCCCCCCTCTGGCCACGGCCCCACTTTTGGCGGCAAGGTTGTAGGAGATAATGAGAAAAACAAGGAGGAGTCACTGGCCAGTCAGGACAGCCCCTAAGGTGTCCTGAGCTGAGGTGACTCTGACTTTTAGAAATCCTCCATCTTGCAGATGGAGGATTCCCCCAATAGGATTAGGGATGTGCCCCCCTCCCCTCAGGGAGGAGACACAAAGAGGGTGTAGCCACCCTCAGGGCTAGTAGCCATTGGCTACTAACCCCCAGACCTAAACACACCCCTAAATTGAGTATTTAGGGGCCCCCAGAACCTAGCAAGATAGATTCCTGCAACCTGAAGAAGTAGAAGGACTGCTGACCTGAAAGCCCTGCAGAGAAGACGGAGACACCAACTGCTTTGGCCCCAGCCCTACCGGCCTGTCTCCCCACTTCAAGAAAAACTGCAACAGCGACGCGTTCCCCAGGGTCCAGCGACCTCTCAAGCCTCAGAGGACTACCCTGCATCTAAAAGGATCAAGAACTCCCGAGGACAGCGGCTCTGCTCCAAAGAAGAAACATCTTTGTAACAAAGAAACAACTTTTAAAGGACTGCACGTTTCCTGCCGGAAGCGTGAGACTTTCCACTCTGCACCTAACGTCCCTGGCTCGACCTGCGGAGAAACAACACTACAGGGAGTACTCCCCGGCGACTGCGACCCTGTGAGTAGCCAGAGTTGACCCCCCTGAGCCCTGCCAGCGACGCCTGCAGAGGGAATCCAGAGGCTCCCCCTGACCGCAACTGCTTGCTTCTAAGAACCTGACTCCTGGTAAAGACCCTACACCCGCAGCCCCCTAGACCCGAAGGATCCGACCTCCAGTATAGAAGCGACTACCAGGTGGCCCTCTCCCATGCCCAGGTGGTGGCTACCCCGAGGAGCCCCCCCCCTTGCCTGCCTGCTTCGCTGAAGAGACCCCTGGGTCTCCCATTGAACTTCATTGCAAACCCGACGCCAGTTTGCACTCTGCACCCGGCCGCCCCGTGCCGCTGAGGGTGTACTTTTTGTGCTGACTTGTGTCCCCCCCGGTGCCCTACAAAACCCCACTGGTCTGCCCTCCGAAGACGCGGGTACCTACCTGCTGGCAGACTGGAACCTGGGCACCCCCTTATCCATTGAAGCCTATGCGTTTTGGGCACCACTTTGACCTCTGCACCTGACCGGCCCTGAGCTGCTGGTGTGGTAACTTTGGGGTTGCCCTGAACCCCCCACGGTGGGCTACCTTGGACCCAACTTTGAACCCTGTAGGTAGTTTACTTACCTGCAAAACTAACAAACACTTACTTCCCCCAGGGACCGTTGAAAATTGCACTGTCTTTTTTTAAAATAGCTTATTGACATTTTTGTGACAACTGTACATGCTATTTTGCTGATTCAAAGTTCCTAAGTTACCTAAGTGAAATACCTTTCATTTGAAGTATTACTTGTAAACCTTGAACCTGTGGTTCTTAAAATAAACCAAGAAAATATATTTTTCTATACAAAAAACTATTGGCCTGGAAATGTCTGAGTGTGTGTATTGCCTGTGTGTGTACAACAAATGCTTAACACTACCCTCTGATAAGCCTACTGCTCGACCAACCTACCACCAAATAGAGCATTAGAATTATCTCTTTTTGCCACTATCTTACCTCTAAGGGGAACCCTTGGACTCTGTGAATGCTATTTCTTGCTTTGAAATAGTACATACAGAGCCAACTTCCTACACCATTTCCATATTGTTTGTGCTAAAAGGGGCAATTGGGATGAGTGTGCCCTCCTCTGTTTTTTCACATAATACATTGTTGTCATGTTGTCTGTTCTTATTAACCACTATGGTGCCTGGGGCGAGGTGGCCTCGTCCTCGCACACAGTTCCTGTGTGCCAGGGATGAGACCAGCTCGTCCTGCACCAGGCCCACGGGGGAGTGCTAGCGCTCCGACTGTGGGCCTACCTCCTACACCCCCCCAGTCGGGGATGGAAGGGAAATCGCTTACCCTTCCACCCCTGACCCCCCTCTGGAATCTGATGACGCCAGTGCGCTCACAGCACGCCAACGTCATCAAATGCTGCCGGCACGCGCTGGAAGCCATTTGCTTTCAGTGCGTCCATCGGATAGGACCCTTTTCAGGTGAGTCCTTCTCCTGGGGGAGTTTTAGGGGGAAAAACAGACAGAGGGGGAAAGGAAATAGTTTTTCCTTTCCCCCTGTGCCTGTTTTGAGTGGATTCCTGCTCCACGATCGCGGAAGAGGCCCACGATCGTGGAGCAGGAATCTACCCACTAGACACCAGGGATTATTTTTTGTTTATTTTGGGGAGCGACCCCGGGGGCAGATCTGCTGTTTTTTCAGCCGATAGCCCCTAGAGGGGGTTAAACCCCACTAGACACCAGGGACGGGCAGCAACTCCTTAGACAAGGGTCGCTGCCATGTTGGCAATATTTTTTTTATATGTTTTGGCCCCCCCCCCCGGGGCTAGATCGGACATGTTTTCGGTTGATCCCACCCCTGGGGAGGTCGAAACCCACTAGGCCCCAGGTATTGCGTTGTGTGTGTGTTTCTGTGTCTTGGGGCACCCTTTGAGCAAGGGTCGCCCCCTCAAAGGGGGACATTAGTGTCGGCCATGTCTGCCCCTTGGGGGAGACCGGCCTATTTTTTTAGGCATATTTGCCCCCAAGGGGGACAAAAGCCAGGGAATTGTTTTTGTTCCCCCTTTGCTTTTTTGTGCTGGGGGGCACCCCCTTTGGCAAGGCTGCCCCCCCCCCAAAGGGGGCACAGAACTGTTGGCCATTCCTTCCCCACTTGGGGGCAGAACTGCCTATTTTTTTTAGGCCCATCTGCCCACAAGGGGTGCAGAATCCACCTAGGCACCAGGGATCTTGTGTGAATGTGTGTGTGTTTTGTGTGGGGGGGGTGGCTCCTTTGGCAAGGGTCTCCCCCCTAAGGGGGCATATACTGATGGCCATTTCTCGGCCTATTTTTTGTAGGCCCATCTGCCCCAAGGGGGGCAGAATCCACTTAGGCACCAGGGAAAATCTGTAACTGCTTGGTGGCGGAGTGTTTGTCAACTGGTGAAATATTTGTATTTGTGAGTACAAAAGTTTATTTCTCCCTTTTGTTCTAGTTTAAAGCTTTTGCTTCCTTTGATGTGGATCCTTGCGGGTTTTGGCAGTAGTTTACCTGGGGTTTGCGTAGTGGTATGTTTTAGGTAAGCAATTTACTCCAAAGGAGTATTGTTGACATGCATGAATGACATGTTTGTAGGTGGTGTACTCAATGCAGGATTGTGTGTGGAATTGTTCTTAGATTTGTGCACAATTATATTTGTGTTGTCTTATGTCTAATTTGCTTTTCTTTTTTTCTTTTTAGTGGGATATCATTGGTGATTGCTGTGACTGTGCAGAGTAGTTGCTGGTAAGTAGCCTTTTCAGGCAAGTGATTAGTATTGTTTTTTAGCACGTAACTCTTTGTGTTAAAGCCACACTTTGTTTATTACTTATTTTAGACAGTGCTGGTTGTTGTTTGCAATCCATTTGTTGTTCGAAAGGATTATGGCTAGCCACAGAGTGACCGCTCAGCAGGTTGTTGGCATGCTTTTTGAGTCAGCTTCTGACCATAACTATGAGACTGACTCGGCATCTGAGGCAGAGGAGGAAGTAAGAGATTCTGGCAGTGACTTTTCTGTCCGAGAGGAATCTTCTGATGAGGAGGCCACTCTGCGTGCAGATGAAGGGCCTGTTTTAGAGGAGGGCATGGATGTGCCAGTAGTGCAGCAGCCTGGGGCTGAAAGGTTTCCCACTGGAAGACCGGATACCTACGTTGCCCCAAAGGAGCAGCCACAGTTGCCTACCTTTACTTGTCTCCCAGGGTGTAGAGTATATACGGAAAACATCTTGAGTTGTTTATGGACAATGTATTTTTGGTAGAGATTGTTGAGCAGACTAATTTGTATGCAGAGCAGTATTTGAGGGACAACGCTGCCAGACGTAGGCCTCAGTCTAGAGCTACCCAGTGGGTTCCCACAAATCTGGAGGAGATGAAAAGGTTCTTAGGTTTGACTTTGTTGATGAGGTTGATAAGGAAGCAGTCACTGGCTTCTTATTGGTCTACTCGTCCCTTGATGGCAATGGCTATATTTCCTGCAACCATGACTTGCAGTCGGTATTTGCTTCTTCTTCAGATGCTGCATTTTGGTGCCAATGCTTTAGCCTTCCCACAAGATCACCCTGATTGTGACCGTCTTTTTAAGATTGGGCCTGTCCTTGATCATTTTGTAGATCGATTTTCAGAGTTGTATGTTCTAGGCAAAGAAATAACTGTGGACGAGTCTTTGGTCCTCTTCAAGGGACGTTTGGTTTTTAAGCAGTACATTCCTAGCAAGAGGGCACGGTATGGAATTAAAATGTATATGCTGTATGAAAGTAATACAGGATACGTGTATAATTTCCAGGTCTATACTGGTAGGGATTCCAGTATTGACCCCCCTGGTTGTTCACCCACTTTTGGAGTTAGTGAGAAAATTGTATGGGAAGTTGGTAGACGACTGTTTAACAAAGGTCACCATTTGTACATTGATAACTTCTACACTGGAGTGCAGTTGTTCAAGGAATTGTTCAGGGTGGACACTGTTGCTTGTGGCACAATCCGTTCTAACCGGAAAGGCTATCCAAGAGAGCTTATCTGTAAAAAACTTGAGAGGGGACAGTGCAGTTCCTTGTGTAATGCTCTGAAATTTGCAGACAGGAGGGATGTGTACATGCTAACTACCATCCATGATGAGAGTACTTTGCCAATGACTGTTTGGGGTCATGATGTCAAACTGCGCAAACCTGCATGCATTTTGGACAACAGTAAGCACATGGGTGGTGGTGTTAGAGTAGATCCAAGGTTGGAACCTTACACTGCTCTTCGTAAGTCTTACGTGTCGTATAACAAGTTGGCCATCCATTTGTTACATTTGGAAACTTTTAATGCTTTTATTCTGTTCAAGGATTGTTCCCCTGAGTCAAGGATAACATTTGTTAAATTTCAGGAGTCAGTAATAGAGAGCCTTATTGTGGTGGAACAGGCAAGAGTTCCTAGAGTAGAAGTGGTGAAGGATGTGGCTAGATTGAAAAATCGTCACTTTCCTGATCACATTCCTCCCACTCCCAAAAAAGACTTGCCCACTAAGAGATGTAGAGTCTGTGCCCGAAGAGGTATCCGGAGGTAGAGCCGGATGTACTGCCCCAATTGCCCTTCAAAGCCTGGGCTGTGTGGCTGGCTGTTTCAGGAGTTACCACACCAAAAACAAAAACATTCTGGGAACTACTGTGAGCTTAGACTGCCTGTTTCATATTTTCATATATTCAGTTTCACCGTTGGCATTTCTGTCATGTATTCAGTTAGAGCTTTTGTGTTTGTAGTTTTGTACTTATTTATAATTAGTTAGTGGTTTATTTGTTGTTTAAAACTAAAAAAAAAGTAATGGTGGTGTACATGGAGTGGCGCTTGGCTGGCAGGGTGCGTGGAGTGGCCCTTGGCAGGCGGTGTGTGTGTGGAGTGGTGCTTGGCTGGCGGTGTGTGTGGAGTGGCGCTTGGCTGGTGGTGTGCATGGGGTGAGGTTTGGCTGGTGGTGTGTGTGGAGTGGCACTTGGCTAGCGGTGTGCGTGAAGTGGCGCTTGGATGGCGGTGTGGGTGGAGTGGAGCTAGGTGGCGGTGTGCATGGGGTGGCATGCGTGGGGTGGCGCTTGGCTGGAGGTGCCAGCCAAACACCAGTCCACACACTCCCATCAGCTGGTGTGATTGCTTTATCAGCCTTGTGGGGGTATATAAGTGATGGGCCCTTGAGTGGCGCTGTCGATGCGAGTTTGTAATGTACTGGGGCAGTGGCTGGCGGCGTGAATGGTCTTGTGCATGTCATGTATGAAAAGGTGTGTGAACGGACTGTAAAGCAGTTGGTGCCTTGTCGTGGTTTTACAGCTCACGAGTTGTGAGTCATTGGTTCAGTTTTTTGGCCTTTCAGTTATTAATAGTGCATTTAATTTTTGTGAAATCTATTGTAAATAAAATTTGATCTACTGAACCATCACTCACCCTCGTGCCAAACCCAAACAGTATATGTGGTAAAAATTACAAAACCTGCTCCGCTGTAATAAGGCGTTGCAGCACACCCATGACACGCTAGGTGTCTCGGGTGGGACACAGATGATAAAGTATGCCACCAACTTGGTTGGTGGGTAAAGGGTCTTTTTCACATATCCTAAGTGTGTTTCTTTTCACAATGTTAGTGCTTGGAACATCACAGACATATGTGGACACATCAAAATGATATATTACAAAACTATCTGTGTTTGGGGGGAGACCTATGTTTTTGGCCCTGGGTGCGGCCTTCATCTAGGGAAACCTACCAAACCCAGACATTTTTTAAAACTAGATACCCCAAGGAGTCCACGGAGGTGTGGCTGGCGTGGATCCCCCAACATTTTCTTACCCAGACTCCTCTGCAAACCTCAAAATTTGCTTAAAAAAGCATATTTTACTCACTTTTCTTTGTAGGATCACCGCTCCGGCACAAATTTCCTACCACCCAGCATTCCCTTCAGTCTCCCAAGTAAAATGATACCTCTCCTGTGTGCGTCCCCAAAGCAGAGTCAGCCTAAAAGATGTATAAAAGGAAAATATGTGCTTATCAACTTGCTGTGCTACCCCCTCAATCTCTACAGGTTTTTGGCCTTTTTCTGTTGCAGGCACCTGGGCCACCCACACAAGTAAGGTATCATTTTTATCGGGTGACTTGGGGGAATGCTGGGTGGAAGGACATTTGTGGCTCCTCTCAGGTCCCAGAACTTTCTGACATCGAAATGTGAGAAAAATATGTTTTTTTGGCCAAATTGTGAGGTTTGCTGAGGATTCTGGGTAAGAAAACACTGGGGGCTCCACGCAAGTCACACCTCCCTGGACTCCCTCAGGTGTCTAGTTTTCAGAAATGGTTGGGTTTGGTAGGTTTCCCTATGTGGCAGCTGAGCCCAGGACCAAAAACGCAGGTGCCCCCGCAAAAACAGGTAGTTTTGTATTTTATCATTTTAATGTGTCCACATAGAGTTTTGTGGCATTTTCCCTTAGCAGGCACTAGGCCTACCACACAAGTGATGTACCATTTCTATCGGGAGACTTGGGGGAATGCTGGGTGGAAGGAAACTTGTGGCTCCCCTCAGATTCCAGAACTTTCTGTCACCAAAATGTGAGGAAAAAGTGTTTTTTGGCCAAATTTTGAGGTTTGCTGAGGATTCTGGGTAACAGAACCTGGTGAGAGCCCCACAAGTCACCCCATCTTGGATTCCCCTAGGTGTCTAGTTTTAAAAAATGCACAGGTTTGGTAGGTTTCCCTAGGTGGCGGCTGAGCTAGAGACCAAAACCCACAGCAAAGCACTTTGTATATACAAACAGCTGTTTTCTTTGAGAAAATGTGATGAGTCCACGTTGTGTTTTGGGGCATTTTCTGACGCGGGCAGTAGGCCTACCCACACAAGTGAGGTACCGTTTTTATTGGGAGACTTGGGGGAACACAGAATAGCAGAACCAGTGTTATTGCCCCCTGTCTTTCTCTGCATTTTTTCCTTCCAAATGTAAGACAGTGTGTAAAAAAGACGTCTATTTGAGAAATGCCCTGTAATTCACATGCTAGTATGGGGACCCTGGAATTCAGAGATGTGCAAATAACTACTGCTTCTCAACACATTATCTTGTGCCCATTCTGTAAATACAAAGGTTTCCTTGATACCTATTTTTGACTCTTTATATTTCTCCAAATGAATTGCTGTATACCAGATATACAAGGAAAACCCATTGCAAGGTGCAGCTCCTTTATTGGCTCTGGGAACCTAGGGTTCTTGATAAACCTACAAGCTCTATAAATCCCCGCAACCAGAAGAGTCCAGCAGACCTAAAGGTATATTGCTTTCAAAAATATGACATAGCAGGAAAAAGTTACAGAGTAAAACGTGGAGAAAAAGGGCTGTTTTTTTTTACCTCAATTTCACTATTTTTTTATTCCAGCTGTTATTTTCTGTAGGAAAACCTTGTAGGATCTACACAAATGATCCCTTGGTGAATTCAGAATTTTGTTTACTTTTCAGAAATGTTTAGCTTTCCAGGATCCAGCATTGGTTTCACACCCATTTCTGTCACTAACTGGAAGGAGGCTAAAAGAACAGAAAATAGTAAAAGTGGGGTATGTCCCAGTAATATGCCAAAATTGTGTTGAAAAATGTGGTTTTCTGATTCAAGTCTGCCTGTTTCTGAAAGCTGGTAAGATGGTGATTGTGGCACCGTAAACCCTTTGTTGATGCCATTTTCAGGGTAAAAAAACACAGGCCTTCTTCTGCAGCCCTTTTTTGAAAAAAAAAAATATATATGTTCGCTTCATTTTGGATAATTTCTTGGTCTCCTTCAGGGGAACTGTAGGAAGTTGGCTCTGTATGTGCTATTTCAAAGTAAGGAATAGCATGCACAGAGTCCAAGGGTTCCCCTTAGAGGTAAAATAGTGGTAAAAATAGATAATACTAATGCTCTATTTTGTGGTAGTGTGGTCGAGCAGTAGGCTTATCCAAGGAGTAGTGTTAAGCATTTGTTGTACATACACATAGACAATAAATGAGGTACACACACTCAGAGACAAATCCAGCCAATAGGTTTGTGTATAGAAAAATATATTTTCTTAGTTTATTTTAAGAACCACAGGTTCAAATTTAACATGTAATATCTCATTCGAAAGGTATTGCAGGTAAGTACTTTAGGAACTTCAAATCATCAAAATTGCATGTATACTTTTCAAGTTATTGACAAATAGCTGTTTTAAAAGTGGACACTTAGTGCAATTTTCACAGTTCCTGGGGGAGGTAAGTTTTTGTTAGTTTTACCAGGTAAGTAGGACACTTACAGGGTTCAGTTCTTGGTCCAAGGTAGCCCACCGTTGGGGGTTCAGAGCAACCCCAAAGTCACCACACCAGCAGCTCAGGGCCGGTCAGGTGCAGAGTTCCAAGTGGTGCCCAAAACACATAGGCTAGAATGGAGAGAAGGGGGTGCCCTGGTTCCGGTCTGCTTGCAGGTAAGTACCCGCGTCTTCGGAGGGCAGACCAGAGGGGTTTTGTAGGGCACCGGGGGGGACACAAGTCCACACAGAAATTTCACCCTCAGCAGCGCGGGGGCGGCCGGGTGCAGTGTAGAAACAAGCGTCGGGTTCGCAATGTTAGTCTATGAGAGATCTCGGGATCTCTTCAGCGCTGCAGGCAGGCAAGGGGGGGATTCCTCGGGGAAACCTCCACTTGGGCAAGGGAGAGGGACTCCTGGGGGTCGCTTCTCCAGTGAAAGTCCGGTCCTTCAGGTCCTGGGGGCTGCGGGTGCAGGGTCTCTCCCAGGCGTCGGGACTTTAGGTTCAAAGAGTCGCGGTCAGGGGAAGCCTCGGGATTCCCTCTGCAGGCGGCGCTGTGGGGGCTCAGGGGGGACAGGTCTTGGTACTCACAGTATCAGAGTAGTCCTGGGGTCCCTCCTGAGGCGTCGGATCTCCACCAGCCGAGTCGGGGTCGCCGGGTGCAGTGTTGCCAGTCTCACGCTTCTTGCGGGGAGCTTGCAGGGTTCTTTCAAGGCTGCTGGAAACAAAGTTGCAGCCTTTCTTGGAGCAGGTCCGCTGTCCTCGGGAGTTTCTTGTCTTTTCGAAGCAGGGGCAGTCCTCAGAGGATGTCGAGGTCGCTGGTCCCTTTGGAAGGCGTCGCTGGAGCAGGATCTTTGGAAGGCAGGAGACAGGCCGGTGAGTTTCTGGAGCCAAGGCAGTTGTCGTCTTCTGGTCTTCCTCTGCAGGGGTTTTCAGCTAGGCAGTCCTTCTTCTTGTAGTTGCAGGAATCTAATTTTCTAGGGTTCAGGGTAGCCCTTAAATACTAAATTTAAGGGCGTGTTTAGGTCTGGGGGGTTAGTAGCCAATGGCTACTAGCCCTGAGGGTGGGTACACCCTCTTTGTGCCTCCTCCCAAGGGGAGGGGGTCACAATCCTAACCCTATTGGGGGAATCCTCCATCTGCAAGATGGAGGATCTCTAAAAGTTAGAGTCACTTCAGCTCAGGACACCTTAGGGGCTGTCCTGACTGGCCAGTGACTCCTCCTTGTTTTTCTCATTATTTTCTCCGGCCTTGCCGCCAAAAGTGGGGCCTGGCCGGAGGGGGCGGGCAACTCCACTAGCTGGAGTGTCCTGCTGGGTTGGCACAAAGGAGGTGAGCCTTTGAGGCTCACCGCCAGGTGTGACAATTCCTGCCTGGGGGAGGTGTTAGCATCTCCACCCAGTGCAGGCTTTGTTACTGGCCTCAGAGTGACAAAGGCACTCTCCCCATGGGGCCAGCAACATGTCTCGGTTTGTGGCAGGCTGCTAAAACTAGTCAGCCTACACAGACAGTCGGTTAAGTTTCAGGGGGCACCTCTAAGGTGCCCTCTGTGGTGTATTTTACAATAAAATGTACACTGGCATCAGTGTGCATTTATTGTGCTGAGAAGTTTGATACCAAACTTCCCAGTTTTCAGTGTAGCCATTATGGTGCTGTGGAGTTCGTGTTTGACAAACTCCCAGACCATATACTCTTATGGCTACCCTGCACTTACAATGTCTAAGGTTTTGTTTAGACACTGTAGGGGTACCATGCTCATGCACTGGTACCCTCACCTATGGTATAGTGCACCCTGCCTTAGGGCTGTAAGGCCTGCTAGAGGGGTGTCTTACCTATACTGCATAGGCAGTGAGAGGCTGGCATGGCACCCTGAGGGGAGTGCCATGTCGACTTACTCGTTTTGTTCTCACTAGCACACACAAGCTGGCAAGCAGTGTGTCTGTGCTGAGTGAGAGGTCTCCAGGGTGGCATAAGACATGCTGCAGCCCTTAGAGACCTTCCTTGGCATCAGGGCCCTTGGTACTAGAAGTACCAGTTACAAGGGACTTATCTGGATGCCAGGGTCTGCCAATTGTGGATACAAAAGTACAGGTTAGGGAAAGAACACTGGTGCTGGGGCCTGGTTAGCAGGCCTCAGCACACTTTCAATTGTAAACATAGCATCAGCAAAGGCAAAAAGTCAGGGGGCAACCATGCCAAGGAGGCATTTCCTTACACAACCCCCCCCCAAACGAAAGAGGATGAGACTAACCTTTCCCAAGAGAGTCTTCATTTTCTAAGTGGAAGAACCTGGAAAGGCCATCTGCATTGGCATGGGCAGTCCCAGGTCTGTGTTCCACTATAAAGTCCATTCCCTGTAGGGAGATGGACCACCTCAACAGTTTAGGGTTTTCACCTTTCATTTGCATCAGCCATTTGAGAGGTCTGTGGTCAGTTTGAACTAGGAAGTGAGTCCCAAAGAGGTATGGTCTCAGCTTCTTCAGGGACCAAACCACAGCAAAGGCCTCCCTCTCAATGGCACTCCAACGCTGCTCCCTGGGGAGTAACCTCCTGCTAATGAAAGCAACAGGCTGGTCAAGGCCATCATCATTTGTTTGGGACAAAACTGCCCCTATCCCATGTTCAGAGGCATCAGTCTGCACAATGAACTGCTTAGAATAATCTGGAGCTTTTAGAACTGGTGCTGAGCACATTGCCTGTTTCAGGGTGTCAAAGGCCTGTTGGCATTCCACAGTCCAGTTCACTTTCTTGGGCATTTTCTTGGAGGTGAGTTCAGTGAGGGCTGTCACAATGGATCCATATCCCTTCACAAACCTCCTGTAATACCCAGTCAAGCCAAGGAATGCCCTGACTTGAGTCTGGGTTTTTGGAGCTACCCAGTCCAGAATAGTCTGGATCTTGGGTTGGAGTGGCTGAACTTGGCCTCCACCTACAAGGTGGCCCAAGTAAACCACAGTTCCCTGCCCTATCTGGCATTTGGATGCCTTGATAGAGAGGCCTGCAGATTGCAGAGCCTTCAAAACCTTCTTCAGGTGGACCAGGTGATCCTGCCAGGTGGAGCTGAAGACAGCAATATCATCAAGATAAGCTGTGCTAAAGGACTCCAAGCCAGCAAGGACTTGATTCACCAACCTTTGGAAGGTGGCAGGGGCATTCTTTAAACCAAAGGGCATAACAGTAAACTGATAATGCCCATCAGGTGTGGAGAATGCTGTCTTTTCTTTTGCTCCAGGTGCCATTTTTATTTGCCAGTACCCTGCTGTCAAGTCAAAGGTACTTAGGAATTTGGCAGCACCTAATTTATCAATGAGCTCATCAGCTCTTGGAATTGGATGGGCATCTGTCTTGGTGACAGAGTTGAGCCCTCTGTAGTCCACACAAAACCTCATCTCTTTCTTTCCATCTTTGGTGTGAGGTTTGGGGACTAAGACCACTGGGCTAGCCCAGGGACTGTCAGAGCGCTCAATAACTCCCAATTCCAGCATCTTGTGGACTTCCACCTTGATGCTTTCCTTAACATGGTCAGACTGTCTAAAGATTTTGTTTTTGACAGGCATGCTGTCTCCTGTGTCCACATCATGGGTACACAGGTGTGTCTGACCAGGGGTTAAGGAGAAGAGTTCAGGAAACTGTTGTAGGACTCTCCTACAATCAGCTTGCTGTTGGCCAGAGAGGGTGTCTGAGTAGATCACTCCATCTACTGTGCCATCTTTTGGGTCTGATGACAGAAGATCAGGGAGAGGTTCACTCTCTGCCTCCTGATCCTCATCTGTTACCATTAACAGATTCACATCAGCCCTGTCGTGGAAGAGCTTAAGGCGGTTCACATGGATCACCCTCTTGGGGCTCCTGCTTGTGCCCAGGTCCACCAGGTAGGTGACCTGACTCTTCCTCTCTAGCACTGGGTAAGGGCCACTCCATTTGTCCTGGAGTGCCCTGGGAGCCACAGGCTCCAGAACCCAGACTTTCTGCCCTGGTTGGAACTCAACCAGTGCAGCCTTTTGGTCATACCAAAACTTCTGGAGCTGTTGGCTGGCCTCAAGGTTTTTGGTTGCCTTTTCCATGTACTCTGCCATTCTAGAGCGAAGGCCAAGTACATAGTCCACTATGTCCTGTTTAGGCTCATGGAGAGGTCTCTCCCAGCCTTCTTTAACAAGGGCAAGTGGTCCCCTTACAGGATGTCCAAACAGAAGTTCAAAGGGTGAGAATCCTACTCCCTTCTGTGGCACCTCTCTGTAAGCGAAAAGCAGACATGGCAAGAGGACATCCCATCTCCTTTTGAGTTTTTCTGGGAGCCCCATGATCATGCCTTTTAATGTCTTGTTGAATCTCTCAACCAAGCCATTAGTTTGTGGATGGTATGGTGTAGTGAATTTATAAGTCACTCCACACTCATTCCACATGTGCTTTAGGTATGCTGACATGAAGTTGGTACCTCTGTCAGACACCACCTCCTTAGGGAAACCCACTCTGGTAAAGATACCAATGAGGGCCTTGGCTACTGCAGGGGCAGTAGTCGACCTAAGGGGAATAGCTTCAGGATACCTGGTAGCATGATCCACTACTACCAGGATATACATATTTCCTGAGGCGGTGGGAGGTTCTAGTGGACCAACTATGTCCACACCCACTCTTTCAAAGGGAACCCCCACCACTGGAAGTGGAATGAGGGGGGCCTTTGGATGCCCACCTGTCTTACCACTGGCTTGACAGGTGGGGCAGGAGAGGCAAAACTCCTTAACCATGTTGGACATATTGGGCCAGTAGAAGTGGTTGACTAACCTCTCCCACGTCTTGGTTTGTCCCAAATGTCCAGCAAGGGGAATGTCATGGGCCAATGTTAGGATGAACTTCCTGAACAGCTGAGGCACTACCACTCTCCTAGTGGCACCAGGTTTGGGGTCTCTGGCCTCAGTGTACAGGAGTCCATCTTCCCAATAGACCCTATGCGTTCCATTTTTCTTGCCTTTGGACTCTTCAGCAGCTTGCTGCCTAAGGCCTTCAAGAGAGGGACAGGTTTCTTGTCCCTTACACAGCTCCTCCCTTGAGGGTCCCCCTGGGCCCAAGAGCTCAACCTGATAAGGTTCAAGCTCCAAAGGCTCAGTTCCCTCAGAGGGCAGAACTTCTTCCTGAGAAGAGAGGTTCCCTTTCTTTTGCTGTGTTGCAGTTGGTTTCCCAACTGACTTTCCTTTCCTCTTGGTAGGCTGGGCCATTCTTCCAGACTCCAGCTCTACTTGTTCACCCTGTGCCTTGCACTGTGCTCTTGTTTTCACACACACCAGTTCAGGGATACCCAGCATTGCTGCATGGGTTTTTAGTTCTACCTCAGCCCATGCTGAGGACTCCAGGTCATTTCCAAGCAGACAGTCCACTGGGATATTTGAGGAGACCACCACCTGTTTCAGGCCATTGACCCCTCCACATTCTAAAGTAACCATTGCCATGGGATGTACTTTTCTCTGATTGTCAGCGTTGGTGACTGTGTAAGTTTTTCCAGTCAGGTATTGGCCAGGGGAAACCAGTTTCTCTGTCACCATGGTGACACTGGCACCTGTATCCCTCAGGCCCTCTATTCTAGTCCCATTAATTAAGAGTTGCTGTCTGTATTTTTGCATGTTAGGCGGCCAGACAGCTAGTGTGGCTAAATCCACCCCACCCTCAGAAACTAGAGTAGCTTCAGTGTGGACCCTGATTTGCTCTGGGCACACTGTTGATCCCACTTGGAGACTAGCCATACCAGTGTTACCTGGATGGGAGTTTGGAGTGGAACCTTTCTTGGGACAGGCCTTGTCTCCAGTTTGGTGTCCATGCTGTTTACAGCTATGACACCAGGCCTTTTTGGGATCAAAGTTTTTACCCTTGTACCCATTGTTTTGTGAAGAGGCTCTGGGCCCACCCTCCTGTGCAGGTTTTTGGGGGCCTGTAGAAGACTCTTTACTATTTTTAGTTTTGGTTGTCTCATCACTCTTCCCCTGGGGAGTCTTTGTGACCCCTTTCTTTTGGTCACCCCCTGTTGAAGTCTTGGACACCCTTGTCTTGACCCAATGGTCCGCCTTCTTTCCCAATTCTTGGGGAGAAATTGGTCCTAGGTCTACCAGATGCTGATGCAGTTTATCATTGAAACAATTACTTAACAGGTGTTCTTTCACAAATAAATTGTACAGCCCATCATAATTACTTACACCACTGCCTTGAATCCAACCATCTAGTGTTTTCACTGAGTAGTCAACAAAGTCAACCCAGGTCTGGCTCGAGGATTTTTGAGCCCCCCCGAACCTAATCCTGTACTCCTCAGTGGAGAATCCAAAGCCCTCAATCAGGGTACCCTTCATGAGGTCATAAGATTCTGCATCTGGTCCAGAGAGTGTGAGGAGTCTATCCCTACACTTTCCTGTGAACATTTCCCAAAGGAGAGCACCCCAGTGAGATCTGTTCACTTTTCTGGTTACACAAGCCCTCTCAAAAGCTGTGAACCATTTGGTGATGTCATCACCATCTTCATATTTAGTTACAATCCCTTTAGGGATTTTCAACATGTCAGGAGAATCTCTGACCCTATTTATGTTGCTGCCACCATTGATGGGTCCTAGGCCCATCTCTTGTCTTTCCCTCTCTATGGCTAGGATCTGTCTTTCCAAAGCCAATCTTTTGGCCATCCTGGCTAACTGGATGTCCTCTTCACTGGAGTTATCCTCAGTGATTTCAGAGGTGTTGGTCTCTCCTGTGAGGGAACCAGCATCTCTGACTATTATTTTTGGAGTCAGGGTTTGAGAGACCCTGTTCTCCCTAGATAGGACTGGTAGGGGGGAATTGTCCTCCAAGTCACTATCCTCTTCCTCTGAGTTGCCACCCTCAGAGGGGTTGGCCTTTTCAAACTCTGCCAAAAGCTCCTGGAGCTGTATTTTGGTAGGTTTGGGGCCCATTGTTATTTTCTTTATTTTACAGAGTGACCTTAGCTCCCTCATCTTAAGATGGAGGTAAGGTGTGGTGTCGAGTTCCACCACAGTCACATCTGTGCTAGACATTTTGCTTCTAAAAGTTGGAATACTTTTTAAGAATCTACAACTGGTTCTAGAATCTAATTCAAACTTTTACAAACTTTTAAACTCTAAAAGAAATGCTAAACAGGGACTTAACACACAAGGCCCTAGCAGGACTTTTAAGAATTTAGAAAAATTTCAAATTGCAAAAATGAATTTCTAATGACAATTTTGGAATTTGTCGTGTGATCAGGTATTGGCTGAGTAGTCCAGCAAATGCAAAGTCTTGTACCCCACCGCTGATCCACCAATGTAGGAAGTTGGCTCTGTATGTGCTATTTCAAAGTAAGGAATAGCATGCACAGAGTCCAAGGGTTCCCCTTAGAGGTAAAATAGTGGTAAAAATAGATAATACTAATGCTCTATTTTGTGGTAGTGTGGTCGAGCAGTAGGCTTATCCAAGGAGTAGTGTTAAGCATTTTTGTACATACACATAGACAATAAATGAGGTACACACACTCAGAGACAAATCCAGCCAATAGGTTTGTGTATAGAAAAATATCTTTTCTTAGTTTATTTTAAGAACCACAGGTTCAAATTTAACATGTAATATCTCATTCGAAAGGTATTGCAGGTAAGTACTTTAGGAACTTCAAATCATCAAAATTGCATGTATACTTTTCAAGTTATTGACAAATAGCTGTTTTAAAAGTGGACACTTAGTGCAATTTTCACAGTTCCTGGGGGAGGTAAGTTTTTGTTAGTTTTACCAGGTAAGTAGGACACTTACAGGGTTCAGTTCTTGGTCCAAGGTAGCCCACCGTTGGGGGTTCAGAGCAACCCCAAAGTCACCACACCAGCAGCTCAGGGCCGGTCAGGTGCAGAGTTCCAAGTGGTGCCCAAAACACATAGGCTAGAATGGAGAGAAGGGGGTGCCCTGGTTCCGGTCTGCTTGCAGGTAAGTACCCGCGTCTTCGGAGGGCAGACCAGAGGGGTTTTGTAGGGCACCGGGGGGGACACAAGTCCACACAGAAATTTCACCCTCAGCAGCGCGGGGGCGGCCGGGTGCAGTGTAGAAACAAGCGTCGGGTTCGCAATGTTAGTCTATGAGAGATCTCGGGATCTCTTCAGCGCTGCAGGCAGGCAAGGGGGGGATTCCTCGGGGAAACCTCCACTTGGGCAAGGGAGAGGGACTCCTGGGGGTCGCTTCTCCAGTGAAAGTCCGGTCCTTCAGGTCCTGGGGGCTGCGGGTGCAGGGTCTCTCCCAGGCGTCGGGACTTTAGGTTCAAAGAGTCGCGGTCAGGGGAAGCCTCGGGATTCCCTCTGCAGGCGGCGCTGTGGGGGCTCAGGGGGGACAGGTCTTGGTACTCACAGTATCAGAGTAGTCCTGGGGTCCCTCCTGAGGCGTCGGATCTCCACCAGCCGAGTCGGGGTCGCCGGGTGCAGTGTTGCCAGTCTCACGCTTCTTGCGGGGAGCTTGCAGGGTTCTTTCAAGGCTGCTGGAAACAAAGTTGCAGCCTTTCTTGGAGCAGGTCCGCTGTCCTCGGGAGTTTCTTGTCTTTTCGAAGCAGGGGCAGTCCTCAGAGGATGTCGAGGTCGCTGGTCCCTTTGGAAGGCGTCGCTGGAGCAGGATCTTTGGAAGGCAGGAGACAGGCCGGTGAGTTTCTGGAGCCAAGGCAGTTGTCGTCTTCTGGTCTTCCTCTGCAGGGGTTTTCAGCTAGGCAGTCCTTCTTCTTGTAGTTGCAGGAATCTAATTTTCTAGGGTTCAGGGTAGCCCTTAAATACTAAATTTAAGGGCGTGTTTAGGTCTGGGGGGTTAGTAGCCAATGGCTACTAGCCCTGAGGGTGGGTACACCCTCTTTGTGCCTCCTCCCAAGGGGAGGGGGTCACAATCCTAACCCTATTGGGGGAATCCTCCATCTGCAAGATGGAGGATCTCTAAAAGTTAGAGTCACTTCAGCTCAGGACACCTTAGGGGCTGTCCTGACTGGCCAGTGACTCCTCCTTGTTTTTCTCATTATTTTCTCCGGCCTTGCCGCCAAAAGTGGGGCCTGGCCGGAGGGGGCGGGCAACTCCACTAGCTGGAGTGTCCTGCTGGGTTGGCACAAAGGAGGTGAGCCTTTGAGGCTCACCGCCAGGTGTGACAATTCCTGCCTGGGGGAGGTGTTAGCATCTCCACCCAGTGCAGGCTTTGTTACTGGCCTCAGAGTGACAAAGGCACTCTCCCCATGGGGCCAGCAACATGTCTCGGTTTGTGGCAGGCTGCTAAAACTAGTCAGCCTACACAGACAGTCGGTTAAGTTCCAGGGGGCACCTCTAAGGTGCCCTCTGTGGTGTATTTTACAATAAAATGTACACTGGCATCAGTGTGCATTTATTGTGCTGAGAAGTTTGATACCAAACTTCCCAGTTTTCAGTGTAGCCATTATGGTGCTGTGGAGTTCGTGTTTGACAAACTCCCAGACCATATACTCTTATGGCTACCCTGCACTTACAATGTCTAAGGTTTTGTTTAGACACTGTAGGGGTACCATGCTCATGCACTGGTACCCTCACCTATGGTATAGTGCACCCTGCCTTAGGGCTGTAAGGCCTGCTAGAGGGGTGTCTTACCTATACTGCATAGGCAGTGAGAGGCTGGCATGGCACCCTGAGGGGAGTGCCATGTCGACTTACTCGTTTTGTTCTCACTAGCACACACAAGCTGGCAAGCAGTGTGTCTGTGCTGAGTGAGAGGTCTCCAGGGTGGCATAAGACATGCTGCAGCCCTTAGAGACCTTCCTTGGCATCAGGGCCCTTGGTACTAGAAGTACCAGTTACAAGGGACTTATCTGGATGCCAGGGTCTGCCAATTGTGGATACAAAAGTACAGGTTAGGGAAAGAACACTGGTGCTGGGGCCTGGTTAGCAGGCCTCAGCACACTTTCAATTGTAAACATAGCATCAGCAAAGGCAAAAAGTCAGGGGGCAACCATGCCAAGGAGGCATTTCCTTACAGGAACCTACAAACTCGGAGTACCTCTAGAATCCTTAGGATGTTGAAAAAAAAGGATGCAAATTTGGATTTGTGATATGAGGTATTGAAAAGCCTGTATCCTCTGTGGATTTGAGTAGGCTCATGCTGATTGAGTATTCAGAATTGCGCCTAGATAAGGTTGAATTTGTGCTGGCCGAAGATGAGATTTCTGGTAATTGATTGTAAACTCAAATGTGTGTAGGGTATCCATTGTGTAATGTGTGTGTTGGCATTTTAGAATGGTGCTGGAGTTTATTAACCAATCGTGTAGCTAAGGTAAGACATGTATGTGCTGTCTTCTGAGGTGAGCTGCTACTACAGCTAAACATTTTGTGAACACTCTTGGTGCTGTTGTCACTCCAAAGGGCAGTACCTTGAATTGGTAGTGGTTGCCTGAAATTACGAACCTTAAATACTTGCGGTGAGCTGGATGTATGAAAAAGCGTCTTTTAGATCTAGCGCTGTCATGTAATCTTGTAGCAGGGGAATTACATCCTGTAGAGTGACAATGGGAAAATGTTCTGGTAGGATATATAGATTTAGAGGTCTGAGATCGAGAATAGGTCTGAGAGTACCATCTTTCTTTGGTATAAGGAAGTATAGGGAGTATACTCCTGTTTCTTGTTGTGACATGGGAACTATTTCTATTGCCTCCTTGAGTGATAGAGATCGTACCTCTTGTTTTATTAGAACATTGGAATGTTGGGGGCTACATTGCAGACACTGGAGTGCTCAGGCTTTTGCTGGCTGGTAAAAGCCCAGAGCATCAACATTCCAATGTTCTCTTTGTTCACAGCAATAGCTGTGAACAAAGCTTCACGGAGCCTGAGGGGATTTTAATCCCCTCGAGCATCGTGAGGAATTTGTTTTATTTGATAGAACATTCTGCCCTCGAGTGGCAGAATGTTCCAATAGACTTAGATCCCGCTGTAGCGGGCTCTACTGGCCATTAAAAGCCCTCTGCCTTGTTAAACGGGGGAGCAGGCCTTTAATGGACAGTAGAGCCTGCTACAGCGGGTTCTAAGGCTATAGTAGAATAGTGTGTTCTGGAGAGAGTCTGTGCGAACACAGTGGGATATTTGGTGGAGCGGAGTTGAGCTGTAGGCAATAACCATTGCAGATAATTGAGATTACCTATTGATCTGTGGTGATGTTTTGCCAGTGAGAATGGAATTGTTGCAGTCTTCCTCCTACAGGAGACGTATGGGATTGTAGGATGTTTGGGAAGTCATTGTTTATTGGGTGTGGAAGTACCCTTGGAGGCTGCAAATTTTCCTCTGGCCCTGAAATTGTGTCCTGTGTAAAAGCCTTTAAATGACCCCCCTTGGTAGTACTGCTGTCCTTGCTTTGGATGGGAGGTAGAAGCCTCTGCAGTCTGGGTTTTAAAACCTCCCCTAAATTGTGGTTTCTGAAAAGAACCCCGAAATGGTGTGGTATAAAGGGCTCCTATGGCTTTTGCTGTCTCAGTCTTTTTTTAGTTTCTCTATGGTTGTGTCCACCTCTGGTCCGAAGAGTTGCTGTTTGTTAAACAGCATATTAAGGACCGCCTGTTGCATCTCCGGTTTAAAACCCGAAGACCTCAACAATGCATGTCGTCTAATTGTGATGCTGGTATTAATTCCTCTAGCTGCAGTGTCAGCTGCATCCAGAGTAGACCTAATCTGGTTATTTGTTATGGCCTGACCTTCTTCCACGATTTGCTGCACCCGCTTTTGGTGTTCCTTGGGTAGGTATTGCAAGAATTCTTGCATCTCATCCCAATGTGCTCTATCAAATCTTGCTAACAGGGCCTGGGAATTGGCAATACACCATTGGTTGACTGCTTGTGTTGCCACCCTTTTCACTGCAGCATTAAATTTTCTGCTTTGTTTGTGGGGGGGGGGGGGGGGGGGGGTGGAGTATCCCCTGAAGACTGACTATTGGCACGCTTTCTGGCTGCACTGACCACAGTAGAATCTGGTGGTAATTGTTGTGCGATGTACATTAAGTCGGTTGGGGCAGGCTTGTATTTTTTGTCAATCCTCTGTGTTAGAACCCTAGCTTTAACTGGTTCTTTAAATATTTCTTCTGCGTGCCTAAGCATACCAAGAAGCATTGGTAAACACTGGTATTGCTTATGAGTTGAGAATGGTGTATTAAAGAGGAAATCCTCTTCTAAAGGTTGTGCATGCATTTGTACTCCATGGTATGCAGCTGCCCTGGATATTACTCAGTGATAAGCTGTACTATCCTCTGGTGGGGATGGTCTAGTAGGGTAGAGCTCAGGATCATTAGTTGGTAAAGGATCCAAATCATACAAGTCCCATGGGTGTACAGTGTAACTGGAATCACCCCTTTGTTCTTCTTGTGAAGAAGTGTGAGTGTGTGACGATAAAGGTGGTGGTGGTGGAGTGAGAGGTTCTGGTGAAATAGAAAGTTGCGGTGAATGTGGTGGAGAAAGCTGAAGAGGTTTCGGCTTTTCCTTTTGCTTGAAAAGTTTTGCTGGTGGTGGGGCAGTATCAAGAGTCTCCTGAAATGCTAACTTTTTTTTAGTTTGTGGAGGCGGAGAAGTAATAATTTTGCCAGTCTCTTTCTGGATTTGGATTCTTCTCTGCTTGCTGTCCATATCCTCTAAAATAGGTTGAATGTCTGATCCCTCCATTTGATGATCAGAGGTATGTTTTGTGTCCTTAGAGAAATGTTCAGTCAATGTTTTGGGCACCTACCTTATAAAAGCCGAAAGCCCCATCTCCTCTATATAGGATGATGTTTTCAGCTCCGAAGTTGGACCGATATGTTTCGGCTCCGCAGCAGAGCGTACTCTTTTTGTATCTGATTATGTTGGGCGTCGGCACGGTTCGGAGGTTGAAGCTTGTAATTTTCGGCTCGACCCAGACACCGGAACAGGCGTGGTAACCTGTTGATCGAATGTTTTGGCCTTTTTCGGCGCCGAACCCAAGGGTCAGTCTACGATTATTTTTTCCAGGTGGAACAATGGCTTGACAGCAGTGATGCACCCAAGGTCTTGCCTGATTTTTTAAAAGCTGGTGTTGGGGCAGGTGTACTCACGTGCCGCTGCTATTGGCTTGCTGTTGTCATCTGAACCCTGGTCAGAGTCTGGGATCGAAACTGCTGTTTGTGCCTGCTCCTCTTCAAGGGTGTCGGTACTGGACTCAGTGTGCTTGGACGCCATATCCAGTCTTCGTGCCCTTCACTCGCGTAATGTTTTCTACGATCGAAAAGACTGACACGCCTCACAGCTTTTTTCTCGATGTTCCAGAGAAAGACAGAGATTACAGACCAAGTGCTGGTTGGTATAAAGATATTTCATGTGGCACTGAGGACAGAATCTGAATGGAGTCTGATCCATCAGGCTGTGACACAGTAGGCCCGAACAGGCCCAAGGAGGGCGTGAACACCCGAAAGCGTGTTTCCTTGATTCTAATGGTACTATCGGATCGAGTGCAGAAGAAACCGCGTTCGAAACAATACTGATAGTATAAGAAAAGTTTTAGAGAATATAGGATTTCCGAATCAAAAGTCCCGGAGCAAGAGGGAACACATCTGAACCTGATGGTGGAAAGAAAACAGTCTGACAAAGGAGTCAATGCCCATGCGCAGTACCACAGAGTGGAGTCGTCACTCGATCCAGTGACTCGCAAAAATACTTCTTCAAAGAAAAACAACTTCTAACACTTCAAGCCCAACACTAGAAGGCGAGATATGCACAGCATGTGTATCTGCAGCTACACATGCCATCGAACATATATATATATATATATATCTTATATTTAATGTGTGCTCCGGGGTCCGTGCACATGGGCAGGAATATTCAGTTTTTAGGACTATTGATGAGGATCCCATGGAAGAAAACAAATAAGAGGTGCAGAAGTATGTGTACAATACCTTTCAAGGCAAGCCTTGGACAATGAGAATGACTTGGGCCACATCTTGGCAAATCTTCCTCGGAAATCAATGAATCAAGGCTACAGGTGGAAATGCGTAGTGAAGTGGAAATTTTACACCTCAACTGAGAAGTGTCCCTGAGGCTCCGTCCAACAGATGCTGGAAGGCACAAAACACCAGGCAATGGGTATTGTCATGAACAACAAAGAGGATCACCTCAGTTGAAAGATGAAAATAAGTTACTTACCTGTAACTATAGTTCTCCAGTATTAGAATCTTTCATTGATTCATGTTTGAATCTTTCCCCATCGTCGAGATGGGAATTCCTGGTACCATACAATAGCAATGCAATGTTAAATATAGAGCATGAAGGCTGTATACCTTTTACTTTTGCAACCTATCAGTCTATTAAAGAAAGAAACCAAACTTATCTGTCAGCCAATCAGGCTGCCTTGTCCTCTAGAACAGTCCTGAGAGGGTCTCCAGTCCCTCAGATCTTCCATAGCACAACTGCAGGAGAACCACTCACAGGAGAGAAAGGTGAGCTTCTCACAGGAGGAGGGTGGCTCATATGTGAATCTATGAGCGATTCCAATACTGGAGAACTACAGTTACAGGTAACTCATTTTCTTCTCCGGTATTGGAACTTTCATAGATTCACATGCTTGAATCAGAGAATAAAGCAGCAGTGAGGCACATTGTACAGTGAGTTAAGAATACAGTTCTATAGAGATATCACATTTAAGAAATGATACCAAACATAGCATGAACTAAGACATAACTATGTACAAATATCATAAGATGTGGTTTAACACATGAAAACATTTCAGTATGATGTCAAGAAAGAAAACACATTATATTTTAGGCAATGTGTGGAACCAGTAAGAGGATGGTGGGAAGAAAGAGGTAGCTCACCTTTACCGGGAAAGATGTCTTAGAACTGCCTTGCGTATTGCTGCATCCCCTTGAGGAGTCGAGTCCAGGCATTAGTGTTGAGTAAAGGTATGCCTATTCTTCCAGGCAGCTGATCTGCAAATGTCATTGAGTGGCACTGCAGCAAACCATGCTGTTGAGGTTGTTTCTTGCTGCTTGGTGACAAAAGTGAATTGCAGTCGATATCCTTCTAGCTACGCTCTGTTTGGAAAAAGGGTTGTGCTTTCAGTGGTGCGCTGTAAGCCCCATAGATGTACAAAAGCTCTTGGTTTTGTCTATGAAGAACCTGATGCATCTCTTGATGTCCAAAGAATGAAGAGTCCTTTTGGCTGGTGTTGAAGTGTTTGGAAAGAAGGTCTTTAAGATCAGAGGCTCACTGAGGTGAAAGTCCGAAGGGACTTTAGGGATAAATTTGTGGTTTGTACGAAGGATTACACTGTCCTCTCTTAAACTGTAGGAAGGGTTCTTGAAAAGTGAGGGCTTGGATCTCACTGACCCATCTGGCAGAAGTCAGGGCCACAAATAGAGTAACTTTCCAAGACAGGTACTTTAAATTTGCTCTGTGAATGGGCTCAAATAGTTGTTTCATGAGCTGTGATAGCACCGTGTTCAGATGCCAAGTTGGAGGAGGAAGTTTGACTGGAGGGAAAAAACCTAAATAAGCCTTTGAGGAAGTGTTTGATTATTCTGGAGGACCAAAATAGGATGACTTGGGTGATCGTCTGAAGTGAGATGTGGCTGCCAGGTGAACTCTGATAGATGCATGAGCTAAACCCGAGCATGCCAACTGTAATAGATATGGTAATACCTGTTCAGGTGATGACAACAAGGGATGTATGTGCTCCTGTTGACATCAATCTCTTCCACTTGTGAATATAAGTCTTGTTCGTACTGTCTGAAAGTATCTCTCTACATTCAGGAGAGACGTTTAGATGGGCAAACTCATTGTTCTCAGGAGCCCGGCTGATAAGTGAAGAGACTCAGGATCTGGGTGCAGGACTTGGCCCTCGCTCATTTTCAGGAGATAAGGTGAGACTTTCAATCAAATGTGAAGTTTCTCTGACAGCAGGAGAAGCTCTGTAAACCAGTGCTGGCGAGGCCACATTGGGGCTATTAGTATTTTTCTGCAAGGTTTGAATGTCATCTTTGTGAGAACCTTTGGAATCAGGAGGATGGGTAAAAAGGTGTAAGCAAAGATTCTGGACCATACCATCAAAAATGCATTCCTCCATGATCCCGGATGGTGATGTCAGCTTGCAAAGATTCAGCATTTGGTGTTCTGGGGGTTAGCAAAGAGGTCGAGATTGGGTTTGCCCCACTGTGAGAATATTTGGTTGATTTTCTCCTGATCCAGTTCCCACTCGTGGAAAGATGACCCACGTCTGCTGAGGGTGTCCGCTATCTCGTTTTGGATTCCTGGGACATGCTCAGCTCGCAGATGCAGTCCGTTTCAGGTGGCCCAATTCCAGATGTCTTGCGACTTGAGTGAGAGAAGTGATCTCGGACCCCTTGTTTATGCAGTGCATAGTTGTTGTATTGTCCGTTAGTATAAGAATTGCAGAGTTATTTATCTTAGGAAGGAAAGCCTGCAAAGCCCGATGTACTGTCTTGAGCTTGAGCTCGAGCAGATTGATGTGAAAGCGCGGATGAGGCATCTGCCACTGGCCTGTAGGTCTTTGAGTTATAAAGAGAGCCTTCAGGGAAGCGTCGCTGGTAATGACCAACGGAGAGGGTTGAGCGAGGAGGGGACCAAGTCCAGAAGTCACAGAAAAGACCAGGAGAAGTAGGAGCGACTACCCACCCATCTGTGGATGCAGAGGTTGGTCGACGGTAGGACAAAGACGGTCAGGGATGCAGCCCTGGAGCAGGGAAAGAGTTCCTGGAGGATGCAATCGACGTCCCACGCCAGATGGATGATTGCAGTCGGTCAGTGGCGTGGAAAAGCCACTAACAAGCCTGGGCAAAGGCAGAAGTCACGGTGAAGCAAAAGTGGAGCTGCCGGGGACCAGTAAGGCCCAGGAGGACTCAACCCACAGGGGAATCCCTAGGGGGACCCTCAGCAAGGCAGAGAGCCCAAAAAAGACGAGGCAGCCCCCACAGGAGACCCACTGGATGAGGAACCAGGGGTCACAGAGGAGCCCACGCAGCACTACTGGAGAAAGGTCCCAGGCTGCAGGAGAAGCACGCAGAGGGCTGTGCGTCGCAGGAAGGAGTGCTGGGACTACACGGAGCCTGAAGATCCCTTAGGGGAGATGCAAACAACTCTTGGCAGCTGCAAGAGACGCAGTGCACTGGGTGCTGTCCTGTGTGAGAAGGCAAGGGCTTAACTCCACCAAAGTTGGACAGCTGGCAGAGAAGACCAAGAGAAATACTCCAGACCACCACCTGTGATGCAGGATCCACGCAGATCAGTACGAGAGGAGATCCACACAGCAGGTTGTCATTGCAGTTGGTGCCTGCGGATGCAGGGGAGTGACTACTTCACTCCAAGGGAGATTCTTTCTTCCTTCTCGTGCAGACTGAAGACTTGACACCCTCATAAAATGCACAGCCGGAGAAATGTTGCAGAAGCTGGAAGGAGCCGTGAAAACAATGTTGCAAGCAGAGTTTTTGTCGTGGATGCAGACGGTCAGTTCCTGGAGGGTCCAGTCGCTGTTCCAGTGGCTAGAAGTCTTTAGTAGAGGTTGCAAGCTGAATCTGAGGACTCACCCAAGAGAGAGACCCTAAATAGCCCTGAAAGGGGGATTGGTCACCTAGCCAGGTGACCACCTACCAGGAGGGGGCTCTGACATCACCTGCCTGACCTGGCCACTTAGATGCTCCCAGAGGTCCCTGCCAACCTTGGATTCAAGATGGCAGAACCCAGGGACCCTCTGGAGGAGCTCTGGGCACCACCCATGGGGTTGGTGATGGCCGGGGGAGTGGTCACTCCCCTTTCCACTGTCCTATTTTGCCCCCAGAGCAGGTGCTGGAGGTCCGTGAACCGGTGTAGACTGGTTTATGCACAGAGGGCACCAAATGTGCCCTTCAAAGCATGCTAGTGGCTTGGAGAGGCTACCCTTCCCAGGCCATTTAACACCTATTTCTAAATGGAGAGGGTGTAAACTCCCCTCCCCCCATAAGGCAATCGTTTGTTCTGCCTTCCTGGGCTTGAGCTGTTCAAGCAGCAGGAGGGCAGAAACCTGTCTGTGGGGTGGCAGCAGCTTGGGCTGCCTGGAAAACCCCAGAAGGCTGGTAGGAGCAATGAGGTGGGTCCTCTAAGGAGCCCCCAGAGTGCATGGAATCATACGTCCAATACTTGCAACAGTATTGGGGTATGATTCCGACATGTTTGATACCAAACATGCCTAGGTTCAGAGTTACCATTATGTAGCTGGACATAGGTAGTGACCTCTGTCCAGTACAAGCATAAAATGGCGTCCTTGCACTCTTGAAGTGCAGGAAAATGGAACTGGAGTTTGCGGGGCGTCTGCTAGTGCAGGTGTGCCTTTGCACACAGGTACTTACACCCTGCCCTCTGGGCTGAGGGCGCCTGCCATAGGGGTGACTTACAGTGACCTGTAGTGAAAAAGCGTGCATGCGCCCTTTCACGCAGGCTACAATGGCAGGCCTGCAGAACACTTGGCATGGGCCCCCATGGGTGGCATAATACATGCAGCAGCCCATGGGAAACAGTGCCCAGGGTACCTAGGTACCATATACTAGGGACTGATATGGGGGCACCAGTATGCCAATTGTGGGGTGTAAAAGTTAGGGACAACCAAATCCAGAAGGAGAGAGCACAGTTACTGGGGTCCCGGTTAGCAGGATCCCAGTAAACACAGTCAAAACACACTGATATCAGGCTAAAAGTGGGGGTAACCATGCCAAAAAGGAGGGTACATTCCTACAGGTAGCATCCTTAGCCGGCAGAACGGAACTAGAGGAATGAATGATGACATCATCCCCAGAAGTGGGTTGTAGAGGCATACCGAAAGAAACTCTTTTCTCTGAATAGACTTTGCCAATTACAATAGCTTTATCTATTTTTCTGATGTGGAGCAGGACTTGTTGTTTATAGTACATAGCGTTGCTCCTAAAAAGATTATAGTTCTTGATGATTGTAGGCTTGACGTTTTCCATTTCAGAGTGAGACCTAGTTAGTTGAACAGGGCTATGCAGGCATTTGTTGATTTCTATGCTGCTTGACTGGAATGCGCCTTGACGAGCCAGTTGTGTAAGTATGGGAACATTTGGTGTTTTTGTTTCCTTAAGAAGACTGCTACGGGAGCCAGACACTTTGTAAATATCCTGGGGGCTGACTTCAGACCAAAAGGAAGAACTCTAAACTGGTGGCTGCCCGTTACCCCGAATCTTAGGAATCTACTGTGGGAGGGATGAGAATGTGAAAATATGCATCCTGCAGGTCAAGAGTTGAGATATAATCTCCATGGTTTAGTCGTAGTACAATATCTTGTAACGTTACCATGCAGAATGATTGTCGGATAGGCCGCCATTCCTTCCACTTTTTGCAAATGAGGAGGAAACAGGAATAGAATCCCTTTCCTCGTTATGAAAGAGGGACTATCTCTATTGCTCCCTTTCGGAGCATGTCCTGTTCTCCAAATTGAGCAGTTGTAGATGTTTGGAATGGAGGTGTGCGGTGGGTTTGATGGTGGGATCTGAATGAATTCTAGGATGTGACCGAATTGAACAAGGTCTAGGACCCATTGGTCCGATGGTGTTTCTTGCCAGCGTTGGATGAACTGGGATAGTCTTCCTCTTAGTCTGAATGATGAGGAGGTAGGAGTAGCAGGAACTTGTGACAGGTCATAGACGACAACCAGCATCCTTTCCCTGATGTGTTGCTCTTCCTCTAGCTGTAGGTCTGTTTGACCACGCAACTTTTTGAACTGGAGAGTCCCCAGCGTTCTAGCCATACCTGTTTTCATGGTCTGTAGGCTTCATCGACATGCTTGCCGAAAAGGGCTTCCATATCAAAGGGAGATCTAAAATTTTCCTTCTGAGCACAGCAGAACCTGCAAGTTGCCTAAATGCAGTGGTAACGATATCCATGGTACAGTCTATGACCTTTGCTGATGTGTGCTTCCCCTACCTGCAAGATCTTTTTTTAACTCCATTTTAGCCTCTTCTGGAAGTTGATCTATATATGGGGCGGTGAGCCCATAGCTGCCTATCATATCTTCCCAAAACAGCCAGAGAATTTGCCACCCTGTTTGCGCTGACACTGAAGAAAAACGCTTATCGATATTATCCAAGCATCTACCCTTCTCGCTCTTAGATCGTTGTTGGGCTGCCTGCGTAATTACAGAGTCTGGCTTTTGGTGGCCAATTAGAAAAGCCAGTGAGTCCTCCAGGGCTTTATATTTTTTGTCAAGTTGCGGAAGACAACTGTAGCTGGATTCTTTATTATTTTTAAGCCTGGTTCCCAAACATAGTTGATAAATGGGAATGGCTCCTTAAAATCATATAAAAAGCAGTCCGTCTGTAGGAAGCTGGCCTGGCGTGTGGTGATCAAGCCAGGAGGGCAGAAACTTGTCTTATAGGCTGCCCGGTAAACCCCAGAGAGCTGGTAGGAGCAATGCTGGAGGATCCTCTAAGGAGCTCCCAGAGTGGAATAATATTTTCAATACTGGCAACACTATTGGGGTATGATTCCGACATATTTGATACCAACATGCTTAGGTTCAGAGTTACCATTATATTATACATTATATATTATATAGCTGGACATAGTGACCTATGTCCAGTACACACGTAAAATGGTGTCCCCATACTCACGAAGTCCATGAAAATGGAGCTGAAGTTTGTGGGAGCACCTCTGCTCATGCAGTGGTGCCCTCACACACAGTTACCTGCACCCTGCCCTCTGGACTAGGAGGGCCTGCTACAGGGGTGACTTATAGTAACCTGGTGCAGTGATCTGTAGTGAAAAGGGTGCTTGCACCCTTTCATTCAGGCTGCAATAGCAGGCCTGCAGGTACACTTTGCATGGGCTCCTCATGGGTGGCATAATACATGCTGCAGCCCATGGGGGACCACTGGTGCCCCAGTGCCCTGGGTGCCATATACTAGGGACTTATATGGGGGTACCAGTAAGCCAAATGTGGGGTGTGTGTGGTCCAAGCAACCAAATTTAAAGGGAGAGAGCATAATCACTGGGGGCCTGGTTAGCAGGATCCTGGTGAACACAGTCAAAACTTACTGACAACAGGCAAAAAGTGGGGGTAACCATGCCATAAAGAGGGTGCTTTCCTTCACCGCCTGCTTAGTGGACATAGGGAGTGCAAATCTTTTAGCTGCTCTTTCCAGCAAACTGTGAAAACCCAATAAGCTTCTGGTGGTGTGTCCACTAGTGTGGGTGACGGAGATGATGGTGTAGGGATGAGATAGTCATCCCATTCCGTATGGGTGTCGCAGAGCTCTCCTTCCTCTCTCTCGTCAGAGGTAGCTGGATCATGGGGAAGGGCTGTCTGTGGTGTATGCCTTACTGAGGTAGGCAATAATATAGATCTTTGTGCTGGAGTGGATGGTTGAGCAGCGGGATATCTGGTAGTCGTGGATATCTGTTGTGCAGTAGCTTCAGTAGATGGAAACTGCGTCCTATAATGACCCTCGGGTAGGTCGCTTCCCCACCGCTGCAGGTCCGCCTGCCCAGGCCCCTGCCAGGTAGCTTCTGCCTTCTTGCCTTTCCTTTCCTCCTTTGTCGGTCCTTCCTTTGTCTCCCTGTTTGTATTTGTTTTGTCTCTCTGTTTGTATCGTTTCTCTGTCTGTCTTTGTCTACATTTGGCTCTTTGTCTGTTTTTGGTTCTCTGTTCCCTCCTAGCGCTTCCTGCGTTTCCCGCCGCTGCCACCCTTGCGGCCCCGCCCTCCCCTTCTCCCATTTGCTCTCCTTCCCGCCTGCCTCCTGCCTCCCAGCTGACCCCAAAGGCAAGCTCATCTGCGCCCGTCCGCGCCTGGACCGCGCCCAGCGCCAGAACCCCTGCCCCCCTCCGCACTCAAAGCACCAGAATAAGATACGACGCAACCTCCCTCTACGCCCTCAACACCGGTTGAACAGCCTCCTGCTACCAAGCCAGCCCCAAACGAACCCATGGACCCTTCACCTGCCAAGCCTGCAAATACACATTCCACCGTAACTGCAGACCTCCCACCGGCCTCCGCAACAACAACCACCTCAAGTGCATCCTCCTCAACACACGCTCCGTCCACAAGCACGCCATTGAACTATGGGACCTCCTGGATACAACAGCACCAGACGTCGCCTTCATCACAGAAACCTGGATGAGCGCCTCTTCGGCTCCAGACATCGCCATAGCCATCCCCGACGGCTACAGGATCGCAAAGAAGGACCGCATCAACCAAACAGGAGGAGGAATCGCCATCATCTACAGGAACACCCTCAACATCACGACCACCACCGAAGACACCCCCCCTTGCCGCCGAACACATACACTTCCAGATCCACACCGACCCCAAAACCACCCTCAGAGGAACACTCGTCTATAGACCCCCGTGCCCACGCACCCAATTCAGCAAAACCATCACAGACTTCATCAGCCCGCATGCCCTAGCCTCACCTGACTACATCCTCCTCGGGGACCTGAACTTCCACCTGGAGAAAAACAATGACAACAACACCACCACCCTGCTCGACAACCTCGGACTCAAGCAACTGGTGAGCACCCCCACACACACCGCTGGTCACACGCTCGACCCCATCTTCTCCGCCAACAACCACATCTCCTTCAGCCACTCCTCCGAACTACACTGGACCGACCACAGATGTGTCCACTTCACCTTCAAACGAGAGACTCACCACCTTTGCACACAACAAATCCCCCGCAGACGCTGGAGCAAAATTTCCACAGAGCAGCTCCTCTCTACACTGAACCAAAACCCACCAGCCATCGTCACCGACGCCAACAACGCAGCCCACAGCCTCACACAGTGGATCACCAACTGTGCCGAAAACCTCGCACCACTGAAAAACCACCCTAGCGGATCCAGCATCAGGAAACCCCCATGGTTCACGGACGCCCTCAAAGAATCCAAGATATCCTGCCGTACCCTCGAAAAAACCTGGCGCAGGGAACGCACCACAGAAAACATAACAGCCCTCAAGATCGCCATCTGTAAACACCACCAGCTGATCCGCTCCACCAAAATGACATCATTCAAAGAGCGACTAGACAACAACACCCACAACAGCAAAAAACTCTTCAACATCGTCAAAGAGCTCTCCAACCCCAGAGCCAGCTCCGTCATCACACCATCACAAGAACTAAGAACTCTGCAACTCACTCGCTACATTCTTCCACCGTAAGATCGTAGACCTACACGACAGCTTCGGACCCCAGACCCTGCCCCCCACCACCGAACCTACAGCCCCCACCACTACTCTCAACGCCTGGACCCCCATCAGCTCAGAAGAGACCAGAAGCATCATTAACACCATCCACTCCGGCTCCCCCTCGGACCCTTGTCCCCATCACATTTTCAACAAAGCCGACTCCGTCATCGCCCCCCATCTCCGGAACATCATCAACAGATCGTTCTCTTCAGCCACCTTCCCCGAGAGATGGAAACACACGGAAGTCAACGCCCTCCTGAAAAAACCCACGGCTGACCCCAATGACCTGAAGAACTTCCGCCCCATCTCTTTTCTCCCCTTCCCGGCCAAGGTCATCGAGAAGACCGTCATCAAGCAGCTGACCGCTTTTCTTGAAGCTAACAACTCGCTCGACCCTTCCCAATCTGGATTTCGGGCCAACCACAGCACAGAAACCGCCCTCATCCCAGTCACCGACGACATCAGAACCCTGATGGACAACGGAGAAACATCCGCCCTCATCCTCCTGGACCTCTCGGCTGCCTTCGACACCGTGTGCCATCGCACCCTAACAACCCGCCTCCGCACCACTGGTATCCTAGGACAGGCCCTTGACTGGATCATCTCGTTCCTCTCTGACAGAACACAGAGAGTCCACCTCCCCCCCTTCCGCTCAGAACCCACCGAGATCATCTGCGGCGTACCCCAAGGCTCCTCGCTCAGCCCAACCCTCTTCAATATCTACATGAGCCCACTCGCCGCCATCGCACGCAAACACAACATCAACATCATCTCCTACACCGACGACACCCAGCTGATACTCTCCCTCACCAAAGACCCAACCACCACCAAAACCAACCTACAGGAAGGAATGCAAGACGTCGGAGAATGGATGAAGCTCAGCCTCCTAAAACTGAACTCAGACAAGACGGAGGTCCTCATCCTCGGACAACCTCCTTCTGCCTGGGACGACTCCTGGTGGCCCACGGCTCTGGGCACCGCACCAACCCCCTCGGATCAGGCACGCAACCTCAGATTCATCCTGGCCCCCCTCCTCACAATGACCAAGCAAGTCAATGCCGTCTCGTCATCATGCTTCAACACCCTACGCATGCTCCGAAAAATCTTCCGATGGATCCCCGCTGAAACCAGAAAGACAGTTACCCACGCCCTCGTCACAAGCCGTCTGGACTACGGAAACACCCTCTACGCAGGTACCACCGCAAAGCTTCAGAAACGTCTACAACGCATACAGAACGCCTCCGCATGCCTCATCCTCGACATCCCTCGCCACAGCGACATATCCGCCCACCTGAAACACCTACACTGGATCCCCGTCAACAAGAGGATCACCTTCAGACTCCTCACCCACACACACAAAGCCCTCCACAACATGGGCCCCGAATACCTCAACAGCCGCCTCTCATTCTACACGCCCACTTGTCAGCTCTGCTCAGCTAGCCTCGCCCTCGCCACCGTACCACGCATCCGCAGAACCACAGCCGGAGGAAGATCGTTCACCTACCTGGCAGCCAAAGCATGGAACTCCTTCCCGGCACACCTAAGAACTACCCAGGACCATCTCACCTTCAGGAAGCGCCTCAAGACTTGGCTCTTCGAGCAGCAGTAACCCACCCCCCCCCTCCAGCACCTTGAGACCCTCACGGGTGATTAGCGCGCTCTATAAATGCATTGATTGATTGACTGATATAATCTGAAAGCATGAATTCTAAATCGGAAATCAGATGGCCAGGTAGACAACCCATCTCCCCCTGGAATGGCTGCTGATACTGGCCATGGGAAGTTTAACAATCCTGGTGTTCCACTTCCTCATCATAGTGCTCCTCTTCTTCTTTGTACTTCACTTGCAGCTCGGATGGACTGTGCATGACCCCAAAGGGCCCCTCACTGTCCGAGTCTTCCTAATCCAAAAGATGAGCTGATATCAGGGGGCTCACCTTGCTCGGAAAGGTGTGTTCTAGGGTAAAAAATAAATAAGTTACTTACCTGTATGTGAGAAGGTAGCCTCTTTCTAGCCTTGTTACCCCCACTTTTGGCCTGTTTGTGAGTGTATGTCAGGGTGTTTGTCACTGTTTTCACTGTCTCACTGGGATCCTGATAGCCAGGCCTCAGTGCTCATAGTGAAAACACCATGTTTTCAGTATGGTTGTTATGTGTCACTGGGATCCTGCTGGTCAGGACCCCAGTGCTCATAGGTTTGTGGCCTATATGTATGTGTCACTGGGACCCTGTCACACAGGGCCCCAGTGCTCATAGGTGTGCATGTGTATGTTCCCTGTGTGGTGCCTAACTGTCTCACTGAGGCTCTGCTAACCAGAACCTCAGTGGTTATGCTCTCTCATTACTTTCAAATTGTCACTGACAGGCTAGTGACCATTTTTACCAATTTACATTGGCTTACTGGAACACCCTTATAATTCCCTAGTATATGGTACTGAGGTACCCAGGGTATTGGGGTTCCAGGAGATCCCTATGGGCTGCAGCATTTCTTTTGCCACCCATAGGGAGCTCTGACAATTCTTACACAGGCCTGCCACTGCAGCCTGAGTGAAATAACGTCCACGTTATTTCACAGCCATTTTACACTGCACTTAAGTAACTTATAAGTCACCTATATGTCTAACCTTTACCTGGTAAAGGTTAGGTGCAAAGTTACTTAGTGTGAGGGCACCCTGGCACTAGCCAAGGTGCCCCCACATTGTTCAGAGCCAATTCACTGAACTTTGTGAGTGCGGGGACACCATTACACGCGTGCACTACATATAGGTCACTACCTATATGTAGCTTCACCATGGTAACTCCGAATATGGCCATGTAACATGTCTATGATCATGGAATTGCCCCCTCTATGCCATCCTGGCATTGTTGGTACAATCCCATGATCCCAGTGGTCTGTAGCACAGACCCTGGTACTGCCAGACTGCCCTTCCTGGGGTTTCACTGCAGCTGCTGCTGCTGCCAACCCCTCAGACAGGCAGCTGCCCTCCTGGGGTCCAGCCAGGCCTGGCCCAGGATGGCAGAACAAAGAACTTCCTCTGAGAGAGGGTGTGACACCCTCTCCCTTTGGAAAATGGTGTGAAGGCAGGGGAGGAGTAGCCTCCCCCAGCCTCTGGAAATGCTTTGTTGGGCACAGATGTGCCCAATTCTGCATAAGCCAGTCTACACCGGTTCAGGGACCCCTTAGCCCCTGCTCTGGCGCGAAACTGGACAAAGGAAAGGGGAGTGACCACTCCCCTGACCTGCACCTCCCCTGGGAGGTGTCCAGAGCTCCTCCAGTGTGCTCCAGACCTCTGCCATCTTGGAAACAGAGGTGCTGCTGGCACACTGGACTGCTCTGAGTGGCCAGTGCCACCAGGTGACGTCAGAGACTCCTGCTGATAGGCTCCTTCAGGTGTTAGTAGCCTTTCCTCTCTCCTAGGTAGCCAAACCCTCTTTTCTGGCTATTTAGGGTCTCTGTCTCTGGGGAAACTTTAGATAACGAATGCATGAGCTCAGCCGAGTTCCTCTGCATCTCCCTCTTCACCTTCTGATAAGGAATCGACCGCTGACCGCGCTGGAAGCCTGCAAACCTGCAACATAGTAGCAAAGACGACTACTGCAACTCTGTAACGCTGATCCTGCCGCCTTCTCGACTGTTTTCCTGCTTGTGCATGCTGTGGGGGTAGTCTGCCTCCTCTCTGCACCAGAAGCTCCGAAGAAATCTCCCGTGGGTCGACGGAATCTTCCCCCTGCAACCGCAGGCACCAAAAAGCTGCATTACCGGTCCCTTGGGTCTCCTCTCAGCACGACGAGCGAGGTCCCTCGAATCCAGCGACACCGTCCAAGTGACCCCCACAGTCCAGTGACTCTTCAGCCCAAGTTTGGTGGAGGTAAGTCCTTGCCTCACCTCGCTGGGCTGCATTGCTGGGAACCGCGACTTTGCAAGCTACTCCGGCCCCTGTGCACTTCTGGCGGAAATCCTTTGTGCACAGCCAAGCCTGGGTCCACGGCACTCTAACCTGCATTGCACGACTTTCTAAGTTGGTCTCCGGCGACGTGGGACCCCTTTGTGCAACTTCGGCGAGCACCGTTTCACGCATCCTCGTAGTGCCTGTTTCTGGCACTTCTCCGGGTGCTACCTGCTTCAGTGAGGGCTCTTTGTCTTGCTCGACGTCCCCTCTCTCTGCAGGTCCAATTTGCGACCTCCTGGTCCCTCCTGGGCCCCAGCAGCGTCCAAAAACGCCAAACGCACGATTTGCGTGTAGCAAGGCTTGTTGGCGTCCATCCGGCGGGAAAACACTTCTGCACGACTCTCCAAGGCGTGGGGGATCCATCCTCCAAAGGGGAAGTCTCTAGCCCTTGTCGTTCCTGCAGTATTCACAGTTCTTCAGCCTAGTAAGAGCTTCTTTGCACCAACCGCTGGCATTTCTTGGGCATCTGCCCATCTCCGAGCTGCTTGTGACTTTTGGACTTGGTCCCCTTGTTCCACAGGTACCCTCAGTCAGGAATCCATCGTTGTTGCATTGCTGATTTGTGTTTTCCTTGCATTCTCCCTCTAACACGACTATTTTGTCCTTAGGGGAACTTTAGTGCACTTTGCACTCACTTTTCAGGGTCTTGGGGAGGGTTATTTTGCTAACTCTCACTATTTTCTAATAGTCCCAGCGACCCTCTACAAGGTCACATAGGTTTGGGGTCCATTCGTGGTTCGCATTCCACTTCTGGAGTATATGGTTTGTGTTGCCCCTATCCCTATGTTTCCCCATTGCATCCTATTGTAACTATACATTGTTTGCACTGTTTTCTAAGACTATACTGCATATTTTTGCTATTGTGTATATATATCTTGTGTATATTTCCTATCCTCTCACTGAGGGTACACTCTAAGATACTTTGGCATATTGTCATAAAAATAAAGTACCTTTATTTTTAGTATAACTGTGTATTGTGTTTTCTTATGATATTGTGCATATGACACTAAGTGGTACTGTAGTAGCTTCACACGTCTCCTAGTTCAGCCTGAGCTGCTTTGCTAAGCTACCATTATCTATCAGCCTAAGCTGCTAGACACCCTATACACTAATAAGGGATAACTGGGCCTGGTGCAAGGTGCAAGTACCCCTTGGTACTCACTACAAGCCAGTCCAGCCTCCTACATTGGTTGTGCAGTGGTGGGATAAGTGCTTGAGACTACTTACCACTCTTGTCATTGTACTTTTCATAAGAGAAAAATATACAAAACAAGGTCAGTGTATATACACATAGCCAAAAAGTTTTGCATTTCCTCTTTTCACTCTTTTCTAAGTGCTGAAAAGTACTCCTAAACTTTCAAAAAGTTCTTAAAAGTTTACAAAGTTTTTTTCTGTCTTTCCAAAAAGTTCTGAAAACTTTTTTCTCTTTTTCTATCACTTTAACTCTCTCTAAAAAATGTCTGGCACAGGCAAAAATGTTGAACTGTCCAAACTTGCATATGATCACCTTAGCTGGAAAGGAGCAAGGAGTCTCTGCATAGAGAGAGGTTTGAGTGTAGGGAAGAATCCTTCCTTAGAACTGTTAATTAATATGCTTAGAGTACAGGATAAGGCCATAAGTGCCCAATCTGTAGAAAAAGTAGCTAATGGTTCTCAATCTGATCCAGGGACTCCCCCAGGAAAAGGTTCAGGAAAGAAACTTCTCAGTCTGCCCATTACTAGACAGTCGAGCATAGTTGGTACAGAGGTTGAATCACACCATACTGATGGTGTGCTCTCACATTATGCTGGTAGCCAAGCTGTTAGGGTGCCCTCTGTAAGGGACAGGTCTCCTTCTGTTCATTCCCATCATACCTCTGTATCTAGAAATGTCCCTCCCACCCACCCTGATGACAGATTGTTAGAAAGGGAGCTCAATAGATTGAGAGTGGAACAAACCAGACTGAAGCTCAAGAAGCAACAGCTGGATTTGGATAGACAGTCTTTAGAAATAGAGAGGGAAAGACAGAAGTTGGGTTTAGATACCCATGGTGGCAGCAGCAGTATTCCCCATAGCCATCCTGCAAAAGAGCATGATTCCAGGAATCTGCACAAGATAGTTCCCCCTTATAAGGAGGGGGATGACATTAACAAGTGGTTTGCTGCACTTGAGAGGGCCTGTGCTGTACAGGATGTCCCTCAAAAGCAGTGGGCTGCTATCCTATGGCTATCATTTAGTGGAAAAGGTAGGGATAGGCTCCTTACTGTGAAAGAAAATGATGCCAATAATTTTACAGTTCTTAAGAATGCACTCCTGGATGGTTATGGCTTAACCACTGAACAGTACAGGATAAAGTTCAGAGAGACCAAAAAGGAGTCTTCACAAGACTGGGTTGATTTCATTGACCATTCAGTGAAGGCCTTGGAGGGGTGGTTACATGGCAGTAAAGTTACTGATTATGAAAGCCTGTATAACACAATCCTGAGAGAGCATATACTTAATAATTGTGTGTCTGATTTGTTGCACCAGTACCTGGTAGACTCTGATCTGACCTCTCCCCAAGAATTGGGAAAGAAGGCAGACAAATGGGTCAGAACAAGGGTGAACAGAAAAGTTCATACAGGGGGTAACAAAGATGGCAATAAGAAGAAAGATGGTGAAAAATCTCAAGATAAGCATGGGGATAAGGGTAAAACCAAAGATCCCACTTCAAATCTTAAACACTCTTCAGAGGGTGGGGATAAAACAAATTCTTCCTCTTCTTCCCAACCTGCACACATTAAAAAGCCTTGGTGCTTTGTGTGTAAAAACAGAGGCCATAGGCCAGGGGATAAGTCCTGTCCAGGTAAACCCCCTGAGCCTACCACCACTAATACATCAAGCTCTAGTGCCCCTAGCAGTAGTGGTACTAGTGGTGGGACTGCTGGCAACAGTCAAGCAAAGGGTGTAGTTGGGTTCACTTATGGGTCCATAGTAGAAACTGGGGTAGTCAGTCCCAAGACAGTTTCTGTCACACCTAGTGGCATTGGCCTTGCCACACTGGCTGCTTGTCCCCTTACAATGGATAAGTACAGGCAGACAGTTTCAATAAATGGTGTTGAGGCCTTGGCCTACAGGGACACAGGTGCCAGTTTCACTTTGGTGACTGAAAACCTAGTGCCTCCTGAACAACACATCATTGGACAACAGTATAAGATTATTGATGTCCATAACTCCACTAAGTTTCTTCCCTTAGCTATAATTCAGTTTAGTTGGGGTGGAGTTACTGGCCCTAAGCAGGTGGTGGTATCACCTAGCTTACCTGTAGACTGTCTCTTAGGTAATGACCTAGAGGCCTCAGGTTGGGCTGATGTAGAGTTTTATGCCCATGCAGCCATGCTGGGCATCCCTGAGGAATTGTTCCCTCTCATTTCAAGTGAAATGAAAAAGCAAAGGAGAGAAGGCCTGAAAACTCAGGATCCCTCTCCATCAACAGGTAAAAAGGGTATCACAGTATCCCCTAACCACCCTACCATTCAGGATACTATTCCTGTGGTGGGAGAAACCTCTCCTGGGGTGGCACCTGTTCCAAGGGAATCATCAGCTGGCAAAGCTGGACTCCCTGAGGTGGAAGTACCTCTCTGTGGGATAACTAACATTGGTGAGAAAAACAGCACCATTTTAGTTAACATGGAGCATCCCTCCAACCCTCCCAGAGAAACTTTAGTGCAGAAACCCTGCACTACCTCACAACACTTAGGACAGCATCCCTGCCCTAGTGTGGAGCTCATAGGACAGCATCCCTGCCCTGCTCCAACTCAAGAGAAACAGCATCCCTGTTCTCTCTTCCAGCCAGATGGACAAAGTTTTTGCCCAGCTATGGCTTTTCTGAGACAGCATCCCTGTCTGGCATTTCCATCACTACAAATAGGTTCAGTGGACAATTCCCACTGCTCTAACCTAAAACTTACTGATAGAAACTCTGAAAATACATCTTCACATTGTTGCTTAGCTAAAAAACTTCAAACAGGGTGGTTTACATCCCCACAGGGAAGTAACCATATAGTGGATGATAAAGGGAGTAACCAGTCTATTGCAGAGCTACTCTCTACTTATCACCACTTAGACAATAAAGTCTCAACTGGCCAAGGTTAGCCTTATTGTCCTTCGTTTGGGGGGGGGGTTGTGTGAGAAGGTAGCCTCTTTCTAGCCTTGTTACCCCCACTTTTGGCCTGTTTGTGAGTGTATGTCAGGGTGTTTGTCACTGTTTTCACTGTCTCACTGGGATCCTGATAGCCAGGCCTCAGTGCTCATAGTGAAAACACCATGTTTTCAGTATGGTTGTTATGTGTCACTGGGATCCTGCTGGTCAGGACCCCAGTGCTCATAGGTTTGTGGCCTATATGTATGTGTCACTGGGACCCTGTCACACAGGGCCCCAGTGCTCATAGGTGTGCATGTGTATGTTCCCTGTGTGGTGCCTAACTGTCTCACTGAGGCTCTGCTAACCAGAACCTCAGTGGTTATGCTCTCTCATTACTTTCAAATTGTCACTGACAGGCTAGTGACCATTTTTACCAATTTACATTGGCTTACTGGAACACCCTTATAATTCCCTAGTATATGGTACTGAGGTACCCAGGGTATTGGGGTTCCAGGAGATCCCTATGGGCTGCAGCATTTCTTTTGCCACCCATAGGGAGCTCTGACAATTCTTACACAGGCCTGCCACTGCAGCCTGAGTGAAATAACGTCCACGTTATTTCACAGCCATTTTACACTGCACTTAAGTAACTTATAAGTCACCTATATGTCTAACCTTTACCTGGTAAAGGTTAGGTGCAAAGTTACTTAGTGTGAGGGCACCCTGGCACTAGCCAAGGTGCCCCCACATTGTTCAGAGCCAATTCACTGAACTTTGTGAGTGCGGGGACACCATTACACGCGTGCACTACATATAGGTCACTACCTATATGTAGCTTCACCATGGTAACTCCGAATATGGCCATGTAACATGTCTATGATCATGGAATTGCCCCCTCTATGCCATCCTGGCATTGTTGGTACAATCCCATGATCCCAGTGGTCTGTAGCACAGACCCTGGTACTGCCAGACTGCCCTTCCTGGGGTTTCACTGCAGCTGCTGCTGCTGCCAACCCCTCAGACAGGCAGCTGCCCTCCTGGGGTCCAGCCAGGCCTGGCCCAGGATGGCAGAACAAAGAACTTCCTCTGAGAGAGGGTGTGACACCCTCTCCCTTTGGAAAATGGTGTGAAGGCAGGGGAGGAGTAGCCTCCCCCAGCCTCTGGAAATGCTTTGTTGGGCACAGATGTGCCCAATTCTGCATAAGCCAGTCTACACCGGTTCAGGGACCCCTTAGCCCCTGCTCTGGCGCGAAACTGGACAAAGGAAAGGGGAGTGACCACTCCCCTGACCTGCACCTCCCCTGGGAGGTGTCCAGAGCTCCTCCAGTGTGCTCCAGACCTCTGCCATCTTGGAAACAGAGGTGCTGCTGGCACACTGGACTGCTCTGAGTGGCCAGTGCCACCAGGTGACGTCAGAGACTCCTGCTGATAGGCTCCTTCAGGTGTTAGTAGCCTTTCCTCTCTCCTAGGTAGCCAAACCCTCTTTTCTGGCTATTTAGGGTCTCTGTCTCTGGGGAAACTTTAGATAACGAATGCATGAGCTCAGCCGAGTTCCTCTGCATCTCCCTCTTCACCTTCTGATAAGGAATCGACCGCTGACCGCGCTGGAAGCCTGCAAACCTGCAACATAGTAGCAAAGACGACTACTGCAACTCTGTAACGCTGATCCTGCCGCCTTCTCGACTGTTTTCCTGCTTGTGCATGCTGTGGGGGTAGTCTGCCTCCTCTCTGCACCAGAAGCTCCGAAGAAATCTCCCGTGGGTCGACGGAATCTTCCCCCTGCAACCGCAGGCACAAAAAAGCTGCATTACCGGTCCCTTGGGTCTCCTCTCAGCACGACGAGCGAGGTCCCTCGAATCCAGCGACACCGTCCAAGTGACTCCCACAGTCCAGTGACTCTTCAGCCCAAGTTTGGTGGAGGTAAGTCCTTGCCTCACCTCGCTGGGCTGCATTGCTGGGAACCGCGACTTTGCAAGCTTCTCCGGCCCCTGTGCACTTCCGGCGGAAATCCTGTGTGCACAGCCAAGCCTGGGTCCACGGCACTCTAACCTGCATTGCACGACTTTCTAAGTTGGTCTCCGGCGACGTGGGACTCCTCTGTGCAACTTCGGCGAGCACCGTTTCACGCATCCTCGTAGTGCCTGTTTCTGGCACTTCTCCGGGTGCTACCTGCTTCAGTGAGGGCTCTTTGTCTTGCTCGACGTCCCCTCTCTCTGCAGGTCCAATTTGCGACCTTCTGGTCCCTCCTGGGCCCCAGCAGCGTCCAAAAACGCCAAACGCACGATTTGCGTGTAGCAAGGCTTGTTGGCGTCCATCCGGCGGGAAAACACTTCTGCACGACTCTCCAAGGCGTGGGGGATCCATCCTCCAAAGGGGAAGTCTCTAGCCCTTGTCGTTCCTGCAGTATTCACAGCTCTTCAGCCTAGTAAGAGCTTCTTTGCACCAACCGCTGGCATTTCTTGGGCATCTGCCCAGCTACGAGCTGCTTGTGACTTTTGGACTTGGTCCCCTTGTTCCACAGGTACCCTCAGACAGGAATCCATCGTTGTTGCATTGCTGATTTGTGTTTTCCTTGCATTCTCCCTCTAACACGACTATTTTGTCCTTAGGGGAACTTTAGTGCACTTTGCACTCACTTTTCAGGGTCTTGGGGAGGGTTATTTTGCTAAGTCTCACTATTTTCTAATAGTCCCAGCGACCCTCTACAAGGTCACATAGGTTTGGGGTCCATTCGTGGTTCGCATTCCACTTCTGGAGTATATGGTTTGTGTTGCCCCTATCCCTATGTTTCCCCATTGCATCCTATTGTAACTATACATTGTTTGCACTGTTTTCTAAGACTATACTGCATATTTTTGCTATTGTGTATATATATCTTGTGTATATTTCCTATCCTCTCACTGAGGGTACACTCTAAGATACTTTGGCATATTGTCATAAAAATAAAGTACCTTTATTTTTAGTATAACTGTGTATTGTGTTTTCTTATGATATTGTGCATATGACACTAAGTGGTACTGTAGTAGCTTCACACGTCTCCTAGTTCAGCCTGAGCTGCTTTGCTAAGCTACCATTATCTATCAGCCTAAGCTGCTAGACACCCTATACACTAATAAGGGATAACTGGGCCTGGTGCAAGGTGCAAGGTGCAAGTACCCCTTGGTACTCACTACAAGCCAGTCCAGCCTCCTACACTGTAACTGTAGTTCTCCAGTATTGGAAGCTTTCATAGATTCACATGCTTGAATACTTCCCCATCATCGAGATGGGACTCCCCGTTGTAATACATAAGATTTGCTTATATGTATACCTACATTACATGCATTAGGCCTTTAGCTTAGTAAAATATCACAGTCATTTTGTAAAAAAGACCCAAACTCAAAAGCTCAACTAATCAGGCTGCACCACCCTCTAGAAGCCTCCTGTGAGGAACTGCCTTCCCTCAGAATTTCCGAGCATTAGTGCTGTAATAAACACTGAGAAAAGAGAAGGTGAGCTCCTCAGGGGAGGTGGTTGGGCCGCAAGTGAATCTATGAAAGCTTCCAATAGTGGAGAACTACAGCGACAGATGCCATCGAACCTTCAGTTACAGGTAAGTAACTTATTTCTCACTCCAGTATTGGAACTTTCATAGATTCACATACTTGAATAAGAATAGCAAGCAGTAACTAGCACATTTTCTGTATTCGTAAGAACAACATTCTATCACATATGAGATAGCATCAGCATTTAGCTAACTTTCATGTCTGATATATATATATTAGTATACAGAAAATGTGTCACTAAACAGTAGGAGTGGATGGCGGGAATAGAGAAATGGCTCACCTTCACTGGAACAAATGCCGAAGGACTGCCTGACCAGCAGCTGCATTACGGAGCGTTTCAGCATCTAAGCAATAGTGCCTCGTGAAAGCATGTTCCGCTCGCCACGTTGCCGCTTGGCAGATGTCTGGTAGGGATACGCCCGAAAACAATGCCCAAGAGGTGGAAACCGCTCTAGTGGAATGTGCACGCACTCTCGTGCCCAAAGGTCGACCAGCCTTTTGATGGCAAAAGGCTATCGTGCTTGAAATCCACTTGGAAATGGTCTGCTTAGTAACTGTATGTCCTCTTCTGGGTACACTGAAGGATATGAAGAGCTGGCTCGATTTCCTGATTTACTTTTTTCTGTGTAAGTAAAACTTGAGACATCTTTTCAAGTCTAGAGAATGGAGAGATCTTTCTGCTCCAGTTTGTAGTTGTGGAAAGAAGGACTTCAGTACTATTGGCTCATTAATATGAAAGTCCGATGGTACTTTGGGGATAAATTTTGGGTTGGTACGCAAGATAACTCTATCCTCTCTGAACTGTAAAAAAGGCTCTTGGATTGTAAATGCTTGTATTTCGCTGACTCTGCGAGCAGATGTTAGAGCTAAGAGAAATGCTACTTCCCATGTGAGGTATTTGAGCTCTGCCTTAAGGATGGGCTCAAATGGTTCTTTCATGAGCTGGCCCAAGACACTAAAAGTTGCCAAGCTGGAGGAGGGACCTTAACTGAAGGAAAAGACCAAAAAAAGACCCTTCAGAAACTGTGAGAAGTCTATGAGACCGGAGGGATGGCTTGTTAGATACTCTCCTGTATCTAGAAATGGCTGTGAACCTTGATGGACACATGGACAAGACCTAAGCGGGCTAGATGAAGTAGGTAAGGGATTTGTTCCGGAGCGGAAGAAAGAGGGTGTATGTTCTTGGAGATACACCACAAGCAGAAGCATTTATACTTTAATTGGTATGTCTTACTTGTGCTATCTGCATGCGCTTTAGCCAAGATGTCTTTACAATCGTTAGGAATGTCTAATTGGCCGAAATCATTGAATTCAGGAGCCATGCAAATAAGTTGAGACCTGGGATCCGGGTGTCTCACCTCGCCTTGATTGATGGTTAGCAACTCCGGAATCTGTGTTATCCTGATGGGTGGACACTACGATAGCAGCAGTAGCTCTGCGTACCAAGGTTGATGCGGCCAGGCTGGAGCAATTAGGAATATTTGATAGCGTTCTGATTTGATTTTGCTGAGTACTTGTGGGATGAGAGGAATCGGAGGAAAAGTGTAAGCATAAATCCCTGACCATGCTATCGAAAAGGCATTTCCCCACGATCCTAGTTGGTGATGCCAACTTGCATAAAATCGGAATTTGGTGTTGTGAGATGTCGCAAACAAGTCCAGATTTGGTTTTCCCCACCTGAATATTCTGTCCAGCATTTCCTGGTTCAATTCCCATTCGTGGGGAGATGTGTCTAGCCTGCTCAGCGAATTCGCAGTGGTGTTGTGCACTCCTGGAAGATGCTCTGCTTTTATATACCCTGAGTGACGAATGCACCAACTACAAATGGTTGTGCTTCTTTGGATAGTAGATGCGATTGAGTCCCTCCTCGCTTGTTTATGTAGTGCATGGTGGTCGTATTGTCCGTTCGGACAAGCACTGAAGAGCCTTGGAATTCTTGGAATGAAAGCCTGCAATACCAGATACACTGCTCTGAGCTCGAAGATGTTGATTCGAAGAGTGGCGTGAGGGGGGCCATTTGCCACTCACTTGAAGATCATGCAGACATGCACCCTATCCTACCGTTGATGCGTCCATCCTTATAGTTAGTGGAGGGACCTGGGTTAAGAAGCATAGGCCTTTGGAAATGTTCATGGGTGTTATCCACCAATCGAGGGAGGCTGCCATACGCGGAGTTACATGTACTATGGACCTCATTAAGTGGCGTTCATACCGCCACCAGGCTGGCGATACGAATTGCCATATTATGACCGCGGCGGTCACACCGCCGGTACCGGCGGTTTACCGCCATGGATGTCCTGGCGGTCTGAATCCACCAGGGCAGCGCTGCCCTGGGGATTTTGACTCCCCTTACCGTCAGCCTGTCCATGGCGGTAGACACAGCCATGGAAAGGCTGGCGGTAAGGGGAGTCGCGGGGCCGCTGCACTTGGCATGGGCAGTGCAGGGGCCCTCAGGCACAACCCCGTCGCTATTTTCACTGTCTGCCAGGCAGACAGTGAAAAGTGCAACGGGTGCTTCTGCACCTACAGCACTGCCACATTACCGCCGGCTCCATTAGGAACCATCTGCACTGTTACGGCTGACATCCCCACCGGCCCAGCGGAAAGGTCCAAATGTGGCCGGCGGGTTTCCGGCGGTTCAGCCTTGGCGGTCGGCCTCGTCCGATCGCCAAGGTTGAAATGAGGGCCTGTGTCCTCAAAGGAGCCGTGTGTCTGCTTTCATTGCTTCTCAAGCTCCTCTTGGAGTGGACGCATATGAAGATGACAGTGGGGAATAAGATTTATGCAAGATGACTTGTAGCGTCGAACTGAAAGAGACTTTTTACGTTGAATTAGTCTTGCTAGCTTGACTAGCTTCTGCTGTTTGTCCACTGTTGAATAAGACTTGGTTTGGACTGTATCCAGTATGGCGCCCAGGAAGACTATCCTTGTGGATGGCTGAAGCTGGGTCTTTTCCTGGTTGAGAGTGAGGCCCAATTGTTTGAAAAGGAGTAAGGTCGCCTTGAGAGACCTGCGTACTGACTGGATGTCGCAAGCCTCTACTAACCAGTCGTCCAGGTATGGGAAAATTTGATGTGGCTTGTGTCTTAGATATGCTGAAACAGGGGCTAGACACTTGGTAAAAATCCAGGTAGCAGACTTAAGCCCAAAAGGGAGAACCTTGAATTGAAAGTGCCTGCTGGCTACCATAAATCTTAGGAACTTCCTGTGTTTTGGGTGGATGGGTACGTGGAAGTAGGAGTCTTGCAGGTCTAGGGAAGCCATGTAATCCACTCTGTTAAGAAGCTGCAAGATGTCTTTCAATGTTACCATTTGGAATGACTGTTTTTTCCAGATACCTGCTCAGCTCCCTTAGATCCAGTATGGGTCTCCATAGGCGATATTTTGTTCTGATTAGAAAGGTGCGAGAATAGAAACCCTTTCCTCTTTCGGAATGGGTTATAAATTCTATTGCTCCTTTGCTTAACATCACCTCAGTTTATAGGTTGTGAAGATGGATATGTCTTTGACATACTTGGGAGGGAGGGGGCCACAGGGGCATACATATAAATTCTAGAAGGTGACCGAATCATATGTCTAGGACCATCTTGTCGTTCGTTATTTTTTGTCAACGATGAAGGTGGTGTTTTAGTGAGGAAGGCGTGGCAGCCGGCAGTTGGAGGTTGTCATTGCCTGCGGGAGGGTTCTTTGGCTTCCCTCCCAGATTTTCCTCTGTGAGGAAGCCTGCTATAAGCTGCTGCAGGCGGTTGTTTCTGGTGATATTGGGTTCTGGTAGGTTGGAAGTTATAGGAATAAGCTGGGTACCTGTATTGCTGGTATCCCCCAACAAAAGGAAGACTGTCCTCTGCCACCCCGAAAGGGTATTTTCTTATATTGTAGGGAGCCAAGCGATTTAGCAGTATCTGTGTCTGCTTGGATTGTCTGAAGGGCATCGTCAACATGGTTGCCGGAACGGGCTTCCCTGTCATAAGAAGGTCCAGAATCTTTGTTTGGACTTCTGGTTGAGAGTTAGAGGCTTTAAGCCATCTCTGGCACTGTAATACTGTGGATCCAGCCAGAAGCCTAAACCCCATAGCAGCAATATCTAGTGCGCAGTCTATTATCTCTGAAGACAAGCGCTGCCCTTCTAGAAGAATTTTCATAGCTTCAGCTTTTTTAGCTTCCAGAAGCTCGCCCAAAGAGTGAGTGATGTCCGACCATAGTTGCCTATTTTACCTGTCAAGGAGCGCTAAGGAGTTTGCTGCATGCACTACAATCGCAGTCTTGGAGGAGAATCGTTTCCCAATGTTATCAAGGTGCCTACCTTCCTTATCTAGAGGCACAGTCAGAGGTGCAGAAGGGTTCCTAAAACGTCTTTGTGCCGGCTGGGAAATTACAGAATCCAGCTTCGGATGACCTGATAGGCAGGCAGGAGCATCATCTGTTGTTTTGTACTTTTTATTCCAGCTTAGGCAAGACCGCTGGCACAGTAAGCAGGGTTACGCATTATTTTCAAACCCTGATTCCACCCATGGTCTATTATTGGGATAGCCCTGATGACTTTCCTATGAGGTTCTTTAAAGTCATACAAGAAACAGTCTTGCTGGGTTGTGGGCATTTGTAATTTAAAGCGTGTGGCAGCTTTCTCCAATAGCTTATGGAATGTGCTGATATCTTCTGGAGGGAACTCGACAGAAGTTGGCTCCGAGGAGGCAGGCGTGGGCAATATATAGTCGTCCCACGCAACCTGCATCGTATGTACTTCCTGTTCATCATCCGACGAAGCGTAGATTTGTGGATGCTGCAGAGAAACATGTTGAGTGGCAGGTTGTACCTGCAGATGTATCGACTGTGGAGTACTCTGTACTGAAACCAGTGGCTAGGGGATGACCGTAGGCTGTGGACGGAAGAGTTCCTTATAATCTGCTAGCATGGCTTGTAGGTCAGATACCAGACTGGAGGGCAGATATATCATTTCCTGCTGCTGTTGTCATAGTAGTGTTGGTCATTAATATAAGTCATCGTCCGAATATTCCTGGCATTTCACATGTAATTGGGATGGACTTCTAGCTACTTCATGTATTCCATCATCCGAGTCATCATCATCCAAAAGGCGTGATGGTAAAAGCCTTGACACCTTACTTAGGGATGTTATGGATGGCGTTAGGTGAATCTTGGATATCTTTGCAAGTGCTGTATGCTTCGTCAACAGGTAAAGAGGGAATGAAGATGGTATTTGCCTTTTTGTAGGCATTAGCTTGATCGTCGACTAAAGAAGAGTTGCTGTCGTCGATGGTGGAGTTAACGAGAAGGTGGCCGTCAGCAGAGGGTCATCGACAGGAGCATCAATGACGAGAATGCCGTTGACAGGAGTGTCGTCGACGAGGGTGTCATCGGAGGTATTGTCGACGGGGCCGTCGTGAGCTCTATACACAAGACCGTCGACGACGAATAGTCCTGGCAACGAGATGGATCGCCCCGTCGACGAGGATGAAAGCACCGTAAATGAGGATCCAGAGGCCACTGCCATCGACACTGAAATGGTGGCTATGGTTGATGTCACTGATGATAAAGTTGTCGACGAGAATGCAGTCGACGACGGAGCCACCGACGGTGCGGATCCTGGCTTCTTGAATTTATTATGTTTTATTTTAAGAGGTGGCGTTGGGGGCTCAGATAAAGTTTTCTTTTTGGGCTTTATGAGGGAGTCTGACCATCTCAGCATGCCAGACTGTATTTTCTTTGTAGGGCTGTGAATTTTTGAAGAGCCCTCAGGTGACTTTTTTTGGAGCCTTTTTAGGAGGTCCCTGAATATCTAAGCCTTCATATTGCCTCTTAACAGGTGTCTTCGTGACAGAGACAGAAGATGAGTCACTGTCCTCGTCAGAGGCTGGATGGCCGGATTTACCTTTTTGAAGCCACAAAAGAAGACGACCCTCTCCGTCCTTTAAAGTCTTAGTAGAAACTTTTCTACAGATCTTGCAGTCTTTGGTCCTGTGATTTGGGTATAAACAGTATATGCAATCATCATGTGGGTCATCCACATATAATCTCTTTTTCAGATAGGTTGCACAGGATCTGAAAAGCCCCTTTTTTGGTGTCTCTGACATGGCAGCCAGTTTGAAGCACCAAAAGAAGAGATATAAACTCATAAGTCCCAGGGAAAGAGGTTCTGAAAGAAAATTTGAGCGCAGCTCAAAAGAAGACTCCTCAGCACGGCATGCGGTGGAAAACCTGAGGGAAAGCAGTTCCTCACAGGAGGCTTCTAGAGGGTGCTGCAGCCTTATTGGTTGAGCTTTTGAGTTTGGGTCTTTTTTTTTTACAAAATGACTGTGATATGTTACTAAGCTAAAGGCCTAATGCATGTAATATGGATTAGTTACTTACCTGTAAATCCTAGTTCTCTTCCAGGGGTATCCTCATCAAAGTCATAAACATTGAATATTCCCGCCCCCGTGCGGGGACCCCGGAGCATATATATATAAAATACATACATATTATCATGTGTAAAACAGCAATGCAGGCTATAATCATAAATAGGCTAAAATGCTTTATTTCTATGCAAGTTTTTTTTTTTTTCTTTTTTTTTTTTATATTATAAAATCACAATAGATCATAAATATCTACCTAAGCCCCAAAAACTGGACTTAGGGAAGTAAACAGCAGTAAATATCAGAGAAAAATAGAAAAAACCACATTGAAAAACAATGAAGCATTCTTAGCCAATAGGCTGCATGCAGGTTAACACAGGAGAACCATAAAAACTTTGGCACCGTGCCTTTAAGACCCTGAGCACCTCCAGTATCCCACTATGCCTCAGGGGTGAAGGGAAGGTGACAGTTGGTTCACAGTTAGGTCAGTACTTTTTTACGGTGACAATCTGTGTAACTGATCAGAAAGATAATCTGTCCTGCACTTCTAGGAGACTTGAGTCCGGGGAGGAGGGTGGGTTGTTTATGACTTTGATGAGGATACCCCTGGAAGAGAACTAGGATTTACAGGTAAGTAACTAATCCTTCTCTTCCATGGGATCCTCATCAATAGTCATAAACATTGAATAGATTAGCAAGCCCATCCCTAAACTCTGCGGACTGTCTGAAAGAAGTGCAGGAAAGAATATATATTCATGCAAATAGATTTCTAAGAGAGGCCTGCCCCACCTGGGCATCCGCTCTTGCATCCGAGTCTAAACAGTAATGCTTAGTAAAGGTATGCACAGACTTCCATGTAGCAGCCTTACAAATCTCGGAAATTGGTACATTGTTAAGGAGGGCAGCAGTAGCCGCTTTTCCCCTTGTAGAATGCGCTTTTGGCCTAGCCAGTAATCGCTTATTAGCCAGTTGGTAAGAGTTAACAATACAAGACACAATCCATCTTGATATCGTTCGTTTAGACGCTGCCTCTCCTGTTCTTAAATGACCATAATTTAGAAACAAATGGTTAGAATGTCTAATCGGTTTTGTTTTGTCCAAATAGAATCTCAGCACTCTTTTCAAGTCTAAAGAATGCAATGCTTTCTCAGCCGGAGTCTCCGGATTGGGAAAGAAAGTCGGTAAAGATATAGTCTGATTGATATGGAATTCTGACACCACCTTCGGAAGGAAAGATGGGTGAGTTCGCAGAACCACTCTATTATCGTGAAAAAACGTGTACGGTTCTCTGCAAGACAGAGCCTGAATTTCGCTGACCCTCCTCGCTGAAGTAATGGCCACCAAAAAAGCCGTCTTCCACGTAAGGTGCTGTAAAGAGGCCTTGTGGATAGGTTCAAAGGGAGGGCCCATAAGCTTTGACAGGACTACATTCAGTTCCCATGGAGGAGAAGGTCTCCGAATGGGAGGAAAAACCTTTTTCAAGCCTTCTAAAAAATCCTTGACTACAGGTATCGTAAAGAAGGATTCCTGAGAAGGCGACTTACGATACGCTGTAATTGCAGACAAATGAACCTTAATAGAAGATACCTGCAGACCAGACTTCGCCAGATGAAGCAAATAGGACAGAATGACGTCCTCCTGAGCTCGTATGGGATTTATACCTTGTTGAGAGCACCAGATGTAAAATCTCTTCCACTTAAAAGCGTAAGAACGCCGCGTGTAAGGTCGTTTTGACTCTTTCAAGATGTTCATGCACTCCTGTGAGAGCCCTAGGTGCCCATACTGTAGGAATTCAGGAGCCATGCTGTCAAGCTCAGAGAGGGAAGGTTGGGATGTAGGATTCTGCCTTCCATTCTGCTCAGGAGATCCGGTCTGCACGGCAACCTCCTGTGAGGTTTTTCCGATAAGTTGAGTAGGTCCGTGTACCAGAATTGGCGGGGCCATTGTGGCGCTATCAGAATCATTCTGGTTCTGGAGTTGTAAAATTTGTTGATTACTGCCGGTATGAGGGGAATCGGTGGAAAGGCGTAGAGAAATGTCCCTGACCAGTCGATCAACAGGGCATTCCCTTGAGATCCCGGACGGCAGAACCTGGATGCGAAGTCTGGGCATTTCTTGTTTGTTTCGTCTGCAAAAAGATCCAACTGGGGTCGACCCCATTGACCGAAGATGTCCTCGACGACTTCGTCGTGTAGGACCCAGTCGTGCGCGTCTTCTAGATGTCTGCTCAGGAAATCTGCCTCTACGTTTTGCTGACCTGGCAGGTGTACCGCTGTGATAGACATTCCCCTGGCCAGGAGCCAATGCCATATCGTTTGGGATTCTCGAGACAGAGGTAGTGATCTTGTTCCCCCCTGTTTGTTCAGATAATACATTGTGGTTGTATTGTCTGTCTGAATTAGGAGAGATTTCCCCTGAACCAATGGAGAGAAAGATTTGAGAGCCAGATGGACTGCTCTGAGCTCCAGTAGATTTATGTGATAGTTCTTTTCCTTGTCGGACCACAAACCCCGAGCTTGGAAGGAACCCAGATGAGCACCCCAACCCTGAAGAGACGCATCCGTTACCAGAGTGTCGGCTGGAATTGTCTGGTGAAACGGAGAACCTATCGACAGGTGAGGTCTGTGCATCCACCATTGTAGTGATTGAAAAGCCACTGCTGGTAGTCGAACTCTGTCCTCCCAGTGACCAGTCTTTTGGCTCCAATTGTTCTCTAATGCCTCCTGAAGGGGCCTCATGCGTAGCCTGGCATTCGGGACAATGAAGATGCATGAAGCCATGGAGCCCAGAAGAGATGTCACCTGACGAGCAGTAGGTGCATCGGCTGTTAATAGTTGTTGACACTTCCTGTGGATTGATAAAAGTCGTTCCTCCGAAGGATACACTCTTTGGAGCTCTGTGTTTAGTACCGCTCCCAGGTAGTGGAGGTTTTGTGTTGGAATCAAGGTTGACTTGTTGTGGTTGATTTGAAGACCTAGAGACTCGAAAGTTCTTAGTACGATGTCTCGATGTTTTCTCGCCTGATCCGGAGAGGAGGCCTTCACTAGCCAGTCGTCCAGGTAGGGGTAGACGAATATTTTTTGTCTTCGAAGATGTGCCGCTACCACTGCTACACATTTTGAAAAGACTCGGGGTGCAGACTTCAGGCCGAATGGAAGGACTCTGAATTGGTAGTGCTGTGACGCTATCTGGAAACGTAAAAATTTCCGATGTTTGGATGCTATTGGGATGTGAAAATATGCATCCTGTAGGTCGATGGAGCACATCCAGTCTCCCTGATGCAGTTGCGGGACAATCTGGTGAAGGGCTAGCATCCTGAACTTCTGTTTTCTTATGTACTTGTTCAGGAGCCGTAAGTCCAGAATTGGCCTGAAGAGGCCCTGTTGACCTTTTTTCGCCACCAGAAAGTAACGGGAGTACACCCCTTTTCCTTTTTGTGCCGGAGGAACCTTTTCTACAGCTTTCTTTTGTAGGAGTGCGAGAACTTCCTTGCGTAGCAGGCTGAGATGAGAAGGAAAACCTCTTGCTGGCGGCAAGTGTGGAGGAGGTTTTTTGAAAAGGAGAGAATAGCCATGTTCGACAATATTGAGCACCCACTTGTCTTTTGTGATGGAGTGCCACTCGTGAAGATGATGCGTAACACTTCCCCCCACCGGAGTGGTGCACAGTGCTGAGGGAAGCAATGCCTCATTGCTTTGTTGGTGTCTTTGCTGTAGACTGTTGAGGTCTACTTGACCCTCGGTCTCTTGTGGGTCTACGTGTCTGAAACAGGGGACGTCCCTGTCGTTGTTGTGGCCTCTGAGACCAGTGAGGGGTTTGAACCCTCTGCTGGAATGGTCGTCTGTCGTACGGCCTGTACCTCCGCCTGAAGTCTTTCTTACGTTCCAGGCCCACTGCCCTCATCGTGTCCACTTCCGTTTTCATTCGGGCCATCTCTTCATCCGCGTGGGTACCGAACAACGAATTGCCGCTGAATGGGAGGTTTAAAATGCGTTGCTGTGCTTCCTGCTTCAGACCCGTGAGCCGTAGCCAGGAAGACCTCCTAGCGCAGATTCCGTGCGCATACCCATGCGCAGCCAAATCCGCCCCGTCCGCCGCCGCGCTGATGACCTGGTTAGATACTAGGCCCCCTTCCTGCAAGATTTCCTGGAAGTCCTGTCTATCTTCCCTGGGCAACTTTTCTGTAAATCTGTGGAGTGAGTCCCACAGAGAGCGGTCATATCTGCCCAGAAGTGCTGAGGCGCTGGAGACCTTCATAGCAGATGCCGCCGTACCGCACATCTTTCTCCCCAGGGAGTCTAGGTGTCTGCTCTCCTTATCCGGGGGGACTGTGGAAGATGATGCCACAGAGTGTGTTTTTCTGGCTGCGGCTAAGATCACAGAGTCCGGTGGCGGATCCTTCCGCAGGAATAAAGGATCTTGCTCCGGAGCTTTGTATTTCTTTTGAATCCTAGCCGGGGCAGACTTGAGAGTGGCTGGAGACAGAAAAGTGTCCATAGTAGGTTGCAGCAAACCCGGTACTAGTGGCAGCAGTTTTCTCGAGACTGATCTGTGTTGTAGGGTCTCAAAGATAACTGAGGATGAGGTGGCCGGTTCCGGTACCTCAATATTTAGCTTCTGCGCTCCCCTTAGAAGAACCTCATTAAAAGTGGTGATATCATCCACCGGGGAAATCCTAGCAGGTGGAGAATCTGTCAGTGTGGGGGAGTAGCGCCCAACAGACGATCCTGAAGAAGACCAAGAAGGTGATCTTCTGCGTGGTGTTCGCGACCTGGTTCTCCTTCGGGAACGGGACCTGTTCCGAGAGGCTGTAGCAGAGTGTGCAGGTCTTGTGGTCGGCTGACGAGAAGCAGAACGAGCCCGTCCTGCTCTAGCTGTAGGCGATGGCGTTCTCGGTAATGAGGCAGTAGGAGAATACATCCTAGAGTATTGGGAATCCGGGGATGCTGCCGGTCTATTCAGGCTCTCTAACCATCTGGGTGATAGAGTGATGGGAGAAACATGCCCCGATGAGCCCGCTCTGGAATGGGATGATGCACTCCTTATAGAGACCACCGGTGAGGGAGCTTTGTCCGCTGGCTCTACTGCCTGTGACACAGCTGAAGGTTGTGTCGACGTCGATTGTATCCTCGACGTCGAAGGTTGCGATGGCTGGTCTGTTCTCGACGTCGAAGGTCTTGACGTCGAAGGCCTTGACGTTGAATGTCTTGACGCCGATCGCCGATCGCGGGACCTGGACCTACTCGCCGTCGTGTGTCTCGACGTTGAGTGGCGAGTGGTCGACGGCGGATGTTCATGCCGTCGTGGTGTTTTTGGTGTCGTGTCCTTCGACGCCAAGGGGTGAGACGTTCTCGACGGCGAACGGGAGCGCCGGAGATGACTCGACGCCGAACGGCGGCCTGCCGTCGACGGAGATGTACCCCTGTGTCCATGCTTCGACGCTTTGTCCTTCGACGTCGGTCTGGTCACCGTCGACGGCGATCTATGCCGGTGAGACGGTGGTGCCGATGACGTCGATGGAGAACAAACAGGCACAATCCTACCTGTCGACGTCGATCGGGCCATTCCTTCTGTTGTAGGTCTGGGAAGTGAAGAGGATGTTGACTTTTTCCTCTCCTGAAGCCCATGTAGCCTGATCTTCTCTCTGTCTTTGAGAGTCCTCCTTGACATGTTCTTACAATACTTGCAGGTGTCAGGACAGTGACTCTGTGGCAGGCAGACAATACACAGAGAGTGTGGGTCTGACTGGGCTTTCTTCTTCCCACAAGAAGGACATTTTACAAAAAGAGATGGCATTTTCTGTCAAAAAGACTTCCAAACTCAGACAAAAGATGTTATGTGTCGAGTAAACAGGAAAAACACTATTTTTTAAGGATTTTTCTGAAGAAAAACTCAGAAAAACTGAGAGCTCAATGCTCCAGGATCCTCTCAGAAGAAGCCGGAAAAAAGAACTGACCTAACTGTGAACCAACTGTCACCTTCCCTTCACCCCTGAGGCATGGTGGGATACTGGAGGTGCTCAGGGTCTTAAAGGCACGGTGCCAAAGTTTTTATGGTTCTCCTGTGTTAACCTGCATGCAGCCTATTGGCTAAGAATGCTTCATTGTTTTTCAATGTGGTTTTTTTCTATTTTTCTCTGATATTTACTGCTGTTTACTTCCCTAAGTCCAGTTTTTGAGGCTTAGGTAGATATTTATGATCTATTGTGATTTTATAATATAAAAAAAAAAAAAAAAAAAAAAAAAACTTGCATAGAAATAAAGCATTTTAGCCTATTTATGATTATAGCCTGCATTGCTGTTTTACACATGATAATATGTATGTATTTTATATATATATGCTCCGGGGTCCCCGCACGGGGGCGGGAATATTCAATGTTTATGACTATTGATGAGGATCCCCTGGAAGAGAACTTACGTATTTCACCGAGGACTCCCAGCTCAACGACGGGGAAGTATTCAAGCATGTGAATCTATGAAAGTTCAAATACTGGAGTAACTTGCTTTGTTATTGTTTTGGAATTTTTTCTGTCGTCAACGGATTTGTTAATAACATCTTGTCTGCCGTCGTAGTCATCGCTGCTCTCGGGAAGGGAATAGACGTTGATAGGGGAGTCATCGACAGTGTCGTTGACGATGAAATTAGGGAAATCTTCAGCGTTGATGCTCTAGTCACAGACGCCGTTGACGTAGATGTCGACGAGAAGGAAGAGGTGGTGGACGTGGTGACTGTAGCTGTTGTCGTTGCTGATGCTACTGTACTTTTTCGTTTCCACAGTGCTGACTAAGATGTTCTCATCGACACAGGGATACTCATCAATGATCTGTCGGCAGGCAGAGCTAAGGAAGGCTTCTTGAACGAGTGACTGACCTTAGGGGGTGGTATAGGTGGCTCAGAGGATGACCTTTTAGTTTTTATTGAGGAGGCAGCAGGTTCTTTTTTCTCCTTCTTGAAAGAAGACTTATTTCTCAGAAGATTTTGAAGGACTGCTGCCCTGGTAAGACCCAGAAGCGGTCTTTTAGGCTTTTTTAGGCTCACAGAGGAGGATCAGGAATGGAGTGACCTTTCTCTGTTCGTTCTCGCTATCAGAGTCAGAAACTGTCTCTTTTCTGGTCTTGAGCTTTTGGAGCCAAACTAGCAGCCTTCCTTCTCTATCCTTATATGTTTTGGTTGAAAAGGTATGACATACCTTACAGTCCATGGCAGAATGATCCAAGTAGAGGCAATGAAAGCAGTCTTGGTGATGGTCTTCAGAGTGAAGTCTCTTTTTACTGCAGGTACTGCAGGCCCTGAAAAGACTTTTCTTCTCCTTGTCTGACATGATGAAAAAAAAAGACAAAGTCAGATTTTGTGGAGGAAAGCACTGGGGGACAAAGGTAAACACTTCCACAGCACAAGGATATTGGAAAAAAATTCCTTGAAAGTATCCAAATAGGAAATATCTGAGTAGACCTCAGCAGAGACTTCTTAACAATACGTACAGTAGAAATTCTGAGGGACTGAAGCTTCTCAGTACTCTTCTAGAGGGCAAAGGAGCCTGACTGGCTGAAATCTTACGTTTGATCTCTTTTTTTAATAGACTATAATTGGTTGCAAAATTGAAGGGCATAGGGCCTTCATGCTCTCTCTTTAACATTGCATTGCTATTGTATGGTACCGGAGACTCACATTTCAACAACGAGAAATGATTCAAGCATGTGAATTTATTAAAGTTCCAATACTGCAGTAATTCTTGAATCAATTCCGGATGGATATGCCATTTGTAGTTAACATGAAGACGACTACCGAGGCTGTTCAGGTGTTGAGAGAACCAGTCAAATGGGTGGCGACTACCCATGTTTCATGCTGGTGCGCCCAGGTCTGCAGCCTTAAAGCTTCCCGACAGAAAATGTGTGATTCCACTAATCTCCAGTTTTTTGGACTGGGTATATATAGCCCTTGCTACAATTTGATGGACTACCTGGCATAATGCTGTGACCAAACCCCCACCCAGGAATCCATAAAACAGGATGCCCACCCTTTCACAGGCCGCACACGCTCCTTCAGAAGCAACCTAAAGAACCTTTCCTAGAAGTGCAAGGAAGGAAGAGGAGAAGGAGGGAAGAGAAGAGAAGAAAAAGGTGGGTTCTGGAGGCATCTTCCCTTGGCCTGACCTACAAAGTGGTTTTGCAGCTGCTGCACGGTCTGGGAGGGCAGGAGCTGCCTTTACTGAAACCCCTCTGAAAAACCTTATGTCCGAAAATGATTAAAGTCCTTCTCCAGGGTTTGAAGTCCTAGTTTTGAGATGCTGTCGTCCTTCCCTCTTTAAAGTGTTAACGCTATATCTGACTTGTCTTAGAAGAAACGCTGGCCATCACACGACATGGCTGCTACACTGCAAGAAAAAACCTGTAGCTGGCAGCCAAGCCTAACAGCTTAGGGCCGTTGAAGACCCCATGGTTAGAACCACCGAATCAGCTATGTCCGGAACTTTCCAGACCATGCCAGACTACCTCCTTAAATACCCACCATATTGCCAGAACAAAGGCTGAATGAATATCTGGTACATATTTTTACTGTGTGGAGATAACATGTGGGAGGATAAAAACACTGGGTCACAAAGGCAGGCACACACACACTGAGGTTCTTGCAGGAAAGTTGCTACAAGCACCAACGCTCCACCAGTTACAACGGGTCAGCAGAACGAGAAAAAAAGAACACACGATTACTTTTTACTAAAAGAATAGACCTTTATTAAGCACTGTAAGTCTCTTGGCATTAACTGAACAGCAAACTTGTGTCCATCAAGAAACAAACCCAAAGCAATCCACTTCCCTTCACAAAAGTTTTCCCGAAGAATCAGCCATTCAAACTTACATTGATAATCTATGGAGCTGTTGTAAGGGAGCTGGGTATGGTGCAGGACAGTTCGGGTGGGGAAGAAGTGAATCTGATAAAGAGTTGGAACTTAAGGGGGATATTTCTGTGTGCAAGGGGAGCAGATAGAGGGAAGAGTAGCACATTTTGCACTCACTAAAACGGGTGTCATTAGCATAAGGGAACATATTACACAGAGGAGGAAACCAGGACACCATTCTCTAGTTTTTCATACACATGTACGGCATCATTTAATAGGTGTAACTAAAATAGTTGGGTATTCTTTCCAGTGAAATATTTAATCTAATCATATAAATTAAAAAGAAAAGACTGTTTAAAAAGAGCATGGATTAGTGATAAAATCTTCAGCTAAACTTGATCAAGCTCAGAAAGGGAGGAAGGCTTACAATAAAAGTTTAAATGTCTATATTTTTAACTGAAATGCAATTTTACTTGTTAAGTACTACCAACAAGGGAGACAGTTTCATAGTATGGGAGCAGTAGATACATCAAGGGGGAAGTGTTAGGCCTGGTTAACAGAGCCATGGTTTTATGTTACTATTTCATTTTTAAACACTGACAAACAAAAAACCCTTAGAAATTAATGACAATATTCAACAGCAAAGCCTTAAGCAACAATAGGTGGTGATGAATAGTTGCATAATGTTAGAAACATCCTCTAGATAGCACAAACTATCCAATGCGAGGAGGGAAATCCAGATACTGAGGAAAATGTAACAAAATAAAAGTGAAAAATACGTTTTTAGCAAATACACTCGTGACTGGGAACTACACGTCAGCGCTGCTGTGGAAAGTGAGTATTAACACTTGCATCACAGGAGGAGATTTTTCTGTTGCAAAAAACTAACAGTTAAGAATGGTGAGACTTCCTATATTATTCAGGCAGTAACGAAAATCACCAGCCTGTCTGACACCAACTAATTCCGAGTTATAGCCTCCTTCTTGAAGTGGGAGCTATCATTGATCCCTGGAGTGTGTGAACACCAGTTGGTGTTCGTCAAAAGTCAGATACCCTATACTGAATTACCTAAAACCTAACAAAAAATGACCAATTACATTTTATAATCATGTTTCACAATACATATGGGATTACTATCAGCATAGCAAGTGTGGGCCATCTCACAAAGGGCCCACAGTGGTTTAAAGAGAGGTAAGGAGGAGATCAGCAGGAGGGAAAAGAGCGCCAACAGAACAGCATATGTTCATTGGTAAGATTAGAATGCCTGCTAATCACAACAGAACATAAATGGTTAAATATTAATGAAAACATTCGTGCAACGGTAAAAATGTGGCTCTAGGACATGAGAAGATTTTTCCTAACTGTTCTTAGCAGTATCTGCTCACGAAATACCAGAGTTTATTGGCTACATTACATAAAATACTAACTCACCATCTGTGAGTCAGAGGAGTTTAGAGGGACTTTTCATCCATCATGGGGAGGGATGCAGACAGGGCCTACAGCAGCCCCGCCTGCAAGTGTCATAACATCAGAATATATGTGGACAGAGAAGCGAAGGTAGTCTTGCAGCCCTCACTGATGCCCCTAGAGCATCTTTGTAGACTAACAGACGGTCGCTTCGCACCACCATATATGAGGGATTTAAAAGTGGGTATGGTGCTTGGAAGCACTCCCAATCTAAAAGTTCAGCAATGCTACTGAGGATGCCGGCTGCATCTGCATTCACCAGTAGTAAATAAAGTTCTGTTAAAAGTTTGAAATCAGGAGAATATCATGAATGCTTCTTCAATTCAATGCAGCCATAAAAGGCTAAAGCTGGGATTGGCTGAATCCCGAACAAAGTACCTCCCACAGATTTTCAGTATCTCCAGAACATAAAAAAGAAATACCCTAATCATGATGAAAACCTTAAAGATTTCATCAAACTTATCATAATTATGTATGTTAAAAAGTCACTTAAATGCCCCCAAAAGTTGTTCTTGTACAAAAAAGCTCTCCCTGAACTTTTGAAACGAGAGCCCTAGCTCGCCATTCCCCATTAGCAGTCTTGGAAATGGCAGTACACCTTCTGCAGTGTGATCTGCATGAACCACAGAGAATCTCAAGGTCAGGCTCAAATATTAGGAAACAACTTTTGTAAGCTGGCAGCTGCCAGTTTTTCTGATGCATGTGTGCATGGTATCTATTTTGGAAGCAAGTGCAAACGAGGTGGGTTTACAAGAGGAGTTTCACTAGAGACCTAACCTCCTCAACCCCTGCAGTAATGATGTTTCCCAATATGTGCATGCAGGTAAGCAAAATGTTGACGATCCTTTGACCTTGTGGAGCCCTGAGCAGCTAAAAGGCGATGCCAAGTAGCGTACTGAAAGAGCAGCACAGCTTCTACGATGCTTCCAACAGGAGCAGTAGTCATAAAGTAGGCTTGGAGACCTGCTCTGTACAGTTCCAGCTGCCAATGCTGAGGTCACAGCATCTCCCTTCACAGGGAAACTGAATATTTAGAATTGTGGGCGTCAGAGCAAGTAAAGGAGACACAGATGAAATAGGTCTTACATGGTCAAAGATGACGCGCGGCCTAAAGCAAGTGTATCTCTACGTCACAGCGATTACCTTTGCAAGGGCACTCACTGAGTCGGATTGGTGACATCTCGTTACACAAGTCCCTGGTTGCAGTCCACATGAACCAACTAGGTACACTCTAGTGGCCATCTGATGCCCCTGGGGTTTACGTTAGTACCGAGAAAGGGAGCCGTATGTTCTGCCCTATGAATAATCAGTACGTATATGTAGATTCTCAGTTTGCAGCATAGTTGTGCTAGTGAAGTCAGAGGTGTTGTGTTCACTTTCACCCATCTCTGCTTCTCCCCCTCCTCTAACGATGCCTAATCCATGGTCATGCAGGAGGCTTTGGGCCTTGCAGAGAGACGTGTGACGCGATGGGACAGAAGGCTGCAGGGAAGCCTGGGGGGGAGAATACGGCGCTCACTGGCTGCTCGAGCTCAAGGAAGTAGGCATACATGAAGAATGCAGACTTCTCTGGTAACCACGAAGATCACTAGGATCACAGGTGAGCACAGCTAAGGGATTCACATTCATCAGGTCGTACAAGCCTTATCACAGCCCTTCTGACACAGCAAGACTCTAGAGATAGCACATCGGGCAAAAACCAACACGGTGCACTAGTGGACACAACACGGAAGTACAGATCAGTGAATATGAAAGATAAAGCACACCTTGTAAGGATTAAACCACTTGGGTAATCACAAATGAAGGCAAAGTGGGAGTCTTCGTTTTACTGCAGACCACGCAACAACTGCAAACAGACTTCCCTCCACGGAAACACAACAGTGCATCCTACAGTGAAATAGATGACGACAGAGACCGCATGTCTCCCAATACACGCAAGAAGCTAGGATGATGGGTCTCTGAGGAGAAAATATCTAGGAATACCGAGTCAAAACAAAGAGGCAGGTGTTATTTTTTAACTGAGGTCAAAGATAACATTCTCCCATTTCTAGACGGCAAGTGGAAACATTGCAAGAAGTGACTGAAGCGAGGTTCATTAAGACAGTGTGTTTTAGGCCATCACTTTGTTGTTGGGTGGCTCCGTCTGTGACCAGTAGCTGCAGGTTCAAAGACAAGGTAATGAAGAGACTAGACTGGGTCAGCTTCAAGGCATATTACAGGGAGAAGACCCTCTGGGCTGGACACAACTCCTCAAGGATAAAAACTCCTGGGTGACAGAGAAGAGGGATGACTCAATGTAAAACTCTTTTCTTTGTAAGTCCCGCTAGAAGAAGAAAGCTCCTTGAGTATGGACACACGTCGTCTGGCTGGGCCTTTGTCACAAGCACTGCAACAGCTCGGCTGTAGACAGTGGCTTTGCCAGCCTCCTCTCAGATACACAGAGGGCACTGCGAGAAGCCCCAGAAGAACAAAGCAGCTTTACAAAGGATTTCATTTTCCTGAAATAAATGAGACTTGAACACACACGTAAAGGAGTCCCTCAATCTCGTGCAGAAATTTACAAGAACTCTCGTTGGCAGAAGATATCTCCTAGTACAAACTGGGATGTATCATCGTTTTTGTAATGCCAAGACGAGTCATTGGGGTGTGGTTGCCAATGAAGAGTTGTCTTGCTTTGAACACTGCACTCCCCAAGGAACCACGGGAATCAAAGAGTGAGCTCTAGTACTAGCTTAATGCCCTCCATGTAGGCCACGCATCAATGATTAGGAAGAGCACTGAAAACTCCCCTAACACTCTCTGGCCTCCTGGCATTGCAAAGGAATCTCAGTCTCCGATGGAGTCCTAACATAATATTGTTTATTAAACAGTATTTGTGAACTAAGTAAAGTCCCTAGCATGCAGGCAAATAGTCTTAATTCGCTGTTTCTCTCACGGGGTGTGGAGTCATCGAGGTACAAAACAACAATGTTGTGCTATTTTTGTGATGCTTTACTGGCAACCTTCCCAAGCACCTCCTTCGGTCTACCCAACCAGCTTAAGGTTTCAATCCTGCTGTGCCTGCTGGAGGGGCAGACTGCTTGGTGATGTTTCCAGGCCTGCTGGAGGGGCAGACTGCTTGGTGCTTTCCAGGCCTGCTGGCGGGACATACTCCTTGGTGGTTTCCAGGGCTGCTGGAGGGACAGACTCCATGGTTTCCAGGGCTGCTGGAGGGACAGACTCCATGGTTTCCAGGGCTGCTGGAGGGACAGACTCCTTGGTGGTTTCCAGGGCTGCTGGAAGGGCCGACAGCTTGGTGATGTTTCCAGGCCTGCTGTGCCTGCTAGAGGGACAAACTGCTTGGTGCTTTCCAGGCCTGCTGTGCCTGCTGGAGGGACAGACTTCTTGGTGCTTTCCAGGCATGCTGTGCCTGCTGGAAGGACAAACTTCCTGGTGGTTTCCATGGCTGCTGGAAGGGCCGACTGCTTGGTGATGTTTCCAGGCCTCCTGTGTCTGCTGGAGGGGCAGACTGCTTGATGATGTTTCCAGGCCTGCTGTGCCTGCTGGAGGGGCATGCTGCTTGGTGATGTTTCCAGGCCTCCTGTGTCTGCTGGAGGGGCATGCTGCTTGGTGATGTTTCCAGGCCTCCTGTGTCTGCTGGAGGGGCAGACTGCTTGGTGATGTTTCCAGGCCTGCTGTGCCTGCTGGAGGGGCATGCTGCTTGGTGATGTTTCCAGGCCTCCTGTATCTGCTGGAGGGGCATGCTGCTTGGTGATGTTTCCAGGCCTCCTGTGTCTGCTGGAGGGGCAGACTGCTTGGTGATGTTTCCAGGCCTCCTGTGTCTGCTGGAGGGGCAGACTGCTTGGTGATGTTTCCAGGCCTGCTGGAGGTGCAGAGTGGTGGTTTCCAGGCCTGCTGGAGGGGCAGACTGCTTGGTGATGTTTCCAGGCCTCCTGTGCCTGCTGAAGGGCAGACTGTTGCGTGGTTTCCAAGTCTGCTGTGCTCCTTTAGCCTAGGTCGAGTAGACCAGCTGTATGTGCTTCTTTCTTGGGAAAGGAATGTGCAGACGATTTAGTCCAAGAACACTCGCCCTACTTCAGTGTGCCTGGGCGCACAACAAAATAGAAGATCCTTGTTACCTATGCATGATTGAGTGGTCACTGCTCCCACAGCAGAAAAGCAGCACCTTCATGAGGCCTTGCCCATGGGTTTGAGCATGGCTTTGGTATTACACTGCTCAGGAGCAGTCCTGAACACCGCACTGGGACAGGTGTAGTAAGATTCAACAGGTAGGATGAGTTACCGATGGATGACCTGGGACTGGCAGGGAGTGCCAGAGCCTTGTGCAGGGACTCCACACAAGGGTGAGTATGCGTGATGAAGCACTGCAGGACTATAAATATGCGGTGTTTGCTAAAACACCTAGAACTCAATACTTGGGAGCAGTCCGATTATCACTGCAAATCCCAATGCCATCATTGTTGGGGCAAATGGTGTGTCACCGATGAGGCAAATGAAAACCTGGATCGCTGGATCCTTTCCTTCCTGGATTCACTCTATGTTTGGCATCTGCTGGATGCCACTGCTCAACACCCGAACCTGAAGACATTTCCCAAGAAACGTCCTGCTCCCCTGGGACACGGATCGCTTCCTAGGTATATATTTATATATAAACATCTTTCTCTCTACATACATATATAAAGTTTGTGTGCGGCCGTGCATGTTTGCAGACACGCCCAGGAATATATATCATGTATATACACGCACATTCACTTTCTCATCCAATCAAGACTCTCTCCCTCTTTCACAACTCACCCATAACCCACTCACTGATGCCAACGTCGCGGTTTCTGTTCACTTCAACATCTGAGAAGTAGATTAGGTCAGTTATTCAGAGGCTCTGTCGTCCGTGCAGCGCCAATTGGCAGGAAAAATCTGCCAGCTACCTTGCAATCTCTGTAATGTCCTTGTACAAAGGTTCAGTTCATATATTTGTATGTATGCATACAGTAGAAAATAAACGGGGAAACGCTCTGACTGTGTACAGGTCTGATATGCAGACTAGAGGGCGCCCACAGCAAAGCTGTGTGCTTTGGAGGAAGCGTGCTGGTGCCACTCCATAGGAGCGTGTCAGCGTGGGCTACCCTTCGGCGCCCTCTCCAACAGCTCTTCACAGTATCCTAACATCACTACTGGGGGAGAAGCCAGGCAGACACTTCAGCTCGTCTTTCTACCCCAAGACCTCCCTAAATGCACAGGCAGGGAAGATGGACAAGAAAGCCACATGTGTGTCCCACCATCCTTTGACAACTCCCCGATCCTCGCTTCTACAGCTTATGTGCCATTACTTCCAAGTCTGGAAAAAGGTGACAAAGGCAGGTGGGACTGCACAAGAGAATAAATAACAATTGCACCCATATAAGAAAGGGATTCTTGCAGGCCTTCAAGGTTGTGCTAATTTCGTGTCCAGCTTCTCTCACCGGTTTTCTTTAGGTTAGTGGGAGCAGAGAGGGGCCTTCCTCAGGAGATAGCACCCGAATCCCTACAGAGCACCTGAAGCCCACCACCTTCGCCTCTCCCCCCGCCGAGTCTGTCCATCAGCTACTGTACAAGGTTTCAGCCCGCTTCTTGGTCCCCCGCTTTACTCCTCCTTCTGCAGGGGAGCCGCCAGCACTTTCTCCTCTCGGCAACAGTCACTATCCTCTCCAAGAGTGCTGAAGTGGGGTCCCCCAGGACTGGTATTATTGCACACATCATTGTCTCTGGCTAAGGCACACGGTGGCAGTGGGGCTGTCGGGCCACTCTCCTCCTCGCCCGCGGGGCCGCCGCCGCTCCCGTCGTTCCCATTGACTTGGAGGGGACTGCGGTTCAGTTCAGTTGGCTTCGCGGCTCCATCTGCTGAGCTCTGTGGGTGAAAAAGGGAAAGTTACTCACCAATGCAACTGCGGCCTTGAGTGCTTTCCTCCCTAAAACCATGCAAATGAAAAACCAAGAAGCGCTTCAGAAGACAAGCAAGCAGAGCCAGATCTATGTGTTCTATAAAGGTTGTTGGTTTTCCCCCAGTGGCGTTATTCACGCTATGTCACTCTGTGTTGTCATCTATTTTTCTATAAATTAAACCGGTCTCTCACACGAACGAGTAGACGAGCACCACTATAGTATCGGTGTTCCAATTTTCACATGTGTGATCCTACTCACTCAGAATTCTTTTCTCCATCCACAGATTTTAAATATGAACTGTTTTCCGCACTGGTTTCCGCGACACACAGTACTTGCCCACCACCTATCGTTTCTCGCTCATTTATTTCTCCTCCAATTGGAGAACAATATCTCCACCACAACAATTTTTCCTTCTTAGCACTTTTTATTTTCCAGTTTACTTCTCTTACCTTTACATACATATTTCTTTCTCAACTCTTACTTGAGGTTATTAATCTCCTGTTATCATCCATTACCGGATGCTCATTGTATTCTTCTGTGTCCACCAATTTGACCTACAGCCTTGAAAAAGTCCATATGACGAAACACGTGTCGGCTGTTCACAGACCATACTTTGTCTACAAGGAATAAAACCTTCATCAACCGTTACACAGTGTTTGGACTCTGAACTCTTTTCTCCACTTCAGAACTATTTCTCGGACTACTTGTGGTGTGCCCTGGCATTCTTTGACTATGTTTTATAAAGCACTCTGCACTGAGCTTCTCAACGTTGGTTAAAAACATAACACCACAATGACAAAAGGAAAGTAGCAGCACCTGGGATGGAGGCTAAAAGAGGTTCTTGATTAGTGAACCCGGTCTTCAATAACTTTCTAAAACTCATCAGACTGGGCTCATCACGCAGACTCTGGCCGCTGCAACGGGAAATGACAGCCACAGCGTAGAGATTTTGCTTTATAGACCCACAAGAAGAGATTGGTTGGAAAAACACAATGTTCAATTTGGAGCAGAGCATTCAAAATCAGAAGACAACAATGAAGCAGCCTTTTGGTGCAGAGCTGAAGACCCCACCTACGGATAGAAAGCCGTGGGAGAAGGTGCTCATGTTTTAAGAGCCCCACGACCACCATGCAGCAGCATTCTGCAGCAGCTAAAGATGGCTGATGTAGCCTGTTCTGAGTCAGGGCATTTATCACAGGTATGTGTAGATGTGTCAATCTATCTATGAACTCGCTCTTTTTTTCACCAGTTACCTTTCTCCGCAGACGTAGACTATATTTTAATGCAAGTTGCCAACAGGGCACAGAACAGGAGTTGTATGTCTGAGAACTGCCTCAAGGACAAAGTAGAAATGCCAGTTCTGTAAACTACCATGTCCCAACAATCTGACTCCTCAGACTTGTTACCTAAACTAATAATGTATTTTGTTTCTTGTGAAACCCAATTAAATGGAAGAAAAGATGCCTAAAATAGTTAAATGTATAGCTTAAACAAAAAAACAGCAACATTAGTACTAAAAGGAAAATGTTACTTACTGAGTAGACATATATGTGTAGATTCCCATGCTTTGCATAAGTCCGCCATCTACTGTTGGGCTCGGAGTGTTACAAACAGTTTTTCTTTGAAGGTTTTTGAGTCACGAGATCGAGTGACTCCTCCTCTCGGTGATACTGCATATGGGCATCGAGTCCTTTGTTACATTGTTTTCCCGCAGGCGGGTGAAGTACAGTGTGTGAAAGAAAATAAGTTACTTACCTGTAACTGTAGTTCTCCAGTATTGGAATCTTTCATAGATTCACATTCTTGAATCCTTCACCGTTGTCGAGATGGGAGCCCCCAGTACATCAAAACAGCTATACATACAGGCTACTGCAAAGAAAAAAGGCCTAAGGCCTTCACTTTAGTAGCCTATCCTCATCATTATGAGCAAAAGGTCCGAAACAAGGCCCAGCCAATCAAGCTTCCCCTACCTCTAGAACCCTCCTGAGAGGAGCTTCCTTCCCCCAGATTTTCTCAAGCACGAGTATAAGAATATCTGAAGAACAGAGGAGAAGGTGAGATTCCAAGGGGAGGAGGGTGGGTCGCATGTGAATCTATAAAAGATTTCAATACTGGAGAACTACAGTTACAGGTAAGTAACTTATTTTCTTACTCCAGTATTGGAACTTTCATAGATTCACATGCTTGAATCAGAATAGCAAGCAGTAATGAAGCACATTGTATAACATTAATCCATATGTATAGTTACTGATACATGTATACACAAATGTATATATGTATATATATATGGAAAATGGCATGAGACGCTGCAGATTCACATGCTGTGCATATCCCGCCATCTAGTGTTGGGCTCGGAGTGTTAAGAGTTGTTTTTCTTCGAAGAAGTCTTTTCGAGTCACGAGATCGAGGGACTCCTCCCATTTCGGCTCCATTGCGCTTGGGCGTCGACGCCATCTTAGATTGTTTTCCCCGCAGAGGGTGAGGTAGGAGTTGTGTATATAGTAATAGTAATAGTGCCCATGCAATGGAGTAAGTATGTAGGTACATAATGTGACTAAAAGTGTTATATTTACAAATTTACAAATGTACAAGTTTAATTTTAATCAACTTATAACGGCTACTTCTGAACGGCTACAGGCTCCCGGGGAGGCGGGTGGGCGCATGTGAATCTGCAGCGTCTCATGTCACAAACAGATGTACACTGGGTAAGTGACATTTTCCGTTCGATGGCATGTGTAGCTGCAGATACACATGCTGTGCATAGACTAGTAAGCAGTTATCTCCCCAAAAGCGGTGGTTTAGCCTGTAGGAGTTGAAGTTGTTTGAAATAATGTTCTTAGTACTGCTTGTCCTACTGTGGCTTGTTGTGTTAACACATCCAAGCAGTAATGTTTAGTGAATGTATGAGGCGTAGGCCATGTGGCTGCCTTACAGATTTCTGTCATTGGTATATTTCCTAGAAAGGCCATTGTGGCGCCTTTCTTTCTAGTGGAGTGTGCCTTTGGTGTAATAGGCAGTTCTCTTTTAGCTTTAACATAACAGGTTTGAATACATTTAACTATCCATCTGGCAATGCCTTGTTTGGATATTGGATTCCCTGTATGAGGTTTTTGGTAAGCTTCAAACAATTGTTTTGTTTTGCGAAACTGATTGGTTCTATCAATGTAGTACATTAGAGCTCTTTTTATGTCTAATGTATGTAACGTTTTTTCAGCTACAGAGAGTATGGTTGTGGAAAAAACACTGGGAGTTCCACAGTTTGGTTTAAGTGGAACGGTGATATAACTTTTGGCAAAAATTTGGGATTTGTGCGTAGAACCACTTTATGTTTGTGTATTTGTATAAAGGGTTCCTGTATGGTAAAGGCTTGTATTTCACTTACTCTTCTGAGAGACGTGATAGCTATTAGGAAGGCTACTTTCCAAGTTAAGTATTGCATTTAACAAGAGTGCATGGGTTCGAATGGTGGACCCATGAGTCGCGTTAATACAATATTGAGGTTCCACGAAGGAACTGGTGGTGTTCTTGGTGGAATGATCCATAAATGCTTTTATGACTAGGATTCTAAATAGTGAAGTTGAATGTGTAATTTGCAGATAAGCCGAAATTGCTGTGAGATGTATTTTAATGGATGAAAAAGCTAAGTTAGATTTTTGTAAGTGTAGTAAGTAGCTTACAATGTCTTTAGCGGACGCGTGTAATGGTTGAATTTGATTATTATGACAGTAATAAACAAATTGTTTCCATTTATTAGCGTAGCAATGTCTTGTAGTAGGTTTTCTAGCCTGTTTGATGACCTCCATACATTCTTGTGTAAGGTCTAGGTGTCCGAATTCTAAGACTTCAGGAGCCAGATCGCTAGATTGAGCGATGCTGGATTCGGGTGTCTGATCTGCTGTTTGTGTTGAGTTAACAGATCTGGTCTGTTTGGTAGTTTGATATGAGGCACTACTGACAGGTCTAGTAGTGTTGTGTACCAAGGTTGTCGTGCCCAAGTTGGTGCTATTAGTATTAGTTTGAGTTTGTTTTGACTCAATTTGTTTACTATGTACGGAAGGAGTGGGAGAGGGGGAAAAGCATAAGCAAATATCCCTGACCAACTCATCCATAACGCATTAACCTTGGAGTGAGGCTGTGGGTACCTGGATGCGAAGTTTTGGCATTTTGCGTTTTCTTTTGTTGCGAATAGGTCTATTTGCGGTGTTCCCCAGTTTTGGAAGTAGGTTTGTAGTATCTGTGGATGAATCTCCCATTCGTGGATCTGTTGGTGATCTCGACTGAGATTGTCGGCCAACTGGTTTTGAATTCCTGGGATGTATTGCGCTATTAGGCGAATGTGAATCGCCCAATGCCAAATCTTTTGTGCTAAGAGACACAGTTGTGATGAGTGTGTGCCTCCCTGTTTGTTTAAGTAATACATTGTTGTCATGTTGTCTGTTTTGACAAGAATGTGTTTGTGGGCTATTAGCGGTTGAAATGCTTTCAACGCTAGAAACACTGCTAGTAGTTCTAGCTGATTTATGTGAAGTTGTTTCTGCTGAGTGTCCCATTGTCCATGGATGCTGTGTTGGTTGAGGTGTGCTCCCCACCCTACCATGGAAGCATCTGTTGTGATCACGTATTGAGGCACTGGGTCCTGGAAAGGCCGCCCTTGATTTAAATTTACATGATTCCACCATTGTAGCGAGGTGTGTGTTTGGCGGTCTATCAACACTAGATCTTGGAGTTGACCATGTGCTTGTGTCCATTGTGTTGCTAGGCACTGTTGCAAGGGCCGCATGTGTAATCTTGCGTTTGGGACAATGGCTATGCATGAAGACATCATGCCTAGAAGTTTCATCACTAATTTTACCTGATACTTCTGGTTTGGGTGCATGCTTTGTATTACGTTTTGGAATGCTTGTACCCTTTGTGGACTTGGAGTGGCAATCCCTTTTTATGTGTTGATTGTTGCTCCTAAGTATTGTTGTATTTGACACGGCTGTAGGTGTGATTTTTGGTAGTTTAGTGAGAAACCCAGTTTGTGAAGGGTTTCTATGACGTATTTTGTGTGTTGAAAACACTGTTCTTGAGTGTTTGTTTTGATTCACCAATCGTCTAGATACGGGAATACGTGTATGTGCTGTCTTCTGATATGTGCTGCTACTACTGCAAGGCATTTTGTAAATACCCTTGGTGCGGTTGTTATCCCGAATGGTAACACGTTGAACTGGTAATGTACTCCTTTGATTACAAACCTTAAGTATTTCCTGTGTGAAGGATGTATGGGTATATGGAAGTACGCATCCTTGAGATCTAAAGTTGACATGTAGTCTTGTTGTTTGAGCAAGGGGATTACGTCTTGAAGTGTTACCATGTGAAAGTGATCTGATTTGATGTAAAGATTTAGTGTTCTGAGATCTAAGATGGGTCTCAGATTTTTGTCCTTTTTGGGTATTAGAAAATACAGGGAATAAACACCTGTTCCTTTCTGATGGTTGGGTACTAGTTCTATGCGTCTTTTTGTAACAACACTTGGACTTCTATTTGTAATAGATCTAAGTGCTGTTTGGACATGTTGTGTGTTCTTGGAGGCACATTTGGTGGTAATTGTAGGAATTCTATGCAGTAACCATGTTGGATAATGGCTAGGACCCACAAGTCTGTTGTTATTTCCTCCCAATTGTGGTAATAATATGTGAGTCTCCCCCCCACTGGTGATTTTTGTGTTGGGGATTTGTGACAGTGAAGTCACTGTTTATTTTGAGGGGTCTTTGGAACTTTCCCCTAGTTTTAGGGAACTGTCCGCCTCTGTATTGTCCCTGAAAGCTTCATCTTTGATACTGGCCCTGGTATGTGGGTCTGGTTTGTGAGGTTGAGGGTTCTGTGCTTTGGGCCCGAAACCCCCCTCTAAATTGTGTCTTCCTAAATATGCCTCTGCTCTGTGGGGAGTAGAGCGCGCCCATGGCCTTGGCCGTATCAGTGTCCTTCTTCAGCTTCTCTATAGCTGTGTCCACCTCCAGCCCAAACAACTGCTGTCCATTAAAAGGCATATTAAGCACAGCCTGTTGGATCTCTGGTTTAAATCCTGAGGTGCGTAGCCATGCGTGTCTCTGAATAGTGACCGCTGAATTCACAGTTCTTGCGGCTGTGTCCGCTGCATCCATTGCCGATCGTATCTGGTTGTTTGAGATACTTTGGCCCTCTTCCACCACTTGTTGTGCACGCTTTTGAAACTCCTTGGGCAGATGTTCTATAAAGTGCTGCATTTCATCCCAATGAGCTCTGTCATATCTTGACAATAAAGCTTGTGAATTGGCAATGTGCCATTGATTGGCCGCTTGTGCTGCAACTCTCTTTCCCGCAGCATCAAACTTTTGACTTTCTTTGTTGGGTGGTGGTGCATCTCCAGAGGTGTGTGAATTAGCCCTTTTAGGTGCTGCGCCCACTACTACTGAGTCAGGTGTCAGTTGTTGTGTGATGTACACGGGGTCTGTAGGGGAGGCTTGTACTTTTTCTCCACCCTAGGTGTGATTGCTCTGCCTTTGACGGGTTCTTGAAATACTTGTTTCGCGTGTTTCAGCATCCCTGGTAACATTGGGAGACTTTGGTACTGACTGTGTGTCGACGACAAAGTATTAAATAAAAGTCATCCTCAATGGGTTCAGCGTGCAGTGCCACATTGTGAAAAGCCGCTGCTCTGGACACCACCTGCGTGTAGGCAGTACTGTCTTCAGGTGGTGATGGTCTTGCTGGGTAGCAGTCTGGACAATTGTCTGATACAGGCGCATCATAGAGATCCCATGCATCTGGGTCATCCTGGCTCATCCCTGTGTGCGTTGGAGATTGCATCATAGGGGGTGTTGCAATTGGTGACAGTTGTGGTGAGTGGTGTGGTGATGGTTGTGGGGAAGAGTGAGGTGGAGTTACTGCTTTTGCCACTTTTGCTTGTGGTTGTTTTTCTTTGTCTTGGGAAGCAAGTTTCCTTTTCATCCTTATAGGAGGGAGAGTTCTTATTTTCCCTGTATCCTTTTGAATATGGAGCCTTCTTTGTGTATAATCTGGCTCCCCTGCTTCTAGCTCTAGTCCAAATGTATGGCCTTGCAGTTGTGCTGAAAGGCCTTGTTCTTCGGAGTAGGAGCTTGTTTTCGGCTCCGAAGCTGGATGTTTCGGTACCAAAACTTTTTCTACAGTCTTTTTTTGGCTCCGAAGCCACTTTTTTCGGTTTCGGTGTTCTGATCTCTCGGTGCCGACTTATCTCGGTGCTGGTATCTCGATGTCGAGTTTGGTCGGAACCAGGGTCTCGGTGTCGAGTATGTTCTGTGCCGGTATCTCGACCGGAGTCGGATGACTTCGACACGTGTGTGTCCTTTTTCGGTGACGATGGACGGTCAACGATTTTATGGGTTAAGCCATGGCCTGCTGGCGGTGGCGTCCCCTGGGCCTTCATGATTTTGGCGTGAGTTTTGGCCGGGGCTGTTTTACTCATGGTTTTCGGCATCTGCTCTGTTTCGGGCTCGTCCGAGTCCGAGTCAGCAATGGAGAAAGTCTCTTCTTCCTCGATGTCGTGGTGTCCTGACGGCGCCGACGCCATTTGAAGCCTTCGTGCTCTCCGGTCCCGTAGCGTTTTCTTCGACCGAAATGCCCGGCAGGCCTTGCAAGTATCCTCTTTGTGTTCGGGGGACAAACACAAATTACAGACAAGATGTTGATCTGTGTATGGATACTTGTTATGGCATTCGGGGCAGAAGCGGAATGGGGTCCATTCCATGGGCCTTGAAGACGCACGCGGTCGGGCCGACCAGGCCCCGTCGGGGGGTAGAAGCCCCGAAGGGCTACCGGAGCTCTTCTTTAATTCGGTGTCGATCTGCGTTAATTAACCCGATACCGAACGCAAACAATTCCGTCAAATTTTCCGAGATTCTAACTAATTTTCCAAACCCAAACACAGAGCGAAAAAGAACACGTCCGAACCCGATGGCGGAAAAAAATCAATCTAAGATGGAGTCGATGCCCATGCGCAATGGAGCCGAAAGGGAAGGAGTCCCCCGATCTCGTGACTCAAAAGACTTCTTCGAAGAAAACAACTTGTAACACTCCGAGTCCAACACTAGATGGCGGAATGTGCAAAGCATGTGTATCTGCAGCTACACATGCCATCGAACATATAAATATCTACATATGTACAAGTATTGTTTAATGTAAACAATTACAGGCTTCCAGGGAGCTGGGAGGGTGCATGTGAATCTGCAACGGAACATGCCACGAACAGATGTATACTGGGTAAGTGACATTTTCCATTCAATGGCATGTGTAGCTGCAGATACACATGGTGTGCATAGACTACAAAGCAGTTAGTCCTCCCATAAAAGCGGTGGTCAGCCTGTAGGAGTTGAGGTTGTTTGAAATAATGTTCTTAGTACAGCTTGACCTACTGTGGCTTGCTGTGTTGCTGAAACATCTACACAATAGTGTTTAGTAAATGTATGTGGTGTTGACCAAGTAGCTGCCTTACGTATTTCAGCCATTGGTATGTTTCCTAAAAAGGATATTGTAGCACCTTTTTTTCTTGTAGAATGTGCCTGAGGAGCAACTAAAAGTTGTCTTTTAGTTTTAAGGTAACATGTTTGAATGTATTTTACTATCCATCGTGCTAAACCTTCTTTTGAAATGGGATTACCAGTTTGAGGTTTTTAAAAAGCTACGAATAACTGTTAAGTTTTCCAGAAAGGTTTTGTTGTATCTATGCAGTACATTCGAGCTCTTTTAATGTCTAATGTATGTAGAGCTCTTTCTGCCACAGAAGCTGGCTGTGGGAAGAAGACTGGTAGTTCCAATGTTTAATTGATATGAAAAGGTGATATTACTTTAGGAAGAGATTTAGGGTTAGTTCGTAGTACGACTTTATGCTTGTCTTCTTGTATGAACGGTTCCTCAATAGTGAAAGCTTGAATTTCGCTAACTCTTCGCAATGATGTAATTGCGACTAGGAAGGCAACCTTCCATGTTAAGAATTGTATTTGACACGAGTGCATAGGTTCAAATGGTGGGCCCATAGGTCATCTAAGTACTATGTTTAGGTTCCACGAAGGAATTGAAGGTGTTCTGGGTGGAATGATGCGTTTTAAGCCTTCCATGAAGGCTTTGATAACAGGTACTCTAACATTTTGCAAATATGCGGAAGTTGCAGTGAGATGTATTTTTATGGAAGAGAATGCTAAATTTGATTTCTGTAAATGAAGTAAATAGCATACAATATTTTGTATTGATGCTGAAAGAAGGGCAATTTGTTTAGATTGACAGTAATATACAAATCTTTTCCATTAGTTTGCATAGCACTGTCTAGTAGTGGGTTTTCTTGCTTGCTTAATTACTTCCATACATCCTGTTGGTAGTTGTAAATACCCAAATTCTGTGACCTTAGGAGCCAAATCACCAGATTGAGTGTGTTGGGATTCAGGTGCCTGATCTGCCCTTTGTTTTGTTTTAACAGGTTTGGTCTGTTTGGGAGTTTGGAGTGTGGTACTACTGACAGGTCTAGTAGTGTTGTGTACCACGGTTGACGTGCCCACGTTGGCGCTATGAGTATCAGATTGAACGTGTTTTGATGCAATTTGTTGACTAGAAATGGAATGAGTGGGAGAGGGGGAAAAGCGTAAGCAAATATCCCTGACCAATTGATCCATAGAGCATTACCCTTGGATAGGGGATGTGGGTATCTGGATGCAAAGTTTTGGCATTTTGCGTTTTCGCTGGTGGCGAACAGATCTATGCCTGGTGTTCCACATTGTTGAAAGTATTTTTGAAGTACTTGAGGGTGAATCTCTCACTCGTGTGTCTGCTGATGATTTCTGCTGAGAACATCCGCTAATTGGTTGTGTATCCCTGGAATGTATTCTGCTACCAGGTGAATTTGGTTGTGTATTGGCCATTTCCAAATCTTTTGAGTTAGGAGGGAGAGTTGGGACGAATGTGTCCCTCCCTGTTTGTTTAGGTAATACATGGTGGTCATGTTGTCTGTTTTGATCAGGACATTTTTGTGAATGAGGAGAGGCTGAAAAGCTTTGAGTGCTAGGAAGACAGCTAACAGCTCTAAATGATTTATTTGTAGTTGTTTGTGTCGGGCATCCCATTGTCCTTGGATGTTGTGATTGTTGAGTTGAGCTCCCCAACCAATCATTGATGCATCTGTTGTAATTATGGTCTGAGGCACAGGGTCTTGAAATGGCTGCCCTTTGTTTAGATTTGTGGAATTCCACCACTGAAGGGACATGTATGTTTGGCGGTCTATCATCTCTAGATCTTGAAGTTGACCCTGTGCTTGTGACCATTGTTGTGCAAGGCACTGCTGCAAGGCCGCATGTTTAGTCTTGCATGTGGAACAATTGCAATACATGATGCCATCATCCCTAATATTTTCATGACAAATTTGACAGTGTACTGTTGATCTGTCTGTATTTGTGCTATTATATTCTGGAAAGCTTGTATTCTTTGCGTATTTGGACTTGCAATCTTTTTTTGAGTATTTAGTACTGCTCCTAAATACTGTTGTGTTTGCGCAGGCTGTAGTTGTGACTTTTGGTAATTTATTGAGAACCCTAGCATGTGCAGCATTCGTATTACATAATGCGCATGGTTTTGACACTGCGTATGACTGTTTGATTTTATCAGCCAATCGTCTTAATATGGAAAGACATTTATGTACTGTCTTCTTAGGTAAGCTGCGACTACCGCTAGGCACTTTGTGAATACCCTTGCAGCTGCTGTTATTCCAAAGGGTAACACCTTGAAATGATAGTGCTTTCCTTGAATGACAAACCTGAGATATTTTCTGTGAGCAGGATGGATGGGTATATGAAAATATGCATCTTTGAGGTCTATTGTTGCCATGAAATTGTGTTTTTTAAGTAGTGGGATAACATCTTGTACCGTTACCACGTGAAAGTGTCCTAACAGGATGTAAAGATTGAGGGTCCTGAGATCTAAAATTGGCCTTAAGGTTCCGTCCTTTTTGGGAATGAATAAATACAGTGGTAAACTCCTGTCCCTACTTGATTTTGTGGCACGGGTTCTATTGCTTGTTTGAGTAAGAGAGATTTGACTTCCTCCTGTAAGAGTGATATGGTCTGAGGATGGTTTGTGTGGTTTTGGTGGAATGTTTGGTGGAGTTTGTATCAATTCTAGGCAATAGCCACTGCGGATAATTGATAATACCCAGTTGTCTGTGGTAATGTTTTGCCAATTGTTGTGGAACTGTTGCAGTCTTCCTCCCACAGGGGAGGTGTGGATTAGAAAGGAATGACCCAGTCACTATTTACTTTGTTGTAAGGCTTGTTTTGGTGTTTGATATTTTCCCCTGCCTCTGGGGTACAGGCCTCTATATGTGCTTTTAAAACCACCTCATTGGTATTGAGGTTGGTAGGCCAGCTTTGGCTGTGATGTGAATGCCTCCGCAGTTTGAGCCTTAAATCCACCTCTAAATTGGGGTTTGCGACAGGATCCCCTGTATTGTGCGGTGTATAGTGCACCCGTAGCTTTTGCGGTGTCTGAATCCTCCCGCATTTTTTCTATAGCAGTGTCGACCTCTGGACCGAAAAGCTGTTTCTTGTTGAATGGCATATTCAACACAGCCTGTTGGATTTCAGGTTTGAATCCTGAGGACCCAAGCCATGCATGCCTCCTTATGGTTACAGCAGTGTTGATGCTTCTGGCCGCTGTCTGCTGAGTCTAGGGCAGACCTAATCTGATTGTTAGTGATGCTTTGCCCTTCCTCCACTATCTGCTGTGCCCTCTTATGATGTTCTTTGGGGAGATGCTGGATTATATCTTTCATCTCGTCCCAGTGGGCCCTGTCCTATCTAGCCAACAACGCCTGAGAGTTGGCTATTCTCCATTGGTTGGCTGCCTGAGATGCCACCCTCTTCCCTGCAGCATCAAACGTCCTACTCTCTTTGTCTGGTGGGGGTGCATCACCTGACGACTGCGAGTTTGCCCTCTTTCTGGCAGCGCTTACCACTACTGAGTCTGGAGGTAGTTGCTGGGTAATATAGACAGGGTCAGAAGGAGGTGGCTTATATTTCTTTTCTACTCTAGGAGTCATTATTCTTGCCTTTATAGGCTCGCTAAATATTTGGTCAGCATGTTTTAGCATGCCGGGGAGCATAGGGAGCGACTGATATGTTGCATGCGTGGAGGAGCGTATTAAATAAGAAATCATCCTCTAATGGCTCAGTGTGCATGGTGACATTATGATATGCTGACGCCCTAGCTATCACTTGAGTGTAGCCTGTACTATCCTCTGGTGGTGAAGGCTTAGAGGGATAGCAGTCTGGGTTATTGTCGGGAATGGGGTCTGGATCATAAAGATCCCATGGATCCACATTGTCCTGCTGAGAATCAAATGAGTGCGATGGTGACTGCATAGGTGTAGGACTGGAAGGAGGAGAGATATGTAGATGTGGAGAGTGAGGAGAAGACTGAGGAGGAGAAAATTGAGGAGGTGGAGGTCTCTCCTTTGTTTTTGGCACTATAGCTGGAGGCTGTGTAGTGTCCAATTCCATCTGAAATGCTAATTTCCCCTCTGGTTTTGTAGGAGGTGCAGTTGAAATTCTGCCAGTTACTTTATGGATATGAATCCTTTCTTGCCTTTCATCCATTACTTCCATGATTGGTTGCATTTGTGAGGCCTCCTCAGTAGATTTATGGCTTTCTCTAAGTGTTTTTGAACGTCCATGCTCCTCAGTATAACTAGGTCTTTTCGGCTCCAAAGCTGGCTTCTTCGGTATCGAAAAAGATGGGGTTGAAGTTGGTCTCGGCTCCGAAAATGATTTTCGAGAACTGGACTCGGAAGAGCGGCGTTTGCTCGGTTCAGACACAGAGCTTCAGCTCGAATCCGATGGCTTCGGAGGAGTGGCCTTTTTCAGTGCCAAACTGGTGGGTTGGTCACAGAGCCTCTTTTTTCGGGTCGAGCCATGGTTTTCCAGAAGTGGCGTCCCCAAGGCCTTATGTTTGGGCTTAGATGGTACAGGGCCAGGCGTACTCACGGGCTGGCCTGCCATGACCGGTCTTGTCCTCAGAATCCTGGTCGGAGTCGGATCCTCGGACAGAGACTGCAGTCTGCATGATCTCTCCCTCTTCGATGTCGAGATGTTCTGAGCTTTTTGACGCCATCTCAAGCCTCTGAGCTCTTCTGTCCTGGAGTGTCTTTTTTTGACCAAAAGGATCGTCAGGCCTCGCAATTTTCTTCCCGATGGTCAGGGGAAAGGCAAAGATTACAGACAAGGTGTTGGTCTGTATAGGGGAATTTAGCGTGGCACAGAGGATAGAATCGGAATGGAGACCAATCCATGAGGCTTCCACGAGGTCAGCCCGACCAGGCCCAAGTTGGGCGCGCGCGCCCCAAAGGGCGAGTAGAGATGTTTGTTCCGACGGTACTGAAGTGTGGATCTAAGGTATAACGCGATAGAAACAATACTAACGAGAAATGAAGCGTTTTCAAGGTTTTCTGAATCGAACTATCGGAGCGAAAGGAAACACGTCCGAACTCGATAGCGGAAAGAAAACAATCAAATATGGAGTCGATGCCCATGCGCAATGGAGCCGAAGGGAAGGAGTCATTCGATCCCGTGACTCGAAAACACTTCTTTGAAGAAAAACAACTTATAACACTCCGAGACCAACACCAGATGGCAGACATATGCACAGCATGTGTATCTGCAACTACACATGCCACCGAACATATGGAAAATGTCACTTACAGTGTACATCTGTTCATGGCATTAGTCGCTGCAGATTCACATGCTGTGCACATCCCGCCATCTGGTGTTGGGCTCGGAGTGTTACAAGTTGTTTTTCTTCTAAGAAGTCTTTTCGAGTCACGAGACCGAGGGACTCCTCCCATTTCGACTCCATTGCGCATGGGCGTCGACTCCATCTTAGATTGTTTTCCCCGCAGAGGGTGAGGTAGGAGTTGTGTATGCTAGTAATAGTGCCCATGCAATGGAGTGAATACGTATGTACATAATGAAGTTTAAAGTAATATATTTACAAATTTACAAATGTTCAAGATCAACTTCTAAACGGCTACAGGCTCCTGGGGAGGCGGGTGGGCGCATGTGAATCTGCAGCGACTAATGCCACGAACAGATGTACACTGGGTAAGTGACATTTTCCGTTCGATGGCATGTGTAGCTGCAGACACACATGCTGTGCATAGACTAGTAAGCAGTTATCTCCCCAAAAGCGGTGGTTTAGCCTGTAGGAGTTGAAGTTGTTTGAAATAATGTTCGTAGTACAGCTTGACCTACTGTGGCCTGTTGTGCAGTTAACACATCTACACAGTAGTGTTTGGTAAATGTATGAGGCGTAGACCATGTTGCTGCCTTACATATTTCGTTCATTGGAATATTTCCTAGAAAGGCCATGGTAGCACCTTTCTTTCTGGTTGAGTGTGCCTTTGGTGTAATAGGCAGCTCTCTCTTTGCTTTAAGATAGCAGGTTTGAATACACTTAACTATCCATCTAGCAATGCCTTGTTTAGAAATTGGATTCCCTGTATGAGGTTTTTGGAAAGCAATAAATAGTTGTTTTGTTTTTCGAATTAGTTTTGTTCTGTCAATGTAGTACATTAGCACTCTTTTGATGTCTAATGTATGCAGTGCTCTTTCAGCTACAGAATCTGGCTGTGGGAAGAACACTGGTAATTCTACCGTTTGATTCAAGTGGAACGGTGAGATCACTTTTGGTAAAAATTTTGGATTTGTCCGTAGAACTACTTTATGCTTGTGTATTTGAATAAATGGTTCTTGTATGGTAAATGCTTGAATTTCACTCACTCTTCTTAGAGATGTGATGGCAATCAAAAATGCAACTTTCCATGTTAAGTATTGCATTTCACAAGAGTGCATGGGCTCAAAAGGTGGACCCATGAGTCGTGTTAAGACAATGTTGAGGTTCCATGAAGGAACTGGTGGTGTTCTTGGTGGTATAATTCTCTTTAGGCCTTCCATAAATGCTTTTATGACTGGTATCCTAAATAATGAAGTTGAGTGCGTAATTTGCAGGTAAGCTGAAATTGCGGTAAGATGTATCTTTATTGAAGAGAAAGCTAGCTTTGACTTTTGCAGTTGTAGTAAGTATCCTACTATATCTTTGGCAGATGCGTGTAAGGGTTGAATTTGATTATTATGGCAGTAATAAACAAATCTTTTCCACTGATTTGCATAGCAGTGTTTAGTGGTAGGTTTCCTAGCTTGTCTTATGACCTCCATACATTCTTGTGTGAGGTCTAAGTGTCCGAATTCTAGGATTTCAGGAGCCAAATTGCTAGATTCAGCGATGCTGGATTTGGATGTCTGATCTGTTGTTTGTGTTGGGTTAACAGATCTGGTCTGTTTGGTAGTTTGACATGAGGTACTACTGAGAGGTCTAGTAGTGTTGTGTACCAAGGTTGTCTTGCCCATGTCGGTGCTATTAGTATGAGTTTGAGTTTGTTTTGACTCAATTTGTTTACTAGATATGGAAGGAGTGGGAGAGGGGGAAAAGCGTAAGCAAATATCCCTGACCAGCTCATCCATAACGCATTGCCCTGAGACTGATCTTGTGGGTACCTGGATGCGAAGTTTTGGCATTTTGAGTTTTCCTTTGTTGCAAATAGATCTATTTGTGGTGTTTCCCAAATTTGGAAGTAAGTGTTTAGTATTTGGGGGTGAATCTCCCATTCGTGGATCTGTTGGTGATCCCGAGAGAGATTGTCTGCTAACTGGTTCTGAATTCCTGGAATAAATTGTGCTATTAGGCGGATGTGGTTGTGAATCGCCCAATGCCATATTTTCTGTGTTAGGAGACACAACTGTGTCGAGTGTGTCCCTCCCTGTTTGTTTAGGTAATACATTGTTGTCTGTTTTGACAAGAATGTGTTTGTGGCTTATTATGGGTTGAAATGCTTTGAGCGCTAGAAATACCGCTAACAGTTCTAAGTGATTTATGTGAAACTGTCTTTGCTGTATGTCCCATTGTCCTTGGATGCTGTGTTGATTGAGGTGGGCTCCCCACCCTATCATGGAAGTATCTGTTGTTATTACGTATTGTGGCACTGGGTCTTGGAAAGGCCGCCCTTGGCTTAAATTTATACTGTTCCACCATTGAAGCGAGATGTATGTTTGGCGGTCTATCAACACCAGATCTAGAAGCTGACCCTGTGCTTGTGACCACTGTGATGCTAGGCACTGTTGTAAGGGCCGCATGTGCAACCTTGCGTTTGGGACAACCTTGCGTTTGGGCGTTTGGCTATGCATGAAGCCATCATGCCTAGTAGTTTCATCACCAGTTTGACTTGTATCTTTTGTTTTGGATACATGTTCTGTATTACATTGTGAAATGTGTGAACTATTTGTGGACTTGGAGTGGCAATCCCTTTTGCTGTGTTGATTGTCGCTCCCAAGTATTGCAGTGTTTGACACGGTAGAAGGTGTGACTTTGTGTAGTTGATTGAGAAACCTAGTTTGTGGAGGATTTCTATGACATATTTTGTGTGTTGTGAACACCGTCTTAGCGTGTTGGTTTTGATTAACCAATCGTCTAGGTACGGGAACACATGCATTTGCTGCCTTCTGATATGTGCAGCTACTACTGCCAGGCATTTTGTAAAAACTCTTGGTGCAGTTGTTATTCCGAATGGCAACACTTTGAATTGGTAATGTATCCCTTGGAATACAAACCTTAGGTACTTTCTGAGTGAAGGATGTATTGGTATATGGAAATATGCATCCTTTAGGTCTAGTGTTGTCATGTAGTCTTGTTGTTTGAGCAGTGGGATTACGTCTTGTAATGTAAACATGTGAAAGTGATCTGATTTGATGTAGGTATTTAATGTTCTGAGATCTAGTATAGGTCTCAGACTCTTGTCTTTTTTGGGTATCAGAAAGTACAGGGAGTAAACTCCTGTGTTTATTTGTTGTTTTGGTACTAATTATATTGCTTCTTTCTGTAGCAATGCCTGAACTTCTAGTCCTAGAAGATCTATATGTTGTTTTGACATATTGTGTGTTTTCGGTGGGACGTTTGGAGGGAATTTGAAAAATTCTATGCAATAACCATGCAGGATAATTGCTAAGACCCAAGTGTCTGTTGTTATTTCCTCCCAATGTTTGTAAAAAGTTGGTTAGTCTCCCCCCCCACAGGTGTTATGTGTTGGAGATTTGTGACCTTGAAGTCACTGCTTGTTTGGAGGAGTTTTGGGACTTTGGAACTTTCCTCTATTCCTTTGAAATTGTCCCCCTCTATATTGTCCCCGAAAACCTCCCCGCTGATACTGGCTCTGGTAAGTGGGCTTTGTTTGTGAGGTTGTGGCTTCTGTGGTTTGCCCTCGAAACCCTCCTCGAAATTGTGTCTTTCGAAATGTGCCTCTGCTCAGTGGGGAGTAGAGTGCGCCCATGGCTTTGGCCGTGTCAGTGTCTTTCTTAAGTTTTTCGATCGCAGTGTCCACCTCCGGCCCAAACAACTGCTGTCCGTTGAATGGCATATTCAGCACAGCTTGCTGTATCTCTGGTTTAAATCCTGATGTACGCAGCCATGCATGTCTCCTTATTGTTACTGCTGTGTTGACAGTTCTAGCAGCTGTGTCTGCAGCATCCATTGCTGACCGTATCTGATTATTGGAGATACTCTGTCCTTCTTCTACTACTTGCTGTGCTCTTTTTTGGAACTCCTTGGGTAAATGTTCAATAAAGTGTTGCATCTCATCCCAATGGGCCCTATCATATCTGGCTAACAAAGCTTGCGAATTTGCAATACGCCACTGGTTTGCTGCCTGTGCCGCCACCCTTTTGCCTGCAGCATCGAATTTTCGACTTTCTTTATCTGGAGGTGGTGCATCTCCTGAAGTATGAGAGTTGGCTCTTTTGCGCGCTGCTCCCAACACAACAGAGTCTGGTGTTAGCTGTTGTGTAATGTACACTGGGTCTGTTGGTGGCGGTTTATATTTTTTATCTACTCCTGGAGTAATGGCTCTCCCTTTAACAGGCTCCTCAAACACTTGTTTGGAGTGTTTTAGCATTCCGGGTAGCATAGGAAGACTCTGATATTGGCTGTGTGTGGACGACAGTGTATTAAAAAGAAAGTTGTCTTCAATGGGCTCTGAATGAAGGCTGACATTATGAAATGCCGCTGCTCTTGACACCACCTGTGCGTAGCCTGTACTATCCTCTGGTGGCGATGGTCTAGCTGGATAGCATTCTGGACTATTATCTGACACTGGTGCGTCATAAAGGTCCCATGCGTCAGGGTCATCTTGACTCATTCCTGTATGAGTTGGGGATTGCATCATTGGTGGAGTGGCTACCGGTGATGGTTGCGGAGAGTGATGTGGGGATGGTGGCGGTGTTACTTGTTTAGCCACCTTTGCGTGTGGCTGTTTGTCCTTGTCTTGGAAGGCAAGCTTGCGTTTCATTTTGACTGGAGAAAGAGTGCTGATCTTCCCTGTATCTTTTTGAATAAAGAGCCGCCTTTGTGTGTGATCTGGCTCTATTGTCTCTAATTCCTGTCCAAATCTATGTGTCTTCATTTGTGTGGACAGTCCTTGTTCCTCAGTGTAGGAACTTGTTTTCGGTTCCGAGGCTGGCTGTTTCGGTACCGAAACTTTTTCGGCTGCTTTTTTCAGCTCCGACGAAACCTTCTTTACTTTCGGCGTCGTGCTCTCTCAGTGCCGACCCGTTTCGGTGCCGCTGTCTCGGTGCCGAATCTTCTCTGAGCCACTATCTCGGGCCCGAGATTGCTGTGTGCCGGTATCTCGACCGGAGTCGGATGACTTCGACACCAGCTCGCCCTTTTTCGGTGCCGATGAACGGTCACCTATTTTTCGGGTTAAGCCATGGCCTGTTGGCGGTGGCGTACCCTGGGCTTTAGCGGTCTTCTCGTGAGTTCTTTGTTTCGACGTCTTACTCACGGTTTTCAGCGTTTCCTCGAGATCGATCTCCTCAGAGTCCGAATCCTGGGTGGAGAATGTTTCTTCCTCCTCCTCGAAACGCCCTTGTCCTGTCGGCGCCGACACCATTTGCAGTCTTCTTGCTCTTCGGTCCCTGAGTGTCTTCCTTGACCGAAACGCTTGACAGGCCTCACAAGTATCCTCCTTGTGTTCTGGTGAGAAACACAAGTTACAGACCAGATGTTGATCTGTATATGGATACTTGTTATGGCATTTTGGACAGAAGCGGAATGGGGTCCGTTCCATCAGCCTTGAAGAGACACGTGGCCGGGCCGACCAGGCCCCGACGGGGATCGAAAAAACCCCGAAGGGCCACCGGAGCTCTTCTTAATTCGGTGTTGATTTGTTGCAACTAACCAGATACCGAACGCAAACAATACCGACGATTTTTCCGAGATTCTAACTAACTTTCCGACCCGAAACACGGAGCGAAAAGGAACACGTCCGAACCCGATGGCGGAAAAAAACCAATCTAAGGTGGAGTCGACGCCCATGCGCAATGGAGTCGAAATGGGAGGAGTCCCTCGGTCTCGTGACTCGAAAAGACTTCTTCGAAGAAAAACAACTTGTAACACTCCGAGCCCAACACCAGATGGCGGGATGTGCACAGCATGTGTATCTGCAGCTACACATGCCATCGAACATATATATATATTTATAGTAAGAAAAGAAGATGTCCATGCAGTGTATATACATATGTACATAAAGAAAGTACTACAACGGCTACAGGCTTCCGGTGAGGAGGGAGGGCGCATGTGAATCTGCACTACATGCCACGAGCATATGTCTACTGGGTAAGTGACATTTTCCGTTCAACGCATGTGTAGCTGCAGATACACATGCTTTGCATAGACTGAAAAGCAGTCCCCTCCTAAAGTAAGCGGTGGCTGGCCTGTAGGAGTTGGAGTAGCTTGAAATAGTGTTTTAAGCACTGCTTGACCAACATTTGCCTGTTGGCGAGATAACACATTCACACAGTAGTGTTTAGTAAATGTGTGTGGTGTGGACCAATGGCTGCTTTGCATTTGTCTTTTCCTAAGAATGCCATTAAAGCTTTTTTCTAGTAGAATGTACTTTAGGAGTTACTAACAGCTGTCTTTTAGCTTTAAGATAGCAAGTTTGAATACACCTTACTATCCATCTAGCTAATCCCTTTTTAAATAGGGTTACCCCGTATAAGGTTGCTGGAGAGCTACAAAAAGTTGTTTAGATTTTCTGAAATCTTTTGTTTTATCTATGTAATACACGAGAGCTCTTGACATCAAGAGTGTGAAGAGCTCTTTTGGAAACTGAATCTGGCTATGGAAAGAAGACTGGCAATTCCACTGACTGATTGATGTGAAATGGTGAAACCACTCTGGGTAGGAATTTTGGGTTTGGCCTAAGTACTATTTTATTCTTGTAAATTTGGAAGAAAGGTTCTTCTAAATTGAATGCTTGGATTTCACTAACTTTCCATAAGGAAGTAATTGCTACTAGAAAAGCAACCTTCCATGAAAGAAATTGGAGAGCGCAAGAATGCACGGGTTCAAAAGGTGGACCCATAAGTCTTGTGAGCACAATGTTAAGATTCCAGGCAGGAGCTGTTGGAACTCTAGGTGTAATAACTCTTTTAAGGCCTTCCATAAAAGCTTTTATAACAGGTATTCTAAACAGAGAAGTATGCTGTCTGGAGGTAAGCTGATATTGCTGTTAAATTAATTTCAATAGATGAGTATGCCAGATTTTCTTTTTGTAAGTGAAGCAAATAAACAATATCCTGTACTGATGCTTTAAGTGGATAAATGTTTTTAGGTTGATAGTAGTATACTAAATGATTCCATTTAGCTGCTGGTTGTAGGTTTGCATGCTTTCTTTAGAATGTCCATACATTCTGATGGAAGCTGTAGAAATCCAAAATCTATGACCTCAGGAGCCAAATCGCCAGGTTGAGCATACTGGGATTGGGATGACCGATTTGACCTTTGTTTTGAGTCAACAGGTCAGGTCTGTTTGGGAGCTTGTGATGTGGTACTACAGATAGATCCAATAGTGTTGTGTACCAGTGTTGACGTGCCCACTAGGAGGTATGAGTATTATAGTGAGGGAGGTGTGATGGATCTTGTTGACCAGAAATGGAATTAATGGGAAAGGATAAAAAGCATAAGCAAATATCCCTGACCAACTGATCCATAGAGCACTGCCCTTGGATTGAGTTTGTGGGTACCTGGATGAGAAGTTTGGGCATTTTGCGTTTTCGTTTGTTGCGAAGAGGTCTATGGCTGGTGTTCCCCAGATTCGAAAGTACTGTTGAATCACTTGTGGGTGAATCTTCCATTTGTGTATTTGTTGCTGCGTCCTGCTTAAGAGGTTGTGCATCCCTGGGATATACTCTGCTATTATCTGAATATGATTGTGACTTGCCCATTTCTAATTCTAGACGGGAAATCTGAGATGAGTCTGCCCCCCCCGTTTTTGCAGATAATATATTGCTGTCATGTTGTCTGTTCTGATCAGCACTGTTGTGTGTGTGATCTGTGGTTGGAATGCGTTGAGTGCTAGGAACACTGCTAGCAATTCCAAGTGATTTATGTGGCAAGTTTGTGGAATTGAGTACCATTCTCCCTGTATAGTAAGATTGTTGAGATGGGCTCCCCAACATGTCATTGATGCATCAGTTGTGATTATGGTCTATGGCACAGGGTCCTGAAATGGCCGCCCTTTTGATAAGTTGGTGTGATTCCACCATTGCAGAGAGTTGTAAGTTTGGCGGTCCAACAACACTAGATCGTGAAGTTGACCCTGTGCCTGAGACCATTGTTGCGAGAGACACTGTTGTAGGGGTCTCATGTTTAGACGTGCATTTGGTAGTATTGCTAAGCACGATGCCATCATTCACAACAGTTTCATGATAAACCTTACTGTGTAAGTTTGATTGTATTGTAGTTGAGATATGAGATTGTGGAAAACTTGAATTCTCTGTGGGCTTGGGTAAGCTAATGCTGACTAAGTATTCAGAATTGCTCCTAGATGCGGTTGTATTTGGGATGGTTGGACAAGAGATTTTTGGTAATTGATTGTGAAACCTAGACTGTGTAGAGTATGGATTGTGTATTGTGTGTGTTGACAGGTTTGAATGGTGCTGGCTTTTATGAGCCAGTCGTCCAGATAGGGAAAGACATGTATATTTTGCCTTCTGAGGTATGCTGCAACTACTGCTAGGCATTTGGTGAATACCCTTGGTGCTATTGTTACTGCAAAGGATAGCACTTTGAATTGGTAGTGTTTGCCTGATATGACAAATCTTAGGTATTTGCGATGAGCTGGATGTATGGGAATATGAAAGTAAGCCTCTTTTAGATCTAATGCTGTCATGTAGTCCTGTTTTTGTAATAGAGGAATGACATCTTGAAGAGTGACCATAAGGAAATGCTCTGAGAGAAGGCACTGAATGAGGTGTCTGAGATCTAGGATTGGTCAAAGAGTACCATCCTTTTTTGGTATAAGGAATTCTAGAGAATATACTCCTGTCCCTTGTGAGTTATAGGTACTATCTCTCTTGCACCTTTGAGTAGAAGTGATTGTACTTCTAGTTTTAAAAAGGCGAGGTGTTCTAGAGAAAGCCTGAGCGAGGGGGAATGTTTGGTGGAGTAGAGATGAGATCCAGGCAATAACAGTTCTGGATATTTGACAGTACCCATTGATCTGATGTAATGTTGTGCCATTGTTGGTAGACATTTTGCAGTCTTCCTCCCACAGCAGATGTATACTGTAAGGGAAGCGTAGAAATTCTCTGTATGGATGAGGTGGAGGCACCCCTTGTGGTGGTGGATTTGCCTCTACCTCTAAAGCTGTTCCCCTTGTAGGATCCTCTGAAAGACCCTCTGGTGTAATATTGTTGTCCCTGCTTTTGTTGGGACTTAGAAGGCTCTGATGTTGATGGTTTAAAACCACCTCTGAACTGGGGCCTACGAAACATCCCCGAGCATGTGTTGTATAAAGGGAACCCATCGCTTTAGCTGTTTCAGAGTCCTTTTTTAATTTTTCTATGGTGGTATCCACCTGTGGTCCAAATAATTGCTGTTTGATAAAAGGCATATTGAGTACAGCCTGTTGTATCTCAGGTTTGAATCCTGAAGATTGCAAACATGCATGCCTTCTGATGATAACACTAGTGTTAATACCCCTGGCTGCTGTGTCTGCTGCATCTAGGGCAGATCTAATTTGGTTGTTGGAGATAGCCTGTCCCTCAGTAACTATTTGCTGTGCTCTTTTTTGGTTTTCTGGTGGGAGGTATTGTAGGAACCCCTATATTTCATCCCAATGGGCTCTATGATATCAAGGCTAAAAGAGCCTGGGAGTTGGCAATTCTCCAGTGATTTACAGTTTGAGTTGCCACTTTCTGCCCTGCTGAATCAAACTTGCGGCTTTCTTTATCGGGGAGGAGCATCCCCGGTAGACCGACTATTTGCCCTTTTCCTTGCTGCACTAACAACAATAGAATCAGGTGGCAATTGTTGTGAGATAAAGAGTGGATCTGATGGTGCAGCCTTGTATTTTTTGTCCACCCTTGGTGTAAGTATCCTAGCCTTCACTGGCTCTTTAAAAATGTCATATGCATGCTTAAGCATGCCTAGGAGAATTGGCAGGCATTGAAGGTACTTGTGCGTAGAGGATAGTGTGTTAAATAAATCATCCTCTATGGGTTGTGAGTGTAACTGCACATTGTGATATGCAGCTGCCCTAGCAATTACCTTATTATAGGCCGTGGTGTCTTCAGGTGGAGATGGCCTAGTGGGGTATAAATCAGGATCATCAGATGGAATAGGGTCTGGGTCATACAAATCCCAAGGGTCTCCATTGTAAGGAGTGTCACCTAACTCGTTCCCATGTGAAGAAACAGTGGATTGCGGAGAAAATTGTGTAGGTGAGGGTGGTGGTGGTGGTGTAGTATCAGGTGGTGGAGAAGTGGGAAGCAAATGTGGTGGTGAAGGCTGATGTACTGCCTTTGGTTTCTCCTTATGTTTGAATATTTTGAAGGCCCAGCTTCTAAATTCTCTTGGAAAGATAATTTCCTCTTAGTTGTAGAAGGAGGAGAAGCAATAATCCTTCCAGTATCTTTATGGATTTGAATTTTGCACTGTTTATCATCCATCACTTCAAGTATGGGTCTTATCTCTGAAGATTCTTCTGCAGTTAAAGCATATTTTTCCCTGCAGGGTTTAGCTCAGAAAGTTTGGAGACTGAGTGTTTTAAATGGGCTGAGAATGTCAGCTCCGAAATAGATGGTAGCTTTTTTGGCTCCGAAATGGATGTTGGGTGTTTCGGCTCCGAGGTAGAAGCCTCCACAATTCGAGTCGATCCTGAAACAGGTGTTGAGGGCTGTTCAGTAGATGCCAAATGCATCTTGGTCTTTTCTGGTGCCGAACACAAGTGTTGGTCATCAAGATGTATCTTTCGGGTCCGACCATGGCCGACAAGCAATGGTGGACCCAAGACCATTTGTGATATCTTTTGGATGGTTTTTGGTGATGGGAAGGGGCTAGTGTACTCACGTACTGCGCAGCTGGCAATTGGCTGTCCCCATCAGTCTCAGTTGGAATCGGATTCTGCGATGGAAACTGCAATCTGCGGTTGCTCCTCTCCAAAAATGTTGAATGTTTGTTCCGACAACTTAGATGCCATATTTAACCGACGGGCTCTTCGATCTCGAAGTTTTCTTAGACAGGAAGGATCGACACACCTCACACGTTTCCTCCTTGTGATTGGGAGAGAGACAGAGGTTGCACACCAAGAGTTTGTTGGTGTATGGGAACTTGGCGTGGCACCGAGGGAAAAAGCGAAACGGAGTCTGATCAATGAGCCTGTGTAGGAGGCCTGAGAAGGGTGCGGTTGCCCGAAAAGGGCGTTTAATCGACCCCAACGATACAATCGGATCAAATATAGTTAGAAAACGCAATTGAAAAACAAAACAGACTTTTAGAGAAATAATAGAAAAGTTCAGATAGTACTGAACGGAGATCTACCGAGGTGAGACAAACATGTCCGAACCCGACAGCAGAAAGAAAACAATCTAGCAAAGGACTCGATGCCCATGCGTACGATCACCAAGAGGAGGAGTCACTCAATCTTGTGACTCGAAAAAGCTTCTTTGAAGAAAAACAACTTGTAACACTCCGAGCCCAACACTAGATGGTGGGTGAAAAATCGACCCCAATGGTCTAAATCGGATCAACTATAGATAGGAAATGAGATCCAAACTATACAGACAGAATTAGAGAAAGGTAGAATAAGTTCAGAAGTACTGAACTGAGATCCATCGGAGCGAGAGGAAACACGTCCGAACCAAACGGCAGGAGGAAAACATTCTAACAAAGGACTCGATGCCCATGCACATTATCACCAACAGGAGTCACCTGATCTAGTCAATCGAAAACCTTCTTTGAAGAAAAAACAACTTGTAACACTCTAAGCCCAACAATAGATGGCAGACTTATGCAAAGCATGTGTATCTACAGCTGCACATGCCTTCGAACACAGTTATTACAATCATTTTTAAAAGGGAGTACTAAAGTGAAAATACAGCCTCCATCGCAGGCTGTACATACAGTTACAAACTGATACTACACCTGTATAAATTTCAGAAGCGGACACCAATCTGTCCTACTCTGCAGGGACAGGCAGTTACTACTGAAAGGATTCTGGCATGCCAACACGGAGGACAGAATGATTATCAACAATTTAAAAGTGAAACCCCTTAAAAGTAGAATAGACTTGTCAAGCAAAATGCAGAACCCTGCTCCAAACGTGTGACCAACACCACTCATTGGAAGAAAATAGTTCAATTAAGCAAACAGATTACACAGAATGGGCTGACCCACGATAGGAAACCAGTCCAGGAGTCTGAATTAATACAATGGTATTTTGCAAATGTATGAATAGGGACTTCCAAGCAGCCTCGTGAGGTTAACATTAACAAACAATCTGCTTACCTTCTGTAACATTATTTCGGATGGATTCTTCTAACCACGGATTTCTTACCATCTGAATTACCCCAGGCACCAGACTGGATTTGAAAGATTTTCAAAGCAACTCCCTCACGTGTCACTAGCTGGTGTCATTCAGCTCCATGTCCGATTTGTCTCACCCCAGATGTGTCAGCAGGACCGCTATATCTGTGCCACCCCCACGCGTACAGCAGTTTCTTTCTGATCTCTAATCAAAGTAATCAGGATTTGCCAGTGTGCAGGTCTCTAAATTTGGGATCTTATTAATGAACTGTAAGAGTCCATTCCATAGAACAGGGTGGAGGACAGGTCGGTGAGAAATCCGTAGTTAGGTAGGGTCTCTACAAGAAAAAGTGTTAACTAAGGAAAGTAACTCATTCATCTGATAGAGGCTTCTAACTGCAGAATCCTCACCTCATGAACAGATACTAAAGCAGTACCTCCCAAGGTGGTCGGTCTGTGGATTGATTTAGACCTGGAAATCCTGCAGGATAGATTGGGCAAAGTGCCAGTCCTGCCAGACCTGGCTGTCCACACACTAGTGCTTTGTGGACGTGAGGAGAAACACCCATGTAGGAGCCTGGCAGATGTCCAAGACTGGCACACCATGTGCCAGCGTAGTAGTCACAGCTTTTGCTCTGGTGGAATGAGCGCACAAACCTGAGGGCTGCTTGCCTGCAAGCACATACCAGATCTTTGTGAAAAACGGAGGGCTCCCTTAGGATCAAGAAGGTGGATCCACTCTTTTTCCTTCGATAGATGAGATCAGACATAGAAAGACAGCAAAGTAATGGATTGCCCTAGGTAGAATGGCGTGAATACTTTTGGGGAGAAAAGCTGCTTTGGTCTGTAGGACCAGTTTGTCCACAAAGAAAGATGTGTAAGGTTGCTGGACGGACAAGGCCTGGAGTTCACTCACTGGTCGAGTGCACATCAAGTAGGTGAGAACCAAACTGACATCACTAAAGGTACTGGTGGGATAATTTGGCTCAGTCTCATCAAGAAACACATCACAACCCGTGATTTGAAAAGGGATGTCTGATCTTGCAAACCTTAGGAAGGCTGAAGGGCTGAATGATAACCCTTAACTGACGCCACAGCAAGACCTTGCTGGGCTGTTCAGAGACACAACAAAAAATGTCTAACAACTTTTGTTGTAAAGGCTGAATGTCACAGGAGGAACACCAGACAGCAAACGTCTCCCAGCATCCTGCATATACAGTTTTAGTGGAAGGATGCCTGGCTGCCAGGATGGCACCAACTGCTTCAGGAAGATCGAAAACCAGCAACAGTGGGTTGAGGGATGAGTTTAGCTGTCACCAAAGGCCTCTGTGTACCATCAAGTCAGCACCTTGTGATAATGTGTACTGCAGTAGACACAGGTTCCCTAATTACAAGATATCAATTTAAGAGAAAAACTGTAAAGAAAATCACAAAAAGTGACCAGAAAAATGAGGAGAAAAGCTCTGATTCACTATAAAGGGTGTAGAAAAAAGGGACCCAATATGGTTCTGTCGAGGTGGCTATTTGGCACCAGTGAAATCATGCTGGTGATGCTTCAGGTGTTGTAACTGAGCCAGCACCACCTACCAGTGAAAAAGAGCTAATGATTCTACAGATGAGGAATCGTCAGGAATCTGTAGGTGAAGTATCCAGAGAAGTCCTGCTTACGGATTCCTAGACACTCCCACAAGAGAAATGCTACTTACTTGTAGTCCTACTTCTGCATCCGAGGAATATTCAATGAAGGCATAAACGAAGATCTCATAACATTTCATTTGCAGACTTGGAAAAAGAACTCAAAGGAGGAGATATTGCTGCCTTTCCCAAAATAATTAAGATCATATGATGCAGAATTGTTTTTTTCTTTTACAGTGGAGGGACCTACTGCTAACAAACATCTCCATGTTATTACGGACACATTCAATGATTGTGACAATTGATAAAGACCACATGATGGAATAATCTTTTTCCGCAGCCCTACGCATTACAGGGGTGATTTACAGATTGCACTCTAACTAGAGCACAAAAGTATTTAGTAGCATGCAAACCATGATGGTGAACTCGCAAACCATCTGTGGTGTCCATTTGATGTGATTAAATTCAGCTTACAAACATTTGCATGGTAAAATTCACAACACAGAGCAACTGCAATTCTTTTTACGGCCGTTTGGAAAACGTGAGCACGGGTTTACCTTTTTATTTCCTTTGGTAGTTTTTCCAGCCAACTCTCTCCCTCGTCTGTGAAGTGAAAAATATCAACGTCAAATTTACCCAATACACACATGCAAGTGACAAATTAACTGAAAAAGCCAAACACAGAGATCACATTAAAGGAAGGATAAGTTACTTACCTGTAATCCTAGTTCCAGGCGAATCCTCCAAGTCATAAACACTGAATATTCCCACCCACGTGCAGGGACCCCAGAGCACATATTATATAACACAAAAATTGTATCTAGAATTTTAGAAAGCATGTATTTACATACATCTATGCAGCCTATACTAAAGGCTAAAAATGCTTAATTTACATGAAATATTTCTTCCTCCAGGACCTCCTGTATTCCATCATGCTCTAGAGGTGAAAGTGAGGTAACAGTTAGGTCAGTACTTTTTTACAGTGATTTACAAAACTGCACACCGCCATGTATAAACTGCTGCATACAAGCTACGTCCGGGCAGGTCGGCGGGTTGCTTTTGACTTTCATGAGGATTCCTCTGTAAAAGAATGAAAATGTCACTTACCCAGTGTACATCTGTTCGTGGCATCAGTCGCAGTAGATTCGCATGTTCTGCAATAGCTCGCCATCTGGTGTTGGGCCGGAGTGTTACAAGTTGTTTTTCTTCGAAGAAGTCTTTCGAGTCACGGGACCGAGTGACTCCTCCTTTTGTCTCCATTGCGCATGGGCGTCGACTCCATCCTCGATTGTTTTTCCCCGCAGAGGGTGAGGTAGGAGTTGAATTGTAGTAATAGTGCCCATGCAATGGAGTGACTAAGTATGCACCTATTTAAGGTTGAGATGATACATATATAAATAATTGAAGGTAACTTCCAAACTGCTACAGGCTCCCGGGGAGGCGGGTGGGCACATGCGAATCTACTGCGACTGATGCCACGAACAGATGTACACTGGGTAAGTGACATTTTCAGTTCGATGGCATCTGTCGCTGTAGATACGCATGTTCTGCATAGACTAGTAAGCAGTTATTTCCCCAAAAGCGGTGGATCAGCCTGTAGGAGTGGAAGTAGTTTGAAATAATGTCCTTAATACGGCTTGACCTACTGTGGCTTGTTGTGCGGATAACACGTCTACACAGTAGTGCTTGGTGAATGTGTGAGGCGTAGACCATGTGGCTGCCTTACATATTTCTTGCATTGGGATGTTTCCTAGAAAGGCCATGGTAGCACCTTTCTTTCTGGTTGAGTGTGCCCTTGGTGTAATGGGCAGCTGTCGTTTAGCTTTAAGGTAGCAGATTTGGATGCATTTAACTATCCATCTGGCTATACCTTGTTTTGAAATTGGGTTTCCTGCATGAGGTTTTTGAAATGCAATAAAGAGTTGTTTAGTCTTTCTGATGTTCTTTGTTCTGTCAATGTAATACATTAATGCTCTTTTGACATCTAATGTATGTAGTGCCCTTTCAGCTACGGTATCTGGCTGTGGAAAGAACACTGGAAGTTCCACTGTTTGATTTAGATGGAACGGTGAAATAACCTTTGGCAAAAATTTAGGATTGGTCCTTAGGACGACTTTATTTTTGTGTAGTTGTATAAAAGGTTCCTGTATAGTAAACGCCTGAATCTCGCTTACTCTTCTCAGGGAAGTAATGGCGATGAGAAATGCCACCTTCCAGGTTAGGAACTGTATGTCGCAGGAGTGCATGGGTTCAAAAGGTGGACCCATAAGTCTAGTTAGGACAACATTTAGGTTCCATGAAGGAACAGGTAGTGTTCTTGGTGGTATAATTCTCCTAAGGCCCTCCATGAATGCTTTAATGACTGGTATTTTATATAGGGAAGTTGAATAGGTAGTCTGCAGGTATGCAGATATTGCTGCAAGGTGAATCTTAATGGAAGAGAAAGCTAGGTTAGATTTTTGTAAGTGAAGCAAGTAACCCACTACATGTTCTGGAGTTGTGTGTAATGGTTGTATTTGATTAATATGGCAGTAGCAAACAAACCTCTTCCATTTACTTGCATAGCAGTGCCTGGTGGATGGCCTTCTGGCTTGTTTTATGACTTCCATACATTCTTGGGTAAGTTGTAAGTGCCCGAATTCTAGGATTTCAGGAGCCAGATTGCTAGATTCAGCGATGCTGGATCTGGGTGTCTGATCTTTTGGTTGTGCTGTGTCAACAGATCTGGCCTGTTGGGCAATTTGATGCAGGGTACCACTGATAGGTCTAGCAGCGTTGTGTACCAGGGTTGCCTTGCCCAAGTTGGTGCTATCAATATGAGTTTGAGTTTGCTTTGACTGAGTTTGTTTACCAGGTAAGGAAGGAGAGGGAGAGGAGGAAAAGCGTAAGCAAATATCCCTGACCAGTTCATCCATAGGGCATTGCCTTGGGATTGTTTGTGTGGGTATCTGGATGCGAAGTTTTGGCATTTTGCGTTCTCCCTTGTCGCAAACAAGTCTATCTGAGGTGTTCCCCAGAGTTTGAAATAAGTGTTCAGAATTTGGGGGTGAATTTCCCATTCGTGGACCTGTTGGTGATCTCGAGAGAGATTGTCTGCGAGTTGATTTTGTATCCCTGGTATAAACTGTGCAATTAGGCGAATTTGGTTGTGAATTGCCCAATGCCAAATTTTTTGTGCTAGCAGGCTTAACTGCGTGGAGTGCGTCCCCCCCTGCTTGTTTAGATAATACATTGTTGTCATGTTGTCTGTTTTGACGAGAATGTATTTGTGAACTATTATTGGTTGGAAAGCTTTTAGTGCTTGAAAAACTGCTAGAAGTTCTAGGTGATTGATATGCAGTTTTGTTTGATGTACGTTCCATTGTCCTTGTATGCTGTGTTGATCGAGGTGTGCTCCCCACCCTGTCATGGAAGCATCTGTTGTTATTACGTATTGTGGCACTGGGTCTTGGAAAGGCCGCCCCTTGTTTAAATTTATGTTGTTCCACCACAGAAGCGAGAGGTAAGTTTGGCGGTCTATTAACACCAGATCTAGAAGGTGACCCTGTGCTTGAGACCACTGTGATGCTAGGCATTGTTGTAAGGGCCTCATGTGCAGTCTTGCGTTTGGGACAATGGCTATGCATGATGACATCATGCCTAGGAGTTGTAATACCATCTTTGCCTGTATTTTTTGTGTTGGATACATGCGTTGTATGATGGTGTTGAAATTTAGAATTCTTTGTGGACTTGGAGTGGCTACTCCCTTTGATGTGTCCATTATGGCTCCTAGGTATTGTTGTACCTTGCGCGGCAGAATGTTGGATTTTGTAAAGTTGACGGTGAACCCGAGTTTGAAGAGGGTTTGTATGATCTGATTTGTGTGATTTGAGCACTGTATGAACGAATGGGCCTTGATTAGCCAGTCGTCCAAATATGGGAACACATGTATTTGCTGCCTTCTTATGTGTGCAGCGACTACCGCTAGACATTTGGTAAAGACTCTTGGTGCGGTTTTTAATCCGAAAGGCAGTACCTTGAATTGGTAATGTATTCCTTTGAATACAAACCTTAGGTATTTCCTGTGCGATGGGTGTATTGGTATATGGAAATAAGCATCCTTGAGGTCTAAAGTTGCCATGTAGTCGTGTAGTTTTAGCAATGGCAATACTTCTTGTAGTGTGACCATGTGGAAGTGGTCTGATTTGATGAAAGTGTTCACTACTCTGAGGTCTAGGATTGGTCTCAGTGTTTTGTCCTTCTTTGGTATCAGAAAGTACAGTGAGTAAACTCCTGTGTTTATTTGTGTGTTTGGCACTAATTCGATTGCATTCTTTTGCAATAGTGCCTGCACTTCTATCTCCAGGAGATTGGAATGGTGTGTTGTTAAAGTTTGTGCTTTTGGTGGTATGTTTGGAGGGAATTGTAGAAATTCTATGCAATAACCATGTTGGATAATTGCTAGAACCCAAGTGTCTGTAGTGATTTCCTCCCATGCTTTGTAATAATGACCTATTCTTCCCCCCACTGGTGTTGTGTGGAGGGGGTGAGTGACCTGTGAGTCACTGTTTAGTAGTAGGGGCTTTTGGGCTTTGAAATCTTCCTCTATTTCTAGGGAATTGCCCTCCTCTATATTGTCCCCGAAAACCTCCTCTATACTGTCCCTGGTAACTGGACGGTGTGGCTTGTGAGGTGCTGGCTTGTGTGCTTTGACCTCGAAACCCCCCTCGAAAGGGCGTTTTACGGAATGTGCTGTAATTCCCTCTGCTCTGCGGGGAGTAGAGTGCGCCCATGGCTTTGGCAGTGTCCGTATCTTTTTTGAGTTTCTCAATCGCTGTGTCCACTTCTGGACCGAACAGTTCTTTTTCATTAAAAGGCATATTGAGAACTGCTTGTTGAATCTCTGGTTTAAATCCAGACGTTCGGAGCCATGCATGCCTTCTGATAGTTACAGATGTATTAATTGTCCGTGCAGCTGTATCTGCAGCGTCCATGGAGGAGCGGATCTGGTTGTTGGAAATGGTCTGTCCTTCCTCAACCACTTGTTTTTCCCTATTTTGTAAGTCCTTGGGCAGATGTTCAATGAGATGTTGCATCTCGTCCCAGTGGGCTCTGTCATAGCGCGCAAGTAGTGCCTGGGAGTTCGCGATGCGCCACTGGTTTGCAGCTTGTGCTGCGACTCTTTTACCAGCTGCATCGAACTTGCGGCTTTCTTTATCTGGGGGTGGTGCATCTCCAGATGTGTGAGAGTTGGCCCTTTTCCTAGCTGCTCCTACAACGACAGAGTCTGGTGGCAGCTGTGTAGTGATGAAAGCCGGGTCTGTAGGAGGCGCCTTATACTTTTTTTCCACCCTTGGTGTGATTGCCCTACTTTTGACCGGCTCCTTAAAGATGTCTTTTGCGTGCCGGAGCATACCAGGGAGCATAGGCAGGCTTTGGTAGGAGCTGTGGGTGGAGGAGAGTGTGTTGAATAAGAAATCATCCTCGACCTGTTCTGAGTGGAGGCTTACGTTGTGAAATTGTGCTGCTCTAGCCACCACTTGAGAATACGCGGTGCTGTCTTCTGGTGGAGATGGCTTTGTAGGGTATGCCTCCGGACTGTTATCTGACACTGGGGCGTCGTATAGGTCCCATGCGTTCTGATCCTGGTCACCCTGGCTCATGGTGGTGTGAGCTGGGGAGTGTGATGGAGTTTGTGCTGGTGAGACGTTAATCACAGGCGGAGGAGAGGGTGGTGGGGTAACTCTTTTCACCACTTTTGGTTGTGGTGTCTGTTCCGTCTGGAACTCCAACCTTCTCTTTCTCCTAATGGGGGGAAGGGTGCTTATTTTTCCTGTCCCCTGCTGTATGAAGATACGCTTTTGCGTATGGTCCACATCAGTTGCTTGCAGCTCTTCCTCAAACCTATGCTTCTGCATTTGGGAGGTTAGCGAGTGCTCTTCTGTATAAGAGCCTGAAGCTGGGTCGCTTGCAGTTTGTTTCGGCATCGAAACCCTGTCTGCGTGTTTTTTCGGCTCCGAGGTGACTCTTTTCTTTTTCGGGGCGGAAACCTCTCGGCGTCGATCTGTTTCGGTGCCGCTGTCTCGGCGTCGAGCCGTGTCGGCACCGGCATCTCGGTGTCGAGGCTTGTTTCCAGCACTTTCTCGGTCCCGAGAAGGCTGCGTGCCGGTGTCTCGACCGGAGTCGGACGATCTCGGCACTGTTTGGGCCTTTTTCGGTGCCGACGGTCGGTCACCGAATTTATGGGTTGAGCCATGGCCTGGTGGCAGTGGCGTCCCCTGGGCCTTGTAAATGTTCTTCTGAGTGGATTTCGACGTCTTACTCACGGTTTGTGTATCGTCGAATCCTTCGGAGTCTGAGTCTTGGATCGAGAAGGTACCTTCCTCTTCCTGTTCCTCGAACTCCCGTTGGGCTGTCGGTGCGGACACCATCTGAAGTCTTCTGGCTCGACGGTCTCGGAGTGTTTTTCGGGACCGGAACGCACGACAGGCCTCGCAGGTGTCTTCGCTGTGCTCAGGTGACAGGCACAGGTTGCAGACCAAGTGTTGGTCTGTGTAAGGGTATTTATTGTGGCATTTGGGGCAGAAACGGAACGGGGTCCGTTCCATCGGCGTTCTTCAGCACGCGGTCGGGCCGACCAGGCCCCGACGGAGGATCAAAAAACTACCCCGAAGGGCACCGGAGCTCTTCGATCTTCGATGCGGTGTGGAATCTAAGTACGCCGATCCCGAACGCAACAATACCGACGAAAATCTTCCGAAATTAGCTAATTTTCCGTTCCGAAACTCGGAGCGACAGGAACACGTCCGAACCCGATGGCGGAAAAAAAACAATCGAGGATGGAGTCGACGCCCATGCGCAATGGAGACAAAAGGAGGAGTCACTCGGTCCCGTGACTCGAAAGACTTCTTCGAAGAAAAACAACTTGTAACACTCCGGCCCAACACCAGATGGCGAGCTATTGCAGAACATGCGTATCTACAGCGACAGATGCCATCGAACCTAGGATTACAGGAAACTAAATTATCCTTCTTCTCCAGGGGATCCTCAACAATTGTCATAAGCACTGAATAGAGTAGCAAGCCCATCCCACACCTCTGCAGACGATGTAAGAGTAAGCACAAAGCAGTTGACATTTTTATTTAAAGAGGTTTCCTAAGGCGGCATGGCCTACTTGGGTCTGTCTTAGTATCAGAATCTAGACAGTAATGCCTCGTGAAAGTGTGCACCGATCTCCAAGTAGCAGCTTTGCAGATTTCGGAGCAGGGGACATCCTTTAGCAGGGCTGCTGTTGCCGCCTTGCCCAATGTACAGTGGGCTTTGGGTCTACAAGGCAAAACTTTGTTGGCCAAGTGGTAAGTAAACATATTGCAAGAAACTATCCATCTGGAGATGGTTTGTTTAGAGGCAGCGATGCCTGTTCCCACAGGGCCATAGTTCACAAACAAGTGACCAGACTGTCTGATGTCTTTAGTCTTGTCCAGAAACTTCAGTACTCTTTTCAGATCTAAACAGTGTAAGGCTCTTTCCGCTGGTTTGGATGGATTAGGAAAGAACGTAGGAAGTGAGATTGTCTGGTTGAAGTGTAAATCAGATACCACTTAGGGAAGAAAACTAGGGTGAGTCCTCATCACTACTCTGTTGGCATGGAACACTGTAAAAAGGCTCTTTGTTTTTTAAAAATCTTTTTACTAGAAATACAAACAAAACAAGTGTGTGCTGCAGTCTCAGCCATCACGTTGGTCAAAATACAATTAATCATCCCCAGTGCCCACCCTCCTGATCCCCCAAGGCCCTCCCTCAAATTCTCTCCCTTCCCATACGCAAACCTTCTCCCCGCCCAATATTTACGGTGTACTGTATTCCTCAGATTCTTCCTCTGTCAATACTGTACACAACCCCCCGTAGTAGTTCCACTTCCCCCAGACCTTGTGCCATTTTTTGGGGCAGCCCTTGCCTTACTAAATCACTTTCTCTGCCAACATACACCAGTCTAGGTCATGTTTCCAGTCCTCTACTTCGGGTGGGTTGGGGGCCCTGCAAGCCCGTGCTATTTTATGTTTTGCCACTTTTAAGCCTAACTTCATCCATATGTGATCCATGCTGGCAAGGTCCACATCTCCCTTTATATTTAGAACACACCATTTGGGCTAAGGCTCTCTAGAGCTTCCACAAACTACGTTTAGGCAAGATACTACTGTAGACCAGAATCTCTGTATCATTGGACAATCCCATAACATATGATAGAATGACCCTCACTGGCCACAATTTCGGGAACACAAGGGTGAGGCTTCCCTGCCCATTTAGGCCAGTGTTGTGCAGGCGTAATAACTCCTCTGAAGTTACTCCCAGCTGAACTAATTGGAACCATGCTCGCATTCCTACCTCCCTAGGGGATGCTAAAACCTCTTATCATTCCTCTTCACCCAAATCCCCTACATCCTGTACCCAGCGTGCTCTCAGGTCTTTACATACATCTGGTAAGTGATTAAGTATTTCAGGATATGGGATACACGTTGCCTTTTTAGGTAAATGTTCGAGTAATAATTTATCTTCTGGCAGGGAAGATTCGAGGGGGTAATACTTTGAGTGTGTGTCTGATTTGGAGGTAACAATACATCTCTGTCGGGCCAGCCGTTACTCCACATGGAGGTTCGTGAAGGGAAGAGTGCCCTCACCCCCACCGCTCACAGGTCCCCCACTTTTGTGAGACCGATTAGGTCCCATTTATTAAATCCAGGTTGGGTTGCCAGTGTGCCTAGCGCTGTTTTTCCCCACAAGGGGGTGCTCTGTGTGATGACATTATTCCAACCCAACACCTTCAGAGTTTCATGCCAGAGGGTTATGGTAAGCATTGTCGAAACTGGTAATGTCTGTGGTCCTCGTCCACCATACAGGGCCCAGAGAGGCCCTCCTGGCTTCATTGCTTCCCTGTCCATGCGGTATGCTGGCTCCGATTCCGCAAGAAGGTCCACTGATTAATAGTCGTGATTCGGGCCGCTTGATAATAGTTTGCATGTCTGAGTGGGCTATGCCCCCGTCATACCAGTTCTTGTGAGCTTAGCTACCCCTATGTGGGCCGGTCCCCCATCCGACAGGAGTACGTATTTCTTTGTTCAATGGCTCAAATGTACAAGGTTGGGACCAGATACAGAGTGTTGTGAAGTATATAGAGAAAACGGGGCAGGGCCATCATTTTGAACAAAGCTGCCCTTCCCAGAAGTGACAATGGTAGGGATTGCCATCGCTTGACATCTCCTAAGCCGTCGCAGTGGCGGATCTAACTTCTGGGTACAGAAGCTAGTGGGTGTTCCGGTTATATAGATACGTAGGTATCTGAAACCCTTCTGCAGCAATCCGGGCGCAGCAGCCAATCGGGAGATGTGGGACCGGGCCATATAGTATATACATCACTGACTTGTCCCAGTTAATAGTGTAGCTTGAGTATTGATAGAAGAGCGTAAGAATGTACATTACCCTGTCCAGGGAAGAATTTGGCTCTGAAATATAAAGCAGAAGAAAATAAGTTACTTACCTGTAACTGTAGTTCTCCAGTATTGGAATCTTTCATAGATTCACATGCTTGAATCATTCCCCGTCGTCGAGATGGGAGTCCTGGTACAATTTTCACAAGTAATGTTAAAACATATTGAAGAGAAAAAGGCCCTAGGCCTCTTCAATTTCATAGTCTATCAGAGTCATTTTGTGAAAAGGACCAAACCTGATCCTCCACCAATCAGGCGACAGCACCCTTCAGAACCTCCTGAGAGAAGCTCTAGCACCTCAGATTTTCCAAGCACAAGTGCGTATATTATGTTGAATATATAAAGAAAGAAAGAGGTGAAGTGAGCTTCTCCGGGGAGGCGGGTGGGTCGCATGTGAATCTATGAAAGATTCCAATACTGGAGAACTACAGTTACAGGTAAGTAACTTATTTTCTTACTCCAGTATTGGAACTTTCATAGATTCACATGCTTGAATCAGAGTAGAGAGCAATAACTATGCACATTGTAATATGACAACACCTCTAATAAACAAAATATCTTGAACCACAAAACCTTATTATCAACATGCATAAAATGATGAACTATATAAGTATACGCCCATATGTCTATATATATATATACATACATATATATATATACATATATATATATATATATATATATATATATATATATATGGAAAATGTCACTTACCCAGTGTACATCTGTTCGTGGCATTAGTCGCTGCAGATTCACATGCTGTGCACATCCCGCCATCTGGTGTTGGGCTCGGAGTGTTACAAGTTGTTTTTCTTCGAAGAAGTCTTTTCGAGTCACGAGACCGAGGTACTCCTCCCATTTCGACTCCATTGCGCATGGGCGTCGACTCCATCTTAGATTGTTTTCCCCGCAGAGGGTGAGGTAGGAGTTGTGTATGCTAGTAATAGTGCCCATGCAATGGAGTGAATACGTATGTATATAATGAAGTTTAAAGTAATATATTTACAAATGTTCAAGATCAACTTCTAAACGGCTACAGGCTCCTGGGGAGGCGGGTGGACGCATGTGAATCTGCAGCGTCTAATGCCACGAACAGATGTACACTGGGTAAGTGACATTTTCCGTTCCATGGCATGTGTAGCTGCAGATACACATGCTGTGCATAGACTAGTAAGCAGTTATCTCCCCAAAAGCGGTGGTTTAGCCTGTAGGAGTTGAAGTTGTTTGAAATAATGTTCGTAGTACAGCTTGACCTACTGTGGCCTGTTGTGCAGTTAACACATCTACACAGTAGTGTTTGGTAAATGTATGAGGTGTAGACCATGTTCCTGCCTTACATATTTCGTTAATTGGAATATTTCCTAGAAAGGCCATGGTAGCACCTTTCTTTCTGGTTGAGTGTGCCTTTGGTGTAATAGGCAGCTCTCTCTTTGCTTTAAGATAGCAGGTTTGAATACACTTAACTATCCATCTAGCAATGCCTTGTTTAGAAATTGGATTCCCTGTATGAGGTTTTTGGAAAGCAATAAATAGTTGTTTTGTTTTTCGAATTAGTTTTGTTCTGTCAATGTAGTACATTAGCGCTCTTTTGATGTCTAATGCATGCAGTGCTCTTTCAGCTACAGAATCTGGCTGTGGGAAGAACACTGGTAATTCTACTGTTTGATTCAAGTGGAACTGTGAGATCTCTTTTGGTAAAAATGTTGGATTTGTCCGTAGAACTACTTTATGCTTGTGTTTTTGAATAAATGGTTCTTGTATGGTAAATGCTTGAATTTCACTCACTCTTCTTAGAGATGTGATGGCAATCAAAAATGCAACTTTCCATGTTAAGTATTGCATTTCACAAGAGTGCATAGGCTCAAAAGGTGGACCCATGAGTCGTGTTAAGACAATGTTGAGGTTCCATGAAGGAACTGGTGGTGTTCTTGGTGGTATAATTCTCTTTAGGCCTTCCATAAATGCTTTTATGACTGGTATCCTAAATAATGAAGTTGAGTGCGTAATTTGCAGGTAAGCTGAAATTGCGGTAAGATGTATCTTTATTGAAGAGAAAGCTAGCTTTGACTTTTGCAATTGTAGTAAGTATCCTACTATATCTTTGGCAGATGCGTGTAAGGGTTGAATTTGATTATTATGGCAGTAATAAACAAATCTTTTCCACTTATTTGCATAGCAGTGTCTAGTGGTAGGTTTCCTAGCTTGTCTTATGACCTCCATACATTCTTGTGTGAGGTCTAAGTGTCCGAATTCTAGGATTTCAGGAGCCAAATTGCTAGATTCAGCGATGCTGGATTTGGATGTCTGATCTGTTGTTTGTGTTGTGTTAACAGATCTGGTCTGTTTGGTAGTTTGACATGAGGTACTACTGAGAGGTCTAGTAGTGTTGTGTACCAAGGTTGTCTTGCCCATGTCGGTGCTATTAGTATGAGTTTGAGTTTGTTTTGACTCAATTTGTTTACTAGATATGGAAGGAGTGGGAGAGGGGGAAAAGCGTAAGCAAATATCCCTGACCAGCTCATCCATAACGCATTGTCCTGAGACTGATCTTGTGGGTACCTGGATGCGAAGTTTTGGCATTTTGAGTTTTCCTTTGTTGCAAATAGATCTATTTGTGGTGTTCCCCAAATTTGGAAGTAAGTGTTTAGTATTTGGAGGTGAATTTCCCATTCGTGGATCTGTTGGTGATCCCGAGAGAGATTGTCTGCTAACTGGTTCTGAATTCCTGGAATAAATTGTGCTATTAGGCGAATGTGGTTGTGAATCGCCCAATGCCATATTTTCTGTGTTAGGAGACACAACTGTGTCGAGTGTGTCCCTCCCTGTTTGTTTAGGTAATACATTGTTGTCATGTTGTCTGTTTTGACAAGAATGTGTTTGTGGCTTATTATGGGTTGAAATGCTTTGAGCGCTAGAAATACCGCTAACAGTTCTAAGTGATTTATGTGAAACTGTCTTTGCTGTATGTCCCATTGTCCTTGGATGCTGTGTTGATTGAGGTGGGCTCCCCAACCTATCATGGAAGCATCTGTTGTTATTACGTATTGTGGCACTGGGTCTTGGAAAGGCCGCCCTTGGTTTAAATTTATACTGTTCCACCATTGAAGCGAGATGTATGTTTGGCGGTCTATCAACACCAGATCTAGAAGCTGACCCTGTGCTTGTGACCTTTGTGATGCTAGGCACTGTTGTAAGGGCCGCATGTGCAACCTTGCGTTTGGGACAATGGCTATGCATGAAGCCATCATGCCTAGTAGTTTCATCACCAGTTTGACTTGTATCTTTTGTTTTGGATACATGGTCTGTATTACATTGTGAAATGTGTGAACTCTTTGTGGACTTGGAGTGGCAATCGCTTTTGCTGTGTTGATTGTCGCTCCCAAGTATTGCAGTGTTTGACACGGCAGAAGGTGTGACTTTGTGTAGTTGATTGAGAAACCTAGTTTGTGGAGGATTTCTATGACATATTTTGTGTGTTGTGAACACCGTCTTAGCGTGTTGGTTTTGATTAACCAATCGTCTAGGTACGGGAACACATGTATTTGCTGCCTTCTGATATGTGCAGCTACTACTGCCAGGCATTTTGTAAAAACTCTTGGTGCAGTTGTTATTCCGAATGGCAACACTTTGAATTGGTAATGTATCCCTTGGAATACAAACCTTAGGTACTTTCTGAGTGAAGGATGTATTGGTATATGGAAATATGCATCCTTTAGGTCTAGTGTTGTCATGTATCTTGTTTGAGCAGTGGGATTACGTCTTGTAATGTAACCATGTGAAAGTGATCTGATTTGATGTATGTATTTAATGTTCTGAGATCTAGTATAGGTCTCAGACTCTTGTCTTTTTTGGGTATCAGAAAGTACAGGGAGTAAACTCCTGTGTTTATTTGTTGTTTTGGTACTAATTCTATTGCTTCTTTCTGTAGCAATGCCTGAACTTCTAGCCCTAGAAGATCTATATGTTGTTTTGACATATTGTGTGTTTTCGGTGGGACGTTTGGAGGGAATTTGAAAAATTCTATGCAATAACCATGCTGGATAATTGCTAAGACCCAAGTGTCTGTTGTTATTTCCTCCCAATGTTTGTAAAACTTGGTTAGTCTCCCCCCCACAGGTGTTATGTGTTGGAGATTTGTGACCTTGAAGTCACTGCTTGTTTGGAGGAGTTTTGGGACTTTGGAACTTTCCTCTATTCCTTTGAAATTGTCCCCCTCTATATTGTCCCCGAAAACCTCCCCGCTGATACTGGCTCTGGTAAGTGGGCTTTGTTTGTGAGGTTGTGGCTTCTGTGGTCTGCCCTCAAAACCCCCCTCGAAATTGTGTTTTTCGAAATGTGCCTCTGCTCTGCGGGGAGTAGAGTGCGCCCATGGCTTTGGCCGTGTCAGTGTCTTTAAGTTTTTCTATTGCAGTGTCCACCTCCGGCCCAAACAACTGCTGTCCGCTGAATGGCATATTCAGCACAGCTTGCTGTATCTCTGGTTTAAATCCTGATGTACGCAGCCATGCATGTCTCCTTATTGTTACTGCTGTGTTGACAGTTCTAGCAGCTGTGTCTGCAGTATCCATTGCTGACCGTATCTGATTATTGGAGATACTCTGTCCTTCTTCTACTACTTGCTGTGCTCTTTTTTGGAACTCCTTGGGTAAATGTTCAATAAAGTGTTGCATCTCATCCCAATGGGCCCTATCATATCTGGCTAACAAAGCTTGCGAATTTGCAATACGCCACTGGTTTGCTGCCTGTGCCGCCACCCTTTTGCCTGCAGCATCAAATTTTGGACTTTCTTTATCTGGAGGTGGTCCATCTCCTGAAGTATGAGAGTTGGCTCTTTTGCGCGCTGCTCCCACCACAACAGAGTCTGGTGTTAGCTGTTGTGTAATGTACACTGGGTCTGTTGGTGGCGGTTTATATTTTTTATCTACTCTTGGAGTAATGGCTCTCCCTTTAACAGGCTCCTCAAACACTTGTTTGGAGTGTTAGTGTTTTAGCATTCCGGGTAGCATAGGAAGACTCTGATATTGGCTGTGTGTGGACGACAGTGTATTAAAAAGAAAGTCGTCTTCAATGGGCTCTAAATGAAGGCTGACATTATGAAATGCCGCTGCTCTTGACACCACCTGTGCGTAGCCTGTACTATCCTCTGGTGGCGATGGTCTAGCTGGATAGCATTCCGGACTATTATCTGACACTGGTGCGTCATAAAGGTCCCATGCGTCAGGGTCATCTTGACTCATTCCTGTATGAGTTGGGGATTGCATCATTGGTGGAGTGGCTACCGGTGATGGTTGCGGAGAGTGATGTGGGGATGGTGGCGGTGTTACTTGTTTAGCCACCTTTGCGTGTGGCTTTTTGTCCTTGTCTTGGAAGGCAAGCTTGCGTTTCATTTTGACTGGAGAAAGAGTGCTGATCTTCCCTGTATCTTTTTGAATAAAGAGCCGTCTTTGTGTGTGATCTGGCTCTATTGTCTCTAATTCCTGTCCAAATCTATGTGTCTTCATTTGTGTGGACAGTCCTTGTTCCTCAGTGTAGGAACTTGTTTTCGGTTCCGAGGCCGGCTGTTTCGATACCGAAACTTTTTCGGCTGCTTTTTTCGGCTCCGACGAAACCTTCTTTACTTTCGGCGTCGTGCTCTCTGGTGCCGACCCGTTTCAGTGCCGCTGTCTCGGTGCCGAATCTTCTCTGAGCCACTATCTCGGGCCCGAGATTGCTGTGTGCCGGTATCTCGACCGGAGTCGGATGACTTCGACACCAGCTCGCCCTTTTTCGGTGCCGATGAACGGTCACCTATTTTTCGGGTTAAGCCATGGCCTGTTGGCGGTGGCGTCACCTGGGCTTTAGCGGTCTTCTCGTGAGTTCTTTGTTTCGACGTCTTACTCACGGTTTTCGGCCTTTCCTCGAGATCGATCTCCTCAGAGTCCAAATCCTGGGTGGAGAATGTTTCTTCCTCCTCCTCGAAATGCCCTTGTCCTGTCGGCGCCGACGCCATTTGCAGTCTTCTTGCTCTTCGGTCCCTGAGTGTCTTCCTGGACCGAAACGCTCGACAGGCCTCACAAGTATCCTCCTTGTGTTCTGGTGACAAACACAAGTTACAGACCAGATGTTGATCTGTATATGGATACTTGTTATGGCATTTTGGACAGAAGCGGAATGGTGTCCGTTCCATCAGCCTTGAAGAGACACGTGGCCGGGCCGACCAGGCCCCGACGGGGATCGGAAAAACCCCGAAGGGCCACCGGAGCTCTTCTTAATTCGGTGTCGATCTGTTGTAACTAACCCGATACCGAACGAAAACAATACCGACGATTTTTCTGAGATTCTAACTAACTTTCCGACCCGAAACACGGAGCGAAAAGGAACACGTCCGAACCCGATGGCGGAAAAAAAACAATCTAAGATAGAGTCGACGCCCATGCGCAATGGAGTCGAAATGGGAGGAGTCCCTCGGTCTCGTGACTCGAAAAGACTTCTTCGAAGAAAAACAACTTGTAACACTCCGTGCCCAACACCAGATGGCGAGATGTGCACAGCTTGTGTATCTGCAGCTACACATGCCATCGAACATATATATATGGAAAATGTCACTTACCCAGTGTACATCTGTTCGTGGCATTAGTCGCTGCAGATTCACATGCTGTGCACATCCCGCCATCTGGTGTTGGGCTCGGAGTGTTACAAGTTGTTTTTCTTCGAAGATGTCTTTTCGAGTCACGAGACCGAGGGACTCCTCCCATTTCGACTCCATTGCGCATGGGCGTCGACTCCATCTTAGATTGTTTTCCCCGCAGAGGGTGAGGTAGGAGTTGTGTATGCTAGTAATATTGCCCATGCAATGGAGTGAATGCGTATGTACATAATGAAGTTTAAAGTAATATATTTACAAATGTACAAATGTTTAAGATCTACTTCTAAACGGCTACAGGCTCCCGGGGAGGCGGGTGGGCGCATGTGAATCTGCAGCGACTAATGCCACGAACAGATGTACACTGGGTAAGTGACATTTTCCATTCTATGGCATGTGTAGCTGCAGATACACATGCTGTGCATAGACTAGTAAGCAGTTATCTCCCCAAAAGCGGTGGTTCAGCCTGTAGGAGTTGAAGTAGTTTGAAATAATGTTTTTAGTACAGCTTGACCTACTGTTGCCTGCTGTGAAGTTAACACATCTACACAGTAGTGCTTGGTAAATGTATGAGGCGTAGACCATGTTGCTGCCTTACATATTTCGTTCATTGGAATATTTCCTAGAAAGGCCATGGTAGCACCTTTCTTTCAGGTTGAGTGTGCCTTTGGTGTAATAGGCAGTTCTCTTTTAGCTTTAAGATAGCAGGTTTGAATGCACTTAACTATCCATCTAGCAATGCCTTGTTTTGAAATTGGATTTCCTGTATGAGGTTTTTGAAAGGCGATAAACAGTTGTTTTGTCTTTCGAATTAGTTTTGTTCTGTCAATGTAGTACATTAGTGCTCTTTTGATGTCTAATGTATGTAGTGCTCTTTCAGCTACAGAATCTGGCTGTGGGAAGAACACTGGTAATTCTACCGTTTGATTCAAGTGGAACGGTGAGATTACTTTTGGTAAAAATGTAGGATTGGTCCGTAGAACAACTTTATTTTTGTGTTTTTTAATAAATGGTTCTTGAATGGTAAATGCTTGAATTTCACTCACTCTTCTTAGAGATGTGATGGCAATTAAAAATGCAACTTTCCACGTTAAGTATTGCATTTCACAAGAGTGCATGGGCTCAAAAGGTGGACCCATGAGTCGTGTTAAGACAATGTTGAGGTTCCATGAAGGAACTGGTGGTGTTCTTGGTGGTATAATTCTCTTTAGGCCTTCCATAAACGCTTTTATGACTGGTATCCTAAATAATGAAGTTGAGTGCGTAATTTGCAGGTAAGCTGAAATTGCCGTAAGATGTATTTTAATGGAAGAGAAAGCTAGATTAGATTTTTGCAAATGTAGTAAGTATCCTACTATCTCTTTTGCAGATGCGTGTAAAGGTTGAATTTGATTATTATGGCAGTAATAAACAAATCTTTTCCACTTATTTGGATAGCAGTGTCTAGTGGTAGGTTTTCTAGCTTGTTTTATGACCTCCATACATTCCTGTGTGAGGTCTAAGTGTCCAAATTCTAGGATTTCAGGAGCCAAATTGCTAGATTCAGCGATGCTGGATTTGGATGTCTGATCTGTTGTTTGTGTTGTGTTAACAGATCTGGTCTGTTTGGCAGTTTGACATGAGGTACTACTGAAAGGTCTAGTAGAGTTGTGTACCAAGGTCGCCTTGCCCATGTTGGTGCTATTAGTATGAGTTTGAGTTTGTTTTGACTCAACTTGTTTACTAGATATGGAAGAAGTGGGAGAGGGGGAAAAACGTACGCAAATATCCCTGACCAGTTCATCCATAGTGCATTGCCCTGAGACTGATGTTGTGGGTACCTGGATGCGAAGTTTTGGCATTTTGAGTTTTCTTTTGTTGCAAATAGATCTATTTGTGGCGTTCCCCACATTCTGAAGTAAGTGTTCAGTATTTGGGGGTGAATTTCCCATTTGTGGATCTGTTGGTGATCCCGAGAGAGATTGTCTGCTAACTGATTCTGAATCCCTGGAATAAAGTGTGCTATTAGGCGAATGTGGTTGTGAATCGCCCAATGCAATATTTTTTGTGTTAGGAGACACAACTGTGTCGAGTGTGTTCCTCCCTGTTTGTTTAGGTAATACATTGCTGTCATGTTGTCTGTTTTGACAAGAGTGTATTTGTGGGTTATTATGGGTTGAAATGCTTTTAGCGCTAGAAACACCGCTAACAGTTCTAAGTGGTTTATATGAAACTGTCTTTGCTGAATGTCCCATTGTCCTTGGATGCTGTGCTGATTGAGGTGTGCTCTCCACCCTGTCATGGATGCATCTGTCGTTATTACGTATTGTGGCACTGGGTCTTGAAAAGGCCGCCCTTGGTTTAAATTGATACTGTTCCACCATTGAAGCGAGATGTATGTTTGGCGGTCTATCAACACCAGATCTAGAAGTTGACCCTGTGCCTGTGACCACTGTGATGCTAGGCACTGTTGTAAGGGCCGCATGTGCAACCTTGCGTTTGGGACAATGGCTATGCATGAGGACATCATGCCTAGGAGTTTCATTACTAATTTGACCTGTATCTTTTGTTTTGGATACATGGCTTGTATTACATTGTGGAATGTTTGGACTCTTTGTGGACTTGGAGTGGCAATTCCTTTTACTGTGTTGATTGTTGCTCCTAGGTATTGCTGTGTTTGACACAGCAGAAGGTGTGACTTTGAGTAATTGATTGAGAAACCTAGTTTGTGTAGGGTTTCTATGACATAATTTGTGTGTTGTGAATACTGTATTTGCGTGTTGGTTTTGATTAACCAATCGTCTAGGTACGGGAACACATGTATTTGCCGCCTTCTGATATATGCAGCTACTACTGCTAGACATTTTGTAAAAACTCTTGGCGCAGTTGTTATTCCGAATGGCAACACTTTGAATTGGTAATGTATCCCTTGGAATACAAACCTTAGGTACTTTCTGTGTGAAGGGTGTATTGGTATATGGAAATATGCATCCTTTAGATCCAGTGTTGTCATGTAGTCTTGTTGTTTGAGCAGTGGGATTACTTCTTGTAATGTAACCATGTGAAAGTGGTCTGATTTGATGTATGTATTTACTATTCTGAGATCTAGTATAGGTCTTAGAGTTTTGTCTTTTTTGGGTATCAGAAAGTACAGTGAGTAAACTCCTGTGTTTAGTTCTTGTTTTGGTACTAATTCTATTGCCTCTTTTTGGAGCAATGCTTGAACTTCTAATCCTAGAAGATTTATATGCTGTTTTGACATACTGTGTGTTTTCGGTGGGACTGTTGGAGGGAATTCGAGAAATTCTATGCAATAACCATGCTGGATAATTGCTAGTACCCAAGTATCTGTTGTTATCTCCTCCCAATGTTTGTAAAATTGGCTTAGTCTTCCCCCACAGGTGTTATGTGATGGGGATGTGTGACTTGTAAGTCACTCCTTATTTTGAGGACTTTTGGGGCTTTAGAATTTTCCTCTATTTTTTTGGAATTGTCCCCCTCTATATTGCCCCCGAAAACTTCCCCGCTGATATTGGCTTTGGTAAGTGGGCCTTGTTTGTGATGTTGTGGTTTCTGTAGGTTGTCCTCGAAACCTTCCCCTAAAAGGTGTTTTGCGAAATGTGCCTCTGCTTTGCGGGGAGTAGAGTGCGCCCATGGCTTTTGCTGTATCAGTGTCTTTCTTGAGTTTATCAATAGCAGTGTCGACTTCCAGCCCAAACAACTGCTGTTCATTAAATGGCATATTTAGCACGGCTTGTTGAATTTCCGGCTTGAAACCTGACGTGCGCAGCCATGCGTGCCTTCTTATTGTTATTGCAGTATTTACTGTCCTTGCAGCCGTATCTGCTGCATCCATTGAAGACCGTATCTGATTATTAGAGATACTTTGTCCTTCTTCCACCACTTGTTGTGCTCTTTTTTGGAAC